>NC_054609.1:11370668-11740043 GCF_004785595.1 Juglans microcarpa x Juglans regia
CAAGCATGTTGCAAAAGGAAGCATCCAAACAAATAGGCCCAACCACCATGGGGTAGACTAGAGCACCCGAGGGCTAGCCAATGTGAGAAAGCCCCTAGCATGAACGATTGCCCCCATCAACAAGCCCATGCGTGGCACTAGGTGCCACCAAATCCGTCCCTAGAGCACAAGCTTGTTGCTAGAAAGCAAACGAGAATGTAGGAATCACTCCCACGAAAGCGAGCCCAAAAAACGGTCATCGCCCGTCAAACCCCATCGAAGCGAGGCCAACATCATCCGAATACCCCCAAGAGCAACCATGTGCGTAGCAATGGGTGCCATAACACCATCCGCCATGCACAAGCATGTTGCAAAAGGAAGCATCCAAACAAATAGGCCCAATCACCATGGGGTAGACTAGAGCACCCGAGGGCTAGCCAACGTGAGAAAGCCCCTAACATGAACGATTACCCCCATCAACAAGCCCATGCGTGGCACTAGGTGCAACCAAATCCGTCCCTAGAGCACAAGCTTGTTGCTAGAAAGCAAACGAGAATGTAGGAATGACCCCCACGAGAGCGAGCCCAAAAAACGGTCGTCGCCCGTCAAACCCCATGGAAGCGAGGCCAACATCATCCGAGTACCCCCAAGAGCAACCATGTGCGTAGCAATTGGTGCCATAGCACCGTCCGCCATGCACAAGCATGTTGCAAAAGGAAGCATCCAAACAAATAGGCCCAACCACCATGGGGTAGACTAGAGCACTCGAGGGCTAGCCAATGTGAGAAAGCCCCTAGCATGAACGATTGCCCTCATCAACAAGCCCATGCGTGGCACTAGGTGCCACCAAATCCGTCCCTAGAGCACAAGCTTGTTGCTAGAAAGCAAATGAGAATGTAGGAATCACTCCCACGAAAGCGAGCCCAAAAAACGGTCGTCGCCCGTCAAACCCCATCGAAGCGAGGCCAACATCATCCGAATACCCCCAAGAGCAACCATGTGCGTAGCAATGAGTGCCATAACACCATCTGCCGTGCACAAGCATGTTGCAAAAGGAAGCATCCAAACAAATAGGCCCAACCACCATGGGGTAGACTAGAGCTCCCGAGGGCTAGCCAACGTGAGAAAGCCCCTAGCATGAACGATTGGCCCCATCAACAAGCCCATGCGTGGCACTAGGTGCCACCAAATTCGTCCCTAACGCACAAGCTTGTTGCTAGAAAGCAAACGAGAATGTAGGAATCACCCCCACGAAAAAGAGCCCAAAAAATGGTCGTCGAGACATGGTCGGCCGGCGGCCGCCACAACCACCGCCGGCGGCGGTGGAGACGATACCCCCCGTCGGTGGCACGAGGGGCGTGGCACACGCCCTTTCCATGGGCGCCAGGGGCATGCCCATGTGAGGGGGTGGCATGGACAGCCCTCTTGGCTGACCATGTTGGTGCTTGCATGCCCCCCCTAAAAAACATTTAGAGCCAAATCCCAATTTTCTGAGGAAACATCAATTTTCTGAGGAAACATAAAGGCTTTTTTTATAGAAATACTTTGAATTTGGACGAGATTTTTTGCAGGCATGCTTAGATAAATCATATCTTGAAGTAGGAGCAAGCCTCACAATTTTTTGACATTGGGATTTTTTTTATTTAATTTTTTTGATTTAATAAAACCGAAAAATAAAAAAAAAATCGAAAATAGGCCAAAAATGATAGGTGATGCTTGGAACACATCCAAGATGTATTGGAATGAATTTAGGAAATCAATTTGGGTGGTTTCAATTGTCGAAAAGCACGAGACAAATGATCGCCCCCGTGCATGCATGTCGGGCGGCAACATTGGGGGGCCATCTTGTGAGTGTTGCATTGCAACCTTTTGAGGTAGCAAGGAAGGTTGCATTGGTAGAGTTTGTGTGATCTACGATGCTCTTCGTCGGACCTTTGTGTGCTTGACATGGTGGGCAAAGCACCACGGGTTTGTTGAGGCATGCCATGGGGCATGCCGCGGGGCTCTAAAGGCAAGCCATGGGGCTTGTCAACGGGGCTGTCAAGGCATGCCATGGGGCAAGTCAGTGGGGCTGTCAAGGCAAGCCGTGGGCTGTCAAGGCAAGCCATGGGGCATGTCAACGGGGCTGTCAACGCAAGCCATGGGGCTGTCAACGCAAGCCATGGGGCATGTCGGCGGGGCTGTCAAGGTAAGTCGTGGGGCATGTCAGCGGAGCTGTCAAGGAATGCCAAGGGCCATGCCGTGGGGCTGTCAAGGCAAGCCGTGGGGCATGTCAGCGGGGCTTTCAAGGAATGCCATGTGGCATGCCACGAGACTGTCAAGGCAAGCCGTGCGGCATGTCAGCGGGGCTGTCAAGGCAAGCCGCGGGGCTATCAAGGCAAGCCATGAGGCATGTCAGCGGGGCTGTCAAGGCAAGCCGTGGTTTTAGACCCCCACGTCGAGTTGCCCCTAGAGGAGCCGTCAACGCCCTAGTCATGGTGGAGACATGCACCTTGGTTAGCCTACAACCCTGCCTTGGCTCGTGGGATGACACACTCGGGGCGCCCAGCATGCATGCATGCCTTGGCCCGCGCGATGGCACCCACGGGGCGCCCAGCATGCAGGCTAGCGAGGCTAACAGGCGCACGGCAAACCGCGCAGCACAGACCCGCGCGCACATGCGCACAGCGCAGGCCAGCGCGCGCAGGCGCACGGCAGCCTGCGCAGCACAGACCCGCGCGCATGGGGCTGTCAACGCAAGCCATGGGGCTGTCAACGCAAGCCATGGGGCATGTCGGCGGGGATGCCATGGGGCATGCCACGGGGTTGTCAAGGCAAGCCGTGGGGCATGTCAGCGGGGTTGTCAAGGAATGCCAAGGGCCATGCCGTGGGGCTGTCAAGGCAAGCCGTGGGGCATGTCAGCGGGGCTGTCAAGGAATGCCATGGGGCATGCCACGGGGATGTCAAGGAAAGCCGTGCGGCATGTCCGCGGGGCTGTCAAGGCAAGCCGTGGGGCATGTCAACAGGGCTGTCAAGGCATGCCATGGGGGCATGCCACGGGGCAATCAAGGCAAGCCATGGGGCACGTCAGCGGGGCTGTCAAGGCATGTCATGGGGCAAGCTGTGGGGCTGTCAAGGCAAGCTGTCGGGCTGTCAAGGCAAGCCATGGGGCATGTCGGCGGGGATGTCAAGGCAAGCCGTGGGGTTGTGTTAGGGACCCCGGTCTAGTCCCCAAACACTTGCCTTGCCAATCCAAAGCTTGCCTCAATGTGACCGAGTCATAATTCTTCTCTTGCTTAGTCCACGTCCAATGATGGTCAAGGTGACCAATAGGTTGATATGATATGGTGAGGTTAGGTGTTTAGGCTAGAAGGATGATGGTAACAAGGAAATGGTTCAAGGTAGTGTATGGCTAGGAATGGTTGTGGGCGCACGGCACTAGGAGGTGCTAGGGTTGGCGCCACTTCGGGTTGGTGTTTAGGGTTTGGGAAGGTATGTTGGTTGGCTAGGGTTTGGACAAGGATGGAGGAGTTGGACGGCTTGGGATTTGAATTTAGAAAGGTTTCCTAAATTCGTGGGATTTAGAAGGAAACAAGGATATGGTCGGATGTAGTAGGAAAGAGTCAATTAGGGTTCCTAAATTATAGGAACTCTAATTATGGGAAGTATGAGGGTCGGCTAGGTCAAGTCTAATTAGGCAAGTGATTGCCGAATTTGACTTGATTGATTATGGAAGGATCCGGCTAGGGCAACACAAGGAATCACTCAACTATGGGAAGTTGACTAACACTTGTGTTGGTCGAAACTTGTGTTGGTTTGGATTGAATGATTGTAATGGAATGGATGTCACCAATGACAAATGATGAACACGATGAACAAAGGATATAATTATCAAGAACCAAGTGAACAAAAGATAGCCAATTCAACTATGATTCACGAATTGCACATAGATGAAATAAACCTCTTTATTGATGAACCTGAACATAAAAATAGAACAACAACTTGGATTCACGAATTGCACCAAGTTGTAAGACAAGATAGATAAATGAACCACACCTATTCACGAATTGCAAGGTGTGATCCTCTCTTTGGGATTCATGAATTGCACCCAAAAAGCCCAGGTGCTCTAGCACCGAAATATGATCTCAAGAACAAAAGTCTACTCACTAGGGAATTTGCCAAAAGATGTTCATGAAATGACTAAGGTTCCTATTTATAGGTTACAACTTGGAAACCCTAAAATGGTCCCTTCAAAGTAAATAACAATTAAATAAAGGATCAAGTAAATAAAACAATAAAATAGAGCCATGGACTAAACCATGGTGTGACATGCACGGGCCCATGGTGGGCTAAGTGGTTGCATGTTGGTTGGTTGGCCCATGGCTAAGTGTTGGTTCGGCATGGTCCAAGTGGGTGGCTTGGACGTTGGCTGCATGGCACGGGCTGGAGCCGTGCGCTGGATGGCACGCCATGGGGCGTGCCACTAGCCTCGCTGGTGCTCTGCAGGGTGAGCGTGGGCGTGCTGGCATGCGGCAAGGGCCCATGGTCTAGCTGATGTGCGGCAGGGGCTGCTAAGGCCATGCGGGTGTGCGGCATGGTCAACCTGGGCGTGTACGCGAGCGCGCGGGCTGGCTTGCCTGTGCGGCGCCTGGGTGCTCGCAGGGCCATGCGGCCCACTGGTGTGCGCGTGGATCTGCGCACTGCGAAGTGTCTGGGCTTGCGGCCCGCTGGGGTGCCTGGTGCGGCGCGCATGCGCGCGCTGGCCTGCGCGCGGGTCTGTGCTGCGCATGCTGCCGTGCGCCTGCTAGCCTCGCTAGCCTGCATGCTGGGCGCCCTGTGGGTGCCATCGCGCGGGCCAATGCATGCATGCATGCTGGGCGCCCCGTGCGTGTCATCCCATGAGCCAAGGCATGGTTGTAGGCTAGCCAAGGTGCATGTCTCCACCATGACTAGGGCATGGGCGGCTCCTCTAGAGGCAACTCGACGTGGGGGTCTAACAATCCCCCTCTCTTTAAGTATATCCTTGCCCTCAAGGATAAATTGAGGAAATCTTGTCCTTATATCATCGTAGTCCTCCCAAGTAGCCTCCTCCTTTGGGGTTTTACCCCACTTTATCAAAACTTACCACACACTTTTTCTCATGGTTCCTCTTGGAACCACCCTATAATTGAGAGCTTCCTTTGGTTGTAAAAGCATTCGCCCTTCATCATCAAACTTAGGTAGCTCATCCACAATGAGACTAGGGTCCCCAATTCTTCTTTTGAGCGCGGTCACGTGGAAAACCGGATGTAGTTTGGAGGTTGGGGGAAGTTCCAACCTATAAGCCACTTCTCCCAACCTTTCAAGTACCTTAAAAGGACCATAATATCTCTTGGCCAATTTCAAGTTAAGTTTCTTCCTCAAAGTCTTTTGGCCAAAAGGTTGCAATTTCAAGTACATATAGTCCCCTACTTCAAAGGCAACCATCCTTCTCCCTTCGTCATAGTACTTCTTCATCCTTTGTTGGGCCTTAGCAAGTTCCTTTTTTACTTTTGCTAAGACCTCGTCTCTAGTGATTAGTTCTTGTTCCACTTCCTCATTCTTGGTCGTGCCCCTCTCATAGTTCACCAATGTAGGGGTGTCCTTCCATAGACCACCTCAAATGGACTCTTTTGTATGGAAGCATGGAAGGAAGTGTTGTACCAATATTCCCCCCAAGACAAGTAACTACCCCACCTTCTTTGTTCCTCGTGGTAAAAACACCTCAAATATTGCTCTAGTGTTCTATTCACCACTTCGGTTTGGCCATCGGTTTGAGGGTGGTACGATGAACTTGCCTTTAACTTGCTTCCTTGAAGCTCAAACAACTCCTTCCAAAAGGAACTCATGAATACTCTATCTCGATCTGTGAGTATGCTCTTTGGGAACCCATGGAGCTTTACCACATGCTCAACAAAAGCCTTGGCCACACTCTTGGCCGTGTAAGGGTGAGTGAGTGGAATGAAGTGCCCATACTTGCTCAATCTATCAACCACCACAAGTATTACCTCAAAACCTCCACTAATGGGTAGCCCCTCCACAAAATCCATGCTCAAGTCTTCTCAAATCAACTTGGGGATGGGTAATGGTTGTAACAACCCGGATGGGGGCTTTGTCTCATACTTGGTTTTTTGGCATACATCACATTCGGCCACAAGCCTCTTTACTTCCTTCTTTATTCCTTCCCAATAGAAGAAATGTTTGATCCTTATGTAGGTTCTTAGCCAACCCGAATGGCCACCTTCCTTGCTATTGTGAAAATGGTCAAGGATCTCCTTCCTCAAGTTAGGAACATTCGGCACATACACATGCCCCTTGTAGTAAATCAAACCATCATTCACCTTGAACCCCACCACTCCATTACCTTCGACTTCTAGGAGTTCCACTATTTCAATGGCCCTTGCGTCAATTCTTGTAGCTTCACGAATCTTGTCCCAAACTCGCCATTCGGCTCCACTCAAGGCCAACATTGATGAGTCTTCTTCTTCATGCACTAACCACAAAAGAGAACTTCCTTCTTTCCTACTTAAGGCATCCGCCACCTTGTTCTCCTTACCCGGTTGGTAAATGATGTCATATTCGAACCCAAGTAGCTTCACTAGGAACTTTTGTTGCTCGGGTGTCACTATCTTTTGTTGAAGCAAATGCCTCAATGCTTGTTGATCCGTGATAATGGTAAACCTTCTACCCAACAAGTATGGCCTCCACACCTTCACTGCATGTACCACCGCAAGCATCTCCCGAGCATATGTGCTCCATGCTTTCTTCATGGGTCCGAGCGCCTTGGAAATAAAGGCTATTGGCCTTCTTTCTTGAGCCAAAAGAGCCCCTATGCCTTCACCGCTTGCATCGGTGTATACTTCAAATGGTTTCTCGAAGTTTGGTAATGCTAGCACGGGGGTGGTGGTCATAGCCCTTTTAGCTCCTCAAAAGCATCTCTTGCTTCTTGAGTCCATGTGAAATTGTCCTTCTTTAATAAGGATGTAAGTGGCTTCGCAATGAGCCCATAATTCTTCACAAACTGCCTATAGTAGCCGGTTAGCCCAAAAAATCCCCTCAATGCCGAGATGTCACTAGGTAGTGGCCAATCAACCATGGCCTCAATCTTTCTTTGGTCCACTTTTACTCCTTCACCCGAAATGTAGTGACCAAGATACTCAAGCTCCTTCTCCATAAAGGCACATTTGGAAGCCTTAATGAAGAAGTGGTGCTCCTCCAAAATTTCCATCACTATCCTCAAATGGCCCTTGTGCTCTTCCTTGGTCTTGGAGTAAACCAAGATGTCATCAAAGAATACTAACACAAACTTTCTCAAGAGTGGTTTGAAAACAGTGTTCATGGCGGCTTGGAAGGTGGATGGAGCATTACACAATCTAAAAGGCATCACAAGATACTCAAAGTGCCCGGAATGTGTTCTAAAGGCCGTCTTGTGAATGTCTTCACTTTTCATCCTCACTTGGTGATAGCCCGCCCTCAAGTCCAACTTGGAAAACACCGTTGCCCCATGCAATTCATCAATCATCTCATCCACGGGAACGTATTGAGAAGAGCTTGAAGAGCAATGTACAAGAGTCTTGGACATCTTGAGTGAGGTCAATACCAATATGGCCGAACTTAGGATGGCCTTGAATGTCACCTCATGTGACAATGAAGAATATAGAAGAACCATGGAAGCCTTGAGGAGAGAAACACACGAGAATGTTGAAAGAATAGAAAGAAGAATTGTTGAAGGTCAAGCTCCACGTCGTGAGATGAATGGACAAAGGCATGATGCTTTTGTAGATGGAGTAGAGACAAGTGTGACCGAATCTATGCATGATTCTATGCATGAACCACCAAGAGTAGAGGTGAGAAGAGGAGGACGGGTAGAGCATGGTAACGTGGCCGTTGAAAGATGGATTCATGGTGGAAGCCACCATGGGAGTCCAAGCTTGAGGGGAAGACCACAAGATGTGAGATACGAGCTACCTAGATATGAAGAGGGCCATGAGGCCGAGCATGAGTATGAAGAAGAGAGGCCATTTGGCCAAGACCACCGCGAGAATAGAAGACGTGACCACTATGCAAGACATGGAGACCGACAAGGGAGAAGGTTTGGTGATGATTTCCATGACGAGAGATGGGGAAACCGGGACAATGACCTGGGACCCAAGAGGCCAAAAGTGGACTTTCCCAAGTTCACTGGGGGGGGGGGGGGCGACCCCTATGAATGGCTTGACAAGGTTGATCATTATTTCCACACCTACGAAGTTCCAAGGAGGGAGAGAGTCTCCACGGCCTGTTTCTATTTGGAGGGCAAGGCGAGTAAGTGGTGGAGATGGATTAGGGATCAATACGAAAAAGATGAGAAAAGATTGAGATGGACCATGTTTGAGAAAGAGTTCCTATTGCAATTTGGCCCGTCACCCACAATTAACCACCATGGTCAATTGGCTAAATTAAAACAAGAGGGAAAGGTTCACCATTACATAGAAGAATTTCGGCAACTACAAACACTAGTGAGGGGATGGTCCGAAGAGGCACTCATTGGTACATTTGTTGATGGTTTGAAGCCTTGGCTAGCCAAGGAGATCAAATTGAAGCAACCAATACGGATCCAAGAAGTAATGAGGATGGCCGAAATCCTTGAAGAGAGTGATAACATGGAGAGAAGATTCTCCAAGGACGTGGGGAACAAAACCTCAAAAACTTTGCAAACCAAAGCACCTTGGAAGCCGAAGGTGGAGATGGAGTTTTCTAAACCTAAACCCTATGAGGTTAAGAAACTCTCTAGAGAAGAAGTCCAAGAAAGAATCAAGAAGGGGCTTTGCTTCAAATGTGGTGACAAATGGAGCAAGGAACACAAGTGTAAGGCCGGCCAAGCATATGTGTTTCTTGTGGATGAATCAAATGAAGAAGGAGAATATGATAGCAATGAAGAGACGACTAGTGAGGAAACGGATCGTGAAGAGGCCAAATCTAATGAACCAATAGAGGAGGCCGAATTGTCCTTGAATGCCATTTCGGGTATTCCTAGACCTACATCCATGAAAGTAATGGCATGAGTGGGGAAATTTCAAGTCACTCTTTTGGTGGATAGTGGATCCACTCACAATTTCATTAATGCCAATGTTGTGAATAAGATTGGATTGAAGCCGTGTGTCATTGAACCCTTTGAAGTGAAAGTTGCCAATGGGAACAAGCTTAAATGTGAAGCACTTGTGAAGGAAGTAAGGATGAATGTGCAAGGTGTGAGAATAGTGGCCGATCTTCATGTTCTAGCACTTGTTGGCCTTGATGTAGTGATCGGCAATGCATGGCTTAAGGGTCTTGGAAGGGTCATTCATGATTACCGCAATATGATCATGGAATTCAAACTTGGGTCCAAGAAAAGAGTGTGGAAGGCCTTGACAACGAATGAAGTAAAAGCTTGTGAGGCCAACATGTTTGAGAAGTTGTGCAAAGGAGGGGCTTATGGCTTTGCCATTGTAATGGCCAAGGATGAGTCCTTATGTAATGTGGAAAAGAGTGGAAGTGAAGGCGACAAAGATGAATTAGAGGGGCTGCCCGTGGAGGTGAGAGATGTATTGGAAAGCCATCGGGGAGTTCTAGAGGTGCCTTCCACATTGCCACCATCTAGACCCTTTGATCACCGAATTGTGTTAGTGGATGAAACCAAACCGGTGAATGTATCACCCTATCGATATGCCCATTTCCAAAAAGGGGAGATTGAGAGGCAAGTGGATGACATGTTGAAGAATGGGTTGATAAGGCCAAGCACTAGTCCATTTTCTTCTCCCGTTCTCTTAGTGAGGAAGAAATATGGGACATGGAGGTTTTGTACCGACTATAGGGCTTTGAATGAGGCCGCGGTGAAGGATAGATTTCCTATTCCAACCGTGGATGAGATGATTGATGAATTGCTTGGGGCAACGGTGTTTTCCAAGTTGGACTTGAGGGCGGGCTATCACCAAGTGAGGATGAAAAGTGAAGACATTCACAAGACGGCCTTTAGAACACATTCCGGGCACTTTGAGTATCTTGTGATGCCTTTTAGATTGTGTAATGCTCCATCCACCTTCCAAGCCGCCATGAACACCGTTTTCAAACCACTCTTGAGAAAGTTTGTGTTAGTTTTCTTTGATGACATCTTGGTTTACTCCAAGACCAAGGAAGAGCACAAGGGCCATTTGAGGATAGTGATGGAAATTTTGGAGGAGCACCACTTTTTCATTAAGGCTTCCAAATGTGCCTTTATGGAGAAAGAGCTTGAGTATCTTGGTCACTACATTTCGGGTGAAGGAGTAAAATGAGTGATGCCTGTTTTATTTAAAATATGGGAGAGGTTATCCAAGAAAGCCAAAATGAAGAGTCATTTTTAATAAATTTTACAAATATTAATTATAAAAGAAATAACAAAGAAACATGGATACTCGAAATATCAGGTGCCATAAGATATTTCGGAATAAAGAAATTGATTTCTTTTTCAAAATGAGAAAATATTAAAGATCACATTCATATCCATCCTATGTTCATCTATATATATATATATATATAGAGAGAGAGAGAGAGAGATAGTAATATAACATATATAATTTTTTATATATTTATATATAATCGGGTCATACAAGTTGACTCATATTAATGCAAACCTTATAATTATTTTATGTCGAAATTATAGATCGTGGATTTGTGTCAAATATTGCCAACCTTATGTCCAACAAGAGCACGACAAGAATTCTAATTTCTCTATGTGATTTTCTATATTCCAACAGAAACCCTAGCCGAGAGTGCCTTCTCTTTCTCTGGGAGAAAGCGTGAGGTTCCAGTGTTTTTGATCTGTCAAAGGTTAAAGTCTCACCTTCTATGAGCTTGTGTATCTTTCCTTTTCTGTTACTGGTTTTTGGGTGGTGGGACGAAATGGAGGCTGAGGATTTGGCATCACGATGGGAGAAGTTACACCTTTCCAAAGAAGAGAGCGCATGTTTCCATGTAAAGCAGGAGAACACAAACGGAGAGGACAAACGGGGCAACTACTGCATAATGGGGAAGGCCCTGACTGAGAAGGGAGTTAATAGCAAAGGATTTAGGATTACAATGTCTCAAATATGGAGGTTGGAAGGGTGGGTGACCTTTAAGGAGCTTCGTGAACAATGCTTCTTGATCGAGTTCCAGAATATAGGAGACAAAGAAAGGGTCCTGAATGGACGTCCATGGTTCTTTGCCAGACACCTCCTCACCATGATGGAGGTGGATGACAAGGTATCCATAGATGCTTTGCAGTTTCGCTTCGAACCTTTCTGGATACAACTCCACAACCTCCCACAATCAGTCATGACAGAAAGCTTTGGAGAGCAGTTTGCAGTCCATAGGCCCTGTTATTAGGGTTGAAGCAGAGGCAAATGGTCGTGCATGGGGGAGGTGTCTTAGAGTAAGGGTGGTTGTGGACCTCAACAAACCCTTATTACGAGAGAAATGGTTAAAGCTAGACAATAAGCAGCATTGGGTTTCTTTTAAATACGAGAGACTACAAAACTTTTGTTTTCATTGTGGTGTTCTTAATCACAAAGGGAAAGGGTGCATGAGATCACGTATTGCTCAACAAGGAGATACACAACCCTCACCTCAGTTTGGTCCATGGCTTCGAGGACAACCCATAAATACAAACATCTTTGACAGTCGTATATATGGTGGTTCTAAGGGCGGAAACAACCAATAGAGGGATCAACAAGGTGGAGAGGGCACTTTGGTCCAAGAAGTTTCACTGCAAAGTGTACTAGAGGTCCATCTGGAAAATGTGGAAGAGAAAAAGGAGAAGGTGACAGCGGAAAATAAGGAAGGAGGATCTCGTGCAAGCCTATATCAGCCATCAACAAAGGGCAGAGCAGGAGTAGGAACTCCTAATGATCCATGCCTCGGGAATATGTTTAAAACCCAAGAGGTAAGTCAACCCTCTGACCATGCACAGACTACATACGTATAGGAGGGTGATAGGTGTTTAGAACCCTCTATTCTTCAAGAGAACCATGGTCCTCACGTGGGGATGGATGTTGAAGCCAACCTAACATCAGGGACATATAGACCTCATGCACCTACGTGGGAAATATCTTTTGAAATGGGAATGCGAGAAATCACTAAAGGTAGTGAGGTAGCACTTACTATTGAGGTTTGTGGTTTTAAACAAAATGATCAAAAAAAGAGGGTGGGTTTAGGTAATTTACATGGCAAATATATTACTATGCCTTCGGTTAATGTTAATGGTCTAAGCACATTGAGAAAATGGAAAAGGAAATCTCGTGAGTGTGTAACTAACACAGAAGGCAGGGGTAACTCTAAGTTGGTTGATATCTCAAACTGTACTGCGAGGAACAAATATGCGAGGGGTTGTAAAAGGAGTGTACCTTTGCAGGAACCTATCGCAAAGAAGACCAAGAGATGCTATGACACCAAAGGAACTCCCATGGCTAAGGCACCAGCCCTGCCATCATCAATGAACATCTTGGTGTGGAACTGCCGAAGGCTTGGGAACCCTCAGACAGTTAGTGTCCTTAGGAACTTAACTAAGGAAAAGTACCCCAACTTAGTTTTCCTAGTGGAAACTAAGTGCAGAAGGAATAGAATGGAGGTAGTAAGGAGATGTTTGCAGATGGATGGGTGTTTTTCAGTGGATTGTGTGGGGCTTAATGGGGGTATTGCCCTCCTTTGAAAAGAGGAATGGAGTGTTAAGGTCATCAATTACACAAGATGGCACATTAGTGCTTTGATCCAGGAGGAAGGAAGTGGACCAACATGGCAATTCACAGGTTTCTATGGACATTTTGACACGAGGAAGAAAAGTAGTAGTTGGCAATTGTTAAAGATGCTCAAACCAACTAGTTCTATAGCTTGGTTATGCGCTGGGGATTTCAATGAGATCCTCCATCAGAGTGAAAAGATAGGTGGAGCCAGTAGACCATACAGACAGATTGATGAGTTTAGACAAGCTGTTGAATGTTGTGGTCTCAATGACATACAATCACATGGGCATGAGTTTACTTGGTCGAATAATAGAAATGGCAGGATTTTTACAAAAGAAAAAATTGATAGAGCTCTTGGAAACAAGGAATGGAATGATCTCTATATCCATGGTTTATGCACTGTTCTCCCTGCCATTAAGTCTGATCACTCTCCCTTGTCAATTATTTTACGTAACACGAATGATGGGAGGAAGAAATGAAGATGGTGCCTTAGATATGAGATGGCCTGGGAACTGAAGGAAGAATGCCAGAAGGTGGTGAGTGAGGCATGGCAGAAAGCTTGTACAACAGATTGTGAGGCCAAATTACTAAGGACCAAGCTTGAGTTATGCCAAAATTATCTGGTCTGGAGGCAAACACTTGAGCAACAAGAATATATGGTTATTACAAAGGGGAAACAACATATTGGCCACCTTCAGAGCACAGGTACAGGTGAGCACTTAGAAACTATGAAACAAATTCAAGAGGAGGTGGTGTCCTCCATAACAGCAAATGACATCAAGTGGAAGCAAAGAGCGAAGCAACACTGGCTCAAGCATGGAGACAGGAATACTCAATATTTTCACATGCAGGCAAGCCAGAGAAGGAAGATCAATGCAATAAAAAGCATAGAGGACTCTCAGGGAAGATGTGTCACTAATCAGTCAGAAATTGGAGAGGTCTTCACAGGTTTTTTTTTTCCTCATTATTTACTACTTCCCATCCTTCATTTGTTGAGCATTGTTTGCATGCAATGGACACTAAGTTAGATATGGACATGAAGGCCTGGCTTTTAAACCCTTTCACTAGGGAAGACATCACAACAGCTGTATTTCAAATGAACCCCTTAGGGTCGCCAGGTCTTGATGGCTTCCTTGCTCGGTTCTATCAAAAACACTGGGAGGTGGTTGGTGAACAAGTGTGCAATTATGCTCTTAATTTTCTTAATCATGGTGGCTCACTCAATGATGTTAATGATACATTCATTTCTCTTATCCCCAAAGTTCAAAGCCCCAAAAAAGTAGCGGATTATAGGCCTATCACTCTCTGTAACGTATTATACAAGATTATATCCAAAACCATTGCAAATAGACTGAAAAATATACTGCCAAAGATCATTGCCCCCAACCAGAGTGCATTTGTACCTGGAAGGCTCATATCTAATAACACTCTTGTAGCCTATGAGATTCTACACTCTATGAATTCTAGAATGAAAGGCAAAAGAGGCTTCATGGCCCTTAAATTGGACATGAGCAAGGCTTATGATAGGGCAGAGTGGAAATTCATTGAAGCCATCATGATCAAGATGGAATTTCCTGGACACTAGATCCACATCATCCAGGCATGCCTCAATTCTGTATCTTACTCAATTCTTGTAAATGGAGAACCTCAACAACGTTTCTTGCCTTCTAGGGGCCTAAGACAAGGAGACCCTTTGTCCCCCTATTTATTTATCTTATGTGCAGAAGCCCTCACTTGTCTTCTAAACCAAGCTAAGGCATGTGGCAACTTAACTCCTGTTTCAATTGGTACAGGCCCAATCACAGTGAATCACCTTTTCTTTGCTGATGACAGCCTATTGTTCTGTCAAGCAAAGCATGAAGAAATCAAGTGTGTGCTTAATATCCTTGATCTCTACGAGAAAGGATCAGGACAGGTCTTAAACAAGAACAAATCTGCCATTTTCTTTAGTAAGAACACTGCCCAGGTAACTCAACAACAGATCTTGCAGCAAGCAGGTGTCCAATCCACTTCCAGCTTTGAAAGATACTTGGGCTTACCTGCTTTGGTGGGTAGAAAAAAGATAGCCTCATTCCATTCCCTAATTGATAGAACCTGGACTCGAGTAACTAATTGGAGAACTAAGTTTCTTTCTACAGCAAGAAAGGAGATTTTGCTCAAGGTAATCCTCCAAGACATCCCCACCTATGCAATGGGAATGCTTTTGTTACCAACATCTATTTCCAGAAAGTTGAATCAGATTCTTAAGAAATTTTGGTGGGGCTTCAATGAAGATTCCTCCAAAATTCAGTGGGTCAGTTGGAAGCAACTCAATGGCAGCAAGGAAATAGGAGGACTTGGGTTCAGAGATCTGAGATGCTTTAATATTGATTTACTCTCAAAGCAGGGATGGAGGATTCTTCAAAATCCAACATCCCTAGTGGCACAAATTTTAAAGCAAAAATATTTTAACAAAGGTGATTTGCTTGAAGCAAAGTTGGGGATAGGACCTTCTTTTGCATGGAGAGGCATATATGCTGGCTTAGCACTGTTGAAGAAAGGTCTCTCATATGGAGGGTTGGAAATGGCCAAAAGATAAACATTTGGCAAGACAGATGGATACCTTCATTACCTACTCAAAAGATCTTGACTCCTCGAGAAACAGATTGTTGGTGTGACAAAGTTAGTGATATCATTGACCCTCAACTAAAGCAATGGCAGGAATCTCTCCTCCTTGAACTTTTTACTCACTAGGAAATATAGGGCATTAAAGCCATCCCCTTTAGCTTAGGGGGGAGAGAAGACAAATTAATATGGCAGTTTACTCCTAATGGCATCTACACAGTCAAAAGTGGCTACCATCTCAACAAAGAAATGGAAAGAGAGCTAGAAGGGGAATCATCAGTCAGGATCAGGGATTGCCAAGTGTGGAGGATACTTTGGAAACTAAGAGTGCCTCCTACCACCAAGGTGTTTCTATGGAGAGCATGTAGTGAGGCTCTCCCCACTCTAGCTAATTTGAAAAGGAGAAAGGTAGTAGAGGACAACCTCTGTCTGATATGCAACCATGAACCTGAGACTTCTGGCCATGCCTTATAGGGATGTGTTGGTGCTAAAGATGTGTGGTGTCAAGGTCCAAAGAAAGTGCAAAAAGTATCTCTCCAAAGTGATTTGATTTTCAATGTTTGGGCAGGCTTGGTTGGCACTCTCGATCCAGGGGAACTAGATGAGGTTGCAGTCACCATGAGGGTGATATGGTCTAGAAGAAATGACTGTTTGCATGGAAAAGCTTTTAAACACCCACAGGAAGTCACAGATCAGGTCAGGACAAAACTTTTTTCTCATAAGGAGGCCCTCAAACAGGAAGTTGATTTTAATTCAAAGCCTCTGGAAAGGGCTAAAAAATGGACAAAACCTGCAGTAGGAAATCTTAAAGTCAATTGGGATGCAACTGTACAATCAAGAGAGGGGAGGATTGGCATAGGAGTACTCATCAGAGACCATCAAGGGTTTGTGATAGGTGCCCTTCGTGCTAACAGAATATTAAGAGGCAATGCTTTTGATGCGGAAGCCTATGGGCTACTTATGGCAACTGTTTTTTGCAAGGAGCTTGGATTAAGGTAGTTTTGCTTGGAGGGGGACTCAACACAGGTAGTGGACCTACTGAACCAAGATAGTTCCAATTGGAGCATGGGTGGATGTCTCATAACAGATGCAAAAACTATTCTAAATTCGATTGCTGCTTGGTCTGTTTCACATGTATATCGCGAGGCTAATATGCAGCTCACACCTTAGCAAAGGCTGCACTCGATTGCATTGAAGATGTTTATGATATTGAGATATGTCCAACCTGTATTTTTCCTTTGGTTGCTAAGGATATGAGTTAATCTGATTGCCTTTACTTTGTACTATCGAGTTCATGTAAGTGTTTGATGATGATTAATGAGATCAGATTTATTATCAAAAAAAAAAAAACGAGAGCACGACAAGTTGTTTCATTTCATTAGCAAGCTAATGCTAGATAGATGAAGTTATCAAAATGTAAATTTCTAAAGTATATATATCACCTTCCATAATGTTAAAATTGTAAGATTTAATTTATGAAAAAGTCAAAATTAAATTTTATTACCAATTAAATCATAATATGTCAATTGCAATATCGAAGAGAATTGAAGTCTAAGTTTTATCCAAAAATGAAAAACAAAAATATAATTTTTAGAGTAATGCTAGATACAATCATATGTTGAGCAAAATTTAAAAAAGAGTGGAGTCTACTATTAAAAAATTAATTTTTTTGTGTGGAACTTATATTTACTTACTTTTTTCAAAAGGAGTGCGTGACATTTGCACATTCAATGACTGTAAATATCATATCTTTAATTTTTATAAAAGATTAATACTTGATACAGTCATAGATTATGTAAATGCGCACTCATTTAAAAAAGAAGGAATCTATCATTAAAAAATTAAAATTTTCAAATGGATTCTATATTTACTATTTTTTTTAAAAAGTGCATGATATTTGCATAATTTATAACTGCAAATATCATTTCTCTTTATAAAACATGAACAATACTAGTCTTTCTATTGGAGGCTCTTGTTGTTCGTGATTAAGGAAGTTTTTTTTTAAAGATGTTGTGAATACTTTTTTATTTTTTAAAAATATTTAAAAGTATTAAAAAAATGTATGTAAAAACAAGCAAAAAAATAAAATACATTAGCTGGAGCTCCGAGCGAGAGCCCAGCAGTGGCTCTAGTGTTATTTATAAAACATTAGCCTTGTTTGATTACGAAGTTCAGATGAGATGAGATGTGATATTTTATTGAAAGTTAAATAAAATATTATTACAATATAATTTTTACTTTGAGATTTGAAAAAGTTGAATTGTTCATTATATTTAATCTGTGAGTTTAAAAAAATTATAATAATTATATGAGATAAAATAAAATAATTTGATTTTATATAATTAACCAGCCCTAAAAACATAAAAGAACCAATCCGGCAATTGATAGTTGTTTTTTTTTTTTTTTTTTTTTAGCAACCGTAAAGTTGATGTGTTTTAAAACTAATCCGACAAATAATAGTTTTTTACAGATCCACTAGTTTATGAGTCAAATACTTCGTCTCCTCAATGGGTGGATTTTCAGACACTCGCTCCTTCACGCTTGCTCTCGATGTGATAGGAATTTGGATTCTTGGATCTCTTTTTCGTCTCCACGCTGCTAACTTTTACCGAGACTTTCCCTCACTCGCTAGACGTGATTACGACCTCAATTATTAACTTCTGTAAATAATAATAAAAAAATATAAAAAAATAATAAGAAGAAATAATAATAATAAAATATTAAATGATAGACTATAGTCACTATCCAAGCACAGCCTCTACATTAGTTTCTTCAAATAATATTTTATCTTTAAATTTAACTAATTTTATTAATAACTGGCCCACATTGAATTAATCAAACACTTTTCATTTTAAATATTATCTACAATAAATTTATCTTTTTCTTCAAATATAAAAAGTATTATTTCACCTTCAAATATATTGTTTATTAATATCCACTCTCTCTCTTCCACGTATTCAAGACCTACTGGTAGTGGTACGTAGGTTTGTATAACTTAATAAAAAATATTTGTGGAGATCTTCTTGAGATGGAAGTCATTATAGTGGCAATTTTTTTTGTAAATTTTGTATTAGTAGGTGATGATGTTTTTGAGAATTGATTTGGTTGCATTGAAAATCGATAGAATTATTTTAATAATATTGATATCATGTGATGATATTTTTTTTATTGAATTGTGAAAATAAAAATAAATATGATTGATAGAGATTATAAGAAGTTATGAAAATAGAAATAATTAAAAATTAAAAATTAATTATAAAAAATATAAAAATAAAAAATAATAATATTTTATTATTATAAAGAATATGATGACTACTCTAATATAAATTTTAAATTTTAAATGATTAATTAAAAGTAAAAAAATTATATATTCTTTAAAATTTTAAAAATAAAATAATCAATTCAATGCAATGCTCTAAATCCAGCTTGCAAAATGAAAAATCCCCGTTATAAAGCACTTCATTTTAAATTTTAAATGATTAATTAAAAGTAAAAAAGTTATATATTCTTTAAAATTTTAAAAATAAAATAATCAATTCAATGCAATGCTCTAAATCCAGCTTGCAAAATGAAAAATCCCCGTTATAAAGCACTTCCTAGAGATTTTGAGCCATTTATCTTTAGCAAGAGAGAAGATAATGGGTCGGAATGAGGTTGAGGACAAGGTGGAGAATAGCATTGATCCGGAAGATGAACATAATGGTGATCCGGGGGACAAAAAGCTCAAACAAGAAGTTGGGGAGACATCGGTGGAGCGATTGTTTGAAGATCAAGAGGTGCCGTCATGGAGGAAGCAGCTGACCATGAGAGCCTTCGGGGTGAGCTTCTTCCTGAGCATACTGTTCACCTTTATAGTGATGAAGCTCAACCTCACCACAGGTATTATACCTTCCCTCAATGTCTCTGCTGGTCTCTTGGGGTTCTTCTTTGTCAGGACATGGACCAAGTTGCTTCAGAAATCTGGCTTGTTGAAGCAGCCTTTCACCCGGCAGGAAAATACTGTCATCCAGACCTGTGTCGTAGCTTCTTCAGGCATTGCCTTTAGTGGTATGAGTCCCCCTTCACTCATTTTACTCATCTCTCTGGTTCGTTACTTCTTCGCTTCATCATCATTATTTGAATGTAATTTTGGAATTTTTATAGATAAACGTAATGGAATTGTTAGAAGCGTTTGAACATTAGAACGGTCTGAACATTAATTCTGAAATAGCGAGTAATCAATTGAATAGGTGCTAATTTCTCAATCTGGGTTAAGGGAACTGTTAATCATGTGGCCTCTCTGAATTTGTTTGCCAAACCCTTGACTTAAAAGATCAAATTTTCAGCCTCTTTAATTAAAAAAATCTATATTTATCATTCTAAATTCAAATTTTAGTCTCAATTCTTAGCAATTAATTGAATTAAAAAAAAAAGCTTAAAATATTGCCCATCGGTGGAGATTTCAAGCGGTTTGGCTCTATTACATTATTAATTCAGCCAATGATTAGACTTTTTGGGTTGTTTTATTTCCTAACTAAGCAACTGGAGTAGAGAACAAGCTGCAAGTTGTCTGACGGGACAAAAGTACAAGTAAAAATGAACCTTTTTTTGTCACTCATAAACTCAATCAGGAATCTCTGGACGGCAGAGCCTAGATACTAGTTTTTTTGGATTGTGTTAAAAGCATAGTTTGGACTAATCAATGATGGTTTGGAAAATATGGGGTACAAGAGGTCAAAAGATCATAGGGAAAATCCATATTTTGATGGTAGGATAGTATATTGAGAGTTTATTCTTCTGTGATGGATTTGAAGAACCTGTCTCAATGAGTTTCATGTCATAAAAAAGGGTTTCCAAACTGTCCCTTGTGATAAAGGAGAATTAAAAAAACATTAGTGGATTGTTCCGTCTTACTAAAAGATATTCACCTGTTCCAAAGTGTTTACCATAGTTTTTAACAAAGTAGAAAGAACCCACCTTTCCCATAAATAGTCAAACAAATAAAAATAAGATGGCAATTTGGGGCGGAACATTTGATGAAAATTAAGTTTTGAAAGGTGTTTTTTTTTTTTGATAAGTAATCAAGAAGTTTTTATTCATAGTAATAGGCAAAGCCCAAGTACATAGGAAGTATACATGTGGAATACCTATCTATAATGTACAACAGAAAGAAGAAAGTCATGAACATTGAGTCCATTACAAACAATAGCCCCCACCCAAGAAAACAAAGTTTTAAAGAAAAATTGTTTAAGCTCCTCCATTGTTCTCTCTTGGTTTTTGAAGCTTCTATCATTTCACTCCCGCCAAATACACCAACACATACATATAGGGACCATTTTCCATATTACTGGAACTTGTGTGTTTCCATGAAGACCTCTCCAGCATGCTAGAAAATCCACCAATCTACCAGCATAACCCATGATAAACTAAGTCCTGTAAAAAAATCAGCCCACAAGGTTCTGGCCACCTCGCAATGTAGAAACAAATGATCAACAGATTCGCCATCTTTCTTGCTCATATAACACCAGTCTAATACCATTAATCGACGTTTCCTTAGATTATTCGTGGTTAGAATTTTGTCCAAAGCTGCTGTCCAAACAAAAAAAGTTGCTTTTGAAGGAGCTTTGGTCTACCATATGCTCTTCCATGGGAATGAGAGCCTGCTCTGATTTGATAAAACTCTGTGAAATGAATGGACCGTGAATCTACCTTTTTTGGAAGGGCTCCAAATCATCCTATCTATCGTACCCTTTGTCATACGTACTGAATACAAAGCCGCATAGAAGTCTGAAATAACCTCCATCTCCCAATCATGGGCTGCCCTAATGAATTCCACATTCCATTGAGGGGAACCATTAGAAAAGCCAAAATGTCTGCTATCGCTGCATCCTTTACTCGTGCTAACTCAAAAATGGCAGGGAAAGTGTCTTTAAGACAGCGTTCACCACACCATTTATCCAAAATCTGACACAAGAGCCATCGCCCACCCTAGTATGTGTATGTCTCTTGAAAGTCTCTCAACCCTTCTTAATGTTTTTCCACAACCCTACCCCATATGAACCACGTACCTCTTTCAAGCACCAACCAAAGGTGTTTTTATAAAGTAGACTATATAAAAATTAGTATTTGACCCCCCCAAAATTATTATTTTTAGCTTGCCCCCCCCCCCCCCCCCCCCCCCCCCCCCCCCAAAAAAAAACCAGATTTTCTGGTTCCGCCCCTAGATGGCATGGTCAAGCTTTTAGAGTGTTAGAGTGGGACAACAATTCACTATGAAAGATCGTGTTTGCTTTCTCTGCACCTGTCCTTCCCTCTGTGTTATATACAGAGTCTGTTTTGGTCCGCATCTGGTTTACTATTAATTGAACTTTTTGGAGTCAACAAATATAAGATTGCCACTACTACTCTGTTAAGAAAATACTAGTTGCTGTTTATAGGCAAAGAGCTGGGTGAAGAACACATCATCCTTTCATTAAAGTTTTTGATAAGTACTGATTGCTTCATTTCTCTTGTATCCAAATTTTAATTCATTACAACACACTTTCTTTCCGTAATGCATTTTACATTTCCCCCCTTATATCCGTTTCTTTTTAAGTGTTAACATGGAAGAATTTTCCTGATTCATAATTTGTGTATCCTAAGTAAGTAACCAAAGTTTAAAACTTCAGTAAAAGTGAAGGTCTAAATGAAGCTAATAAACTATATTAGTGGGATGTTTCAGCTCTGTTCATTTTGGGAAAATTGAGATTAGAGCTTTAATTAACCAAATCCTGCTTTCCTATGCAATCTTCATATGCTAAGACTTGACCACATTGAGCGACTGAAATTAAAAAAATATATCTGTTCATCCAATAATTGCAATAAAACTAGCTCAGTTGATTTTTCTGAGGCGATTGGTGGTCACTTTTTCTAACGTTCCATCAGAGTGCTATATCCACTCAAGTCCATGATCCTTATTGGTACAATTTATTGTTAAGTGTCAATAACCAGTCTGATTTGTGATGAATTCTTATACATATATATACACGTGTGTGAACATGAATGCATTGGGATTATGGACATTAAAATTTTTCCTTTTAATTTATTGTTAAAAACTATGTCGAGTTTTTCAAAATATCTGAAAACTAGAGTATGGATGACCTAGTTTGAGTGTGTTGCACAAAGATTCTGAGTTGTGATGACTAATCTAGAAGTTTACAACCATATCTCATGATGATAGTCTGACCCAATCAATATCTCATGGGTAAAATTCATTTTCTGTACTCTAGAAGTAATATTGTTTTCCTCTAACTAATAACTTTAAGTTGCAGACTGAAAACTACTACTTTTAATTGATTTGTAATAACAGGAGGCTTTGGAAGTTACCTCTTTGGAATGAGTGAACGCATTTCCAAACAATCATCAGATACTCATGATTTCAAAAACCCGTCATTAGGATGGATCATCGGCTTTCTCTTTGTTGTCAGCTTTCTAGGACTCTTCTCGGTGGTGCCTCTTCGAAGGGTATGTGGCAGCATATTTATGCTTGTTCTGTGAAATGTGAATACATGTTATGCTTGTGGGGGTGGGGGTGGGGCTGAAAAGGGAACAAAAATAATTCATTGAACAGAACAAAACCTTATCATATTCCCATTTTCTACAATCATATTGTTTATTTTGGTTTCAGATTATGATCATAGACTTCAAACTGACGTATCCCAGTGGTACTGCCACTGCTCATCTCATCAACAGCTTCCACACTCCTCATGGAGCAAAATTAGCGAAGTAAGGCACCTGACACGTACGGCTTCTGGTTAAACTTGACCCTATGGAAATTCTAAAAGCTGTCTTCTTTTATTCTACTTTACAGGAAACAAGTGAGAGCGTTGCGAAAATTTTTCACCTTCAGCTTTTTATGGGGTTTCTTTCAATGGTTCTACACTGCTGGAGAAGACTGTGGATTTTTACACTTCCCTTCACTAGGGCTCAAGGCATATAATTATAAGTACATCTAGAATCATTCTTTTTCTTTCCTCTTAATAAAACTTTGTTTTACTTGATGCAAAGAAAAATTTTCATTTGATAAGCATTTTGCTCAACTAAACCCTACTCTCATTTATGAATGTTTTGGCTAATGTGGAAATATGATTATTCCCCAGATTTTATTTTGATTTCTCCGCAACATATGTTGGAGTCGGAATGATTTGCCCCTATATCATAAATGTATCAGTGCTGGTGGGAGGGATTCTTTCTTGGGGTCTGATGTGGCCTCTCATAGAAAATAGGAAGGGTGACTGGTATTCTGCAAGCCTCCCACCAAATAGCATGAATGGTCTTCAAGCTTACAAGGTAAGTTCCCACTAAACGAGACAGCTGTACCACTACCACCTCTAGATTTTCATTCCTTGTCAACACTTTTCAAAATATTGAAAACTTAATTTATATCCTTTTTTCAGGTATTTATCGCCATAGCCTTGATCCTGGGTGATGGTTTATATAACTTTCTCAAGGTTCTAAGTCAAACCATCTTAGGCTTGTCTCATCAGCTCCTGACCAAAAAAATGAGCTCTGATCTCCCTGTTGCAGACCATTCTTCACCTATGAGCTCTCAGCTCTCATATGATGACAAGCGTCGCAGCCAACTCTTTCTCAAAGATCAAATTCCCACATGGTTTGCCATTGGAGGTTATGTTGCTATTGCTGCAATCTCTATGGGCACTCTTCCACTTATCTTTCACCAACTCAAATGGTATTACATACTGGTCATCTATATATTTGCACCCACATTGGCTTTCTGTAATGCCTATGGTTGTGGACTCACTGATTGGTCCCTTGCATCCACCTATGGAAAGCTGGCCATCTTTACCATCGGAGCATGGGCTGGTGCTTCACATGGTGGAGTACTTGCAGGCCTAGCAGCTTGTGGAGTTATGATGAACATCGTCTCGACAGCCTCTGACCTAATGCAGGATTTTAAGACTGGTTACTTAACACTGGCTTCACCACGTGCCATGTTTGTGAGTCAACTAATTGGCACATCAATGGGTTGTGTAATTGCGCCTTCTGTGTTTTGGCTCTTTTACAATGCTTTTGAAGACATTGGAGTTCCTGGAAGTGAATATGCTGCACCATATGCTATTATGTTCCGTAACATGGCTATTGTGGGGGTTGAGGGCTTCTCAAGTCTACCAAAGAATTGCCTTCTCCTTTGTTACGTGTTCTTTGGTGCAGCCATTCTGATAAATTTGATAAGAGATAGAGTGGATAAGAAGTGGGGAAGGTACATTCCACTTCCAATGGCAATGGCAATACCCTTCTACATAGGACCATATTTTGCCATTGACATGTGTGTTGGAAGCTTAATACTGTTCATCTGGGAGAAGATAAACAAGAGCAAGGCTGATGCTTTTGGTCCTGCAGTAGCATCTGGCTTGATCTGTGGGGATGGGATATGGACTTTGCCTGCTTCTATCCTTGCTCTGGCTGGTGTCAAGCCACCGATTTGTATGAAGTTCTTGTCGCGAGGCAGTAATGCTAAGGTGGATAAGTTCTTATCACCACATGGCTAAGTTTATCATGTGATATATCAATGTGAAGTCTTAAAGCCAGAGCATAAAAGGACTTGTAAAATATCCCTGATGCCTCTCTTTCATTTTCTTTTTCTCTCTCTCTTTCTGGTGTGTATACAAATCTAGTAAAGCAGTCACAGATGTGATCAAGGAAAAATGTGTTTGTCATATTACAATATCAAGGAGGTGTAAATAGTCGCTTCTTCTTTTATCGCACCCATGGATCCTCCATTAACATGTTCTGATATTTTAAGGGCATGGCTTTTGTCTATACATAGTTTATTAATGGAAATTCTTAGTTTACAAAAGAATTAGAAAATAAAAATTAATTTACAGTCTGAAATGATTTGATGTGATACGTCAAATTATAATTTTTTTTTTTATTATACAACAGATTTAATGTATGTGACACCCCAAGAAAAAGTAGAAATCTAGAAAAATTGATTGAGAATATTAACAATTCTACTATAGGTACCCGGCATTGGGTACCTTTTGGGAAATCGGCTGACACGGTTAGTACTACCAAAAAAGAAAAAAGAAAAAAAAAAGATTTCAGAAGTAAAGGAAACCCACCCTCTCAGCTAGTGCCAAAATGAGACCAAAATGGGTCTCGGAAGCAAATCCTCCAACCCACAATTCTGCAAAGTGGCTGCTTTTTTCACTTTTTTTTTTATTATCTTCTATGGCTTAGTATTTGAAACCACAGAAAGCCATGGACAAGTTGACTGTGGGTATACGAAAGGGAGTGTTGCATTTCAGATGAGAAGATGAAGATGAGAAGAAAATGCGAAGAATATGCAAATGAGAAGATGAGAGGAATTTGAATGAAAGGCCCCATTTCATTTTTACAATTTATGCGGAGTGAGTTCCATTCTATAATTTATGTTGCAAATCAAATGGAAGTGCTGCGAAAAAATTGAGAAGATGAAGATGAGAAGAAGATGCACAGTAGATGCAAAGAAGAAGTGAGACGAAAAAAATGGGTCTACACAAATAACCTGATCTTTCGTGTTCTCTATGGGAAAGGAAAGCTTGCTCCCAAAGCTATGCTGCTTCGATCCTTTGTTTCGTCTTCGTGTTTGAATCAAATGGTAGTGGTTTTGGGTATTAACGAAATGCCCCGTTTCATTTTGTACATGTGGATGGCCGTGTATGCCGGTTTCCCCAACCCGGGGTGCAAGTAGCTTTTTTCGAATATTAAATCATGAAGGTTGCAGGTTGGGCTAGATTTTAGGCTCAGGAATTCATGACGACCTTTTAGTTGGTCTAATTTCTTGGAATTATTAGAGCTACTTGAGAGTATAATTTGACGAAAAAACTAGCACCATTGTTTTAGCTAGAGTTTTTAGAAATTTTTAGTGCAATAAAAATTTTGTGATGACGTGACACCAAGTGGCCCAATCTGGACTCGACACATGGCAGCCCACTTTGTTACCTAATTAAGGCCCTACACCCAAAGCCACCTGGATAATGATCTTTGTTGTCCCAAATCTATGTTAAGTCACCTCTTACTTCCTTGCGCCACTATGCCTTACACTTGGTAAAAAACGTTATACACAGGCTTGTTTATTTTTTATTTTTTTTTTCTCAGATTTTTGTCCCCATGCTTCGGTAGTGTGTGCCGCCCCTCAAAACCAATGAAATTAGGCCCAGTTTGAATACATAAAATTATTTCATCTCATCTTATTATTATAATTTTTATAAACTCTCACACAATATATAAAAACAATTCAATTTTTTCAAATCTCAAAATAAAAATTATATTAAAAAAATTATATTTTAATAATATTTTATTTAACTTTCAACAAAACATCTCAACTACGTAATCAAATGGGACCTAACTCTCTTTGGTCAGTCATTGTAATCATATCTCACCAATGGAACTCCTACCTTTTTGGTCAGATTCTAATCATTTTAGTTAGTGCAATTATTAGGAATTCAGACCTAGTTAGTGATTACAAGAAAGCTTAATATAAAAATCATGTTGTACATACGTACTACAATAATATTAATAGATGGAGAAGATCAACATTAATAACATCTTGATATTATTGTGATGTATTATTATTTATTTTATTCTTTATAAATTGATGTTTTGCATTGTGCTGTAAACAACAATGTAATATGTACTATGCATGTATTGTGTGTGTTGATGTATTATTATTTATTTTGTATAAAAAAATAAAAAAAACATAAAGGCCTATACAAAAAAGCCTTTTGAATTGTTAAAAAGATTTTTTTTAAAACCTTTTAAAAACTGTTTAAAATATTTTTATAAGAAAATTTGGGTACTAAACATGATATCCAAATTTAAAAAAATAGTACTATAAAAACATTTTGAAAAGTCTTTTGAAAAAAAAAAACAACAAAAAAAAGATAATAAATCCGGATATTCGGTTATAATCCCGATATTCGAATTTATATCCGGTTATCACCCGGATTTTTTTGGGCTTATCCGGGCAGATAACAACCCGATTTTTAAAACCCAGATCCAGTTATGGCTGGATATCCGAATCCGGTTCTACACCCCTAAACGAGAGGGATAATGGGCGGTTTATGACTTGAGGACGTGTGATTATTCTTTCATTTACCCATGTAGAAACTGAGAGCTCTATAAGTGTGGCTGTCTTCTTCCTTTTCTTCTTTCAAACAATTACACTTAGATTGAGACATCAAGCCAAACCTTCCATTTGTTGTAAAACTGAGAAAGAGGAGTTAGTGAGCTTATGGTGGAGAGTCTTCACTTGTGAGCTCGAGTTCGTCAACTTTGTAAGCGATATTCTTTTCCTACTCTTTCATTGATGATTAGAAGGCCATGTTAGTATTTGAATTAAGGTCTTTTTTGAAAGGAGAATAGCTTGATGGTGTTCATGGTTGGCTTGAGTTTTGATAAGTTGTTATTAATAGTGTTGGACTTGTTAGTTTCGGCTTGAACTAGATGGGAATTGGATTTTTTCATGATTTTTGTGTTTTGCTTAGATCCTTACTTGGATGCATCTATGAGGTCTATCATTTAATATACATGCATGGGCTTAGATGACATTCTAACTTCTATTCCCCATATCTAACCTGGTCGAAGATAATTGAGGGTGAGCTTGATTTTCACAAAAGAATCGAAGTGATCATTTTCTTCTTGGAAATTGTTTTCTTGCTAATGGCAAAAGTTAGAGAAATGCGTTGATGATACATTTTGTAACCTTGTGAAGTATGATACATTACTATGGTTTTATGATTTTTGGATGACGGGTTAAGTTTGAAACTCAAACGATTGGACTGTATTCTGGAAGACATGTTTAATTTGGGATAAGTAGTTTTTCTTTTGGTACCAATGATTATGAGATACTTTTTATTGCGGTTTATTCATACTGCTAGAAACATGTTAGGTGCATTGCATGTAAACTATTAGGAACGAGAGTATGTAATCCAATGTTGCATGTCCTGACGCTTCAATCTCATTCAAATCTCAAGTTGGGGTTGGGGACATCACGATATATACTACGTCAAAACATTAGAATACATCAAATCAGTAAACTTTATTTTCTGTAATTTTTATTTGGCATAGCCATTTTATAGATTCATTGAAATGTCTTTTACTTTACTAGACCATTGATTGAGGGAACTCTTACTCAAGTTCTTTAACTTTGGGCAATTTTGTTAAGGAATGCTTGAGAATAATGCAAACCTTAACTTCATCTTTAATTGGTGAGAAAATAAAAACTTATTATAAGTTACAACCAAAATAAAAAATGAAACTCTTGAAAATCTTGAAGAGACAAACAAATATTAATTACATGTAGAATCAGTTCAACATTTTAATAAAGTTAGCATAGAGGAAAAAGTTTTATCAATAAATATCAAATCAAATCAGAAGACACCAAACTTCAAAGGCTCCCCTAGTAAATACTAGTAAATACAAAGTCAAAAAAGAAGACACCGCTCTAAGCCTTCCTCATCTACTTTGTCTTCTGAGTATCGCTCTAAGAATACACTGATACACACCAAACTTGAAAGGCTCCCTAGTAAGTATCAAGTCAACAACTATACCTGAAGTCTGCACACACTAAAAAAATATTAAGATAATTTCTA
Organism: Juglans microcarpa x Juglans regia; assembly: GCF_004785595.1. Taxonomy (NCBI): domain Eukaryota; kingdom Viridiplantae; phylum Streptophyta; class Magnoliopsida; order Fagales; family Juglandaceae; genus Juglans; species Juglans microcarpa x Juglans regia. The sequence goes on from NC_054609.1 coordinate 11,399,578, forward strand.
ATCCTTTGCATGATTATTTATGTACTTTTAACTTAGTAATTCTGTCAAGTAATGTTTGATAATAATGCAAAATTTAATTTTCCTTCATATTGGTGATAAACTGCAACCTGACTGCAACGGAACACCAAAAGCCACGGCAACAACTGATATGAAGAATTTTTCCAGTTTTCATGTTACTGATACTTCGGGCCATCTGTTCCGTCTGTTATATTGAAGATAAAATTTGAATTCTGATTGAAACAAAACACTACAAGCCACGGCAACAGTTGATACGAATCTGTTTTGTTTGTTAGCATTGTGATATAATTTTTGAATTTCAAATAGCTTATGTATAGGAGGAAGTTGTGATCTGTCTATATATTTAAAAAGCCGTATACTCTATAATTCTCAAAGAAATGAAAAACATATCTTATTCATTCAATTTCTCTGCCTCTGAAGTTTTACATGGTATCAGCCGCCAGTAAGACTCACGTCTAACCGATTCAATTCAAGATGCCTGCGCCTACTCTTCCCACCTTCAACCCATCTTCCTCCATCAACATCACTAAACTCACACATCTAAACTTCCCAACATGGAAAGCCACCATGTTACCCTACCTCAAAGGCCAAAAGGTCTTCGGCTATGTTGATGGCACAACCAACAGCCAGCCAAAACCATCACTGCCTCTGATGGCTCAACAACCAGCAACCCGTCCTTCGATATCTGGGAAACCCAAGACAATCTTATCCTTAGCTACCTCAACTCTTCTCTTACGGATGAGGTATTGGCCCAGGTTGCCCGCTACAACACATCTGCTGAAGTTTGGACAGCTCTAAGTTCTGCTTTTGCATCACAGTCTCGTGCTAAAGCAGTCCATGTTCGATCTCAACTCTCTACTCTGCGGAAAGGGAGTCAATCTGCAACCGATTATTTCATGACGATCAAACGTCTCACGGATGAATTGGCCATTGCTGGTCAAGCGCTGAAATGTGATGATATTATCACATATTTACTTGCTGGACTTGGTCCAAAATTTGATTCTCTTGTTTCCATGGTCACTCACCGTGACAATACTCCAACCTTGGAGGATATCTATTCCATGCTCTTGACGTGTGAGGCTCGCATCCAGTATAATAATCAAGCTCTCTCCACAGCCACGGCTTCAGCAAATATTGCCACACGACAACAACCTTTTTCAGGAGGACGTGGTCGTGGCCACTCATCAGCTCCTCGAGGCAGGGGGCGTAATCAATTTACTGGCAACCGTGGAAGTGGTCATGGTGGCAGTAATTTATGCTGTCAATTATGTGAGAAGCCTGGTCACACGGCCTCTTGTTGCTGGAAGCGATTTGATCCCCACTTCCTGACTCCACCACCTCATTCAACACCTCAAGCAAACATAGCCTCCACCCAACCTCAGCGGCAGGCAACTGAACAAGAATGGCATCCCGACACAAGTGCCACACATCATTTGACCAATGACATAAGTAATCTAAATATCCAAAGTGATGATTTTTGCGGCACTGATCAAATTCAAATTGGTGATGGTACAGGTTTGCAAATCACTCATACTGGAACTGCCTCTTTATCTAATTCATCTTCAATATTTATTCTTGATAAAATTTTAGTAGTGCCCCAAATTACCAAAAATCTACTCTTTGTTCATAAATTTATTGAAGATAATCATGTCTACTTTGAGTTTCACAGTTCTTTTTTTCTTTTTAAGGATTACTAGGGGAACATCCTACATAAAGGATCTGTGTCCGATGGCCTTTATTGCTTCTCTCCCTCTCTTCAACACTGTTTTTCCTATGCCTTTGTTGGTGCTCGGGTCTCTGTTACAGACTGGCATCGTCGTCTTGGTCATGCTTCCTATGTTACTGTTCGACATGTGCTTGGCAATAATAATTTACCTATTGGTTTCAATAAGAGACAAAATTTTGTCCTAAGTGTGAGATGGCTAAAAGCCACAATTTACCTTTTTCTCCTTCCATTCATTCTGTTTTAAAACCTCTTGAATTAATTTACTCTGATGTTTGGGGACCCAGCTCGATTGTTTCTAGTTATGGATCTCGTTATTATGTTTGTTTTTTGGATGCATTTACTAAATTCATTTGGGTATTCCCTTTAAAATTAAAATCTGATGTTGAAACTATTTTTATTCAATTTCAAAAATATGTCAAACGACATTTTGATTTAAAAATCAAGGCTCTTCAAACCGATTGGGGGAGGGGGTGTGAATATCGACATTTAAATACTTATTTCAAAACCTGTGGAATAAAATATCGTTTAGCTTGCCCTTACACACATGAACAAATGGGTTCCGTTGAACGTCAACATCGTCAAATTGTTGAAATGGGCTTAGCTTTACTCGCTCACTCAAATTTACCAAAACCTTACTGGGAAGACGCTTTTTTAACTGTGACTTATATTATTAATTGTCTTCCTTCAAAAGCCCTTAACAACAAATCACCTTTTGAAATGGCATATCATCAAAAACCCAACTACTCATTCATGCATGTTTTTGGATGTGCTTGTTGGCCCAATTTACGTGCATATAATAAACACAAATTTGATTTTTGTTCTAAAACTTGTATTTTTCTTGGTTACAGTCTCTCGCACCAAGGATATAAATGTCTTGATTTAGCCATAGGAAAAATATGTCTTTCGCCATGTCATTTTCGATGAGTCTTTATTTCCATATCAAAAAGGGAACTCCAACTCCACTCCTCCTGAACCAGAAATTTCATTCTTACCACTCTCTATTTGTCACTCGAGTTCCCAAACTAACAATGCAGGTTCACTCATATCTTCACCTCACCAGTTGCCAAGTGATCAAGCCGTTCCGCAAAATCAGACACATTTGGGTATTTCTTCTACTTTGTTATGCTCGGATAATGCTCCGGTACCAACAAGGGATATCACTCAAAATTCAAATATTGTTGGTGACAATTCCTTACGTGATACTCCGCATATCACTCCAACTATAAACTAGCAGCCCCGCATGCTTACACGATCTCAGAGAAACTCCTTAAGGCCAAAACACCTTATGTTGGTATGGCTCGTTACCCATTGCCCCAATGTTTGCTTACTCATCATGCTTCCTCTCTTATAGAATCTACTTGTTTCACTGAGGCCTCTAAACAACAACATTGGCGTGAAGCCATGGACATCGAGTTTAATGCTCTCGTAAAAAATGGAGCTTGGGATCTTGTTCCACCCAACCAAAGCAACAATCTTGTTGGGAACAAATGGGTATTCCAAATTTAAAAACATGCAGATGGTAGTGTTGAGCATTTTAAAGCGCGACTTGTGGCGAAAGGGTATCATCAATAACAAGATGTTGACTACACGGAAACCTTTAGTCCCGTGGTTAAGCCAGGGACTATTCGGTTATTATTATCTATAGCTATTACAAAGCAATGGAGTATTCAGCAAATTGACATCCAAAATGCTTTTCTCCGTGGCCTCTTGCAGGAAGAAGTTTTTATGCAACAGCCTCAAGGGTATATTCACCCTGATTTTCCCAATCATGTTTGCCGTCTAAAGAAGAGTTTATATGGCCTTAAATAAGCTCCCCGCGCCTGGTTCTCTAGGCTAACGGAGAAATTGTAGCAAATGGGATTTATTGGTTCCAAAGCGGATACCTCTTTATTTACACTTCATAACAATGGCTTCTCTATTTTTATCCTCATCTATGTTGATGATATAATCATTACTGGGACCTCTTCCAATGAAATTGATAAATTTATTAGGCAACTTGGTGCTACCTTCCCAGTAAAGGATTTGGGCAATCTATCCTATTTTCTTGGTATTGAGGCTTTGTTCGTAGGCCATGATTTATTCTTGACTCAAAGAAAATATGTTGCTGACCTCTTACAACGGGTGAAAATGCATGAAGCAAAGCCTTGTTCGACTCCCATGAGTACAACCTGCATGTTATCTAAGTTTGATGGCCATGATTTTTCTGATCCTCAGCTTTATAGAAGCACGGTTGGTGCTTTACATTACTTGGGTTTCACACGTCCTGCTATCGCTTTCGCAGTTCACCGTGTTAGTAAATTCATGCACCACCCAAAGGACACTCATTGGCAGGCTGTCAAATGGATTATTCGGTATCTCAAACTCACAGTAAGCTATGGACTTTCTTGCACCAAAAAAAAAATGATCACTCTCTTCAAGGCTTTAGTGATGCAGACTGGGCTGGTGATAGAGATGACAGATGCAGCGTGGGGGCATACTGCATTTTTCATGGATCCAATTTGATCAGTTGGAGCTGCAAACAACAACAAACTGTTGCCCGTAGCAAAACTAAATCCGAATATAAATCCCTCTCCAATATGACAGCTGAGTAACATTGGCTTCAGTCCGTTTTACACGATCTACGGCTTCCATTAGTATCCACTCCAAAATTATGGTGTGATAATATTGGAGCTACTTATTTATCCTCTAATCCAATGTTTCATGCTAGAACTAAATATATTGAAATTGATTTTCACTATGTCCGGGATCAAGTTTTAGCAAAAAAGTTTCAGGTTTCATTTCTATCAACTAAGGATCAACTAGCAGATTTATTAACAAAACCACTTTCTTCCGCTCATTTCAAACTTTTGCGGGACAACCTTCATGTGCAAGACTTGCCCATTCGGTTGAGGGGGCGTATTGGTGATAAATTGCAACCTAACTGTAACAGAACACCATAAGCCACGGCAACAACTGATATGAAGAATTTTTCCAGTTTTCAAGTTACTGATACTTCGGGCCATCTGTTCCGTCTGTTATATTGAAGATAAAATTTGAATTCTGATTGAAACAGAACACTACAAGCCACGACAACAGTTGATACGAATCTGTTCTGTTTGTTAGCATTGTGATATAATTTTTGAATTTCAAATAGCTTATGTATAGGAGGAAGTTGTGATCTGTCTGTATATTTAAAAAGCCGTATACTCTGTAATTCTCAAAGAAATGAAAAACATATCTTATTCATTCAATTTCTCTGCCTCTGAAGTTTTACATTTCACAAAATATGCTTTGTCATATTGGTGATTTTTTAAAATTGCAATAATAGGTCTCTCATATTGTCCATTCATAAAATGAGGTGTAAGATAGTATATATGATATGTACTAACACCATATAACAATCTCCAAATAAAATACAAATTTACAACCAAAATAAAAATTGAATCTCCTAGAAAATTTGAAGATGCATACAAACTTCAACAACTATACCTGCAATTAAGTACACTTAACCAACTATACATGCATACACTAATTTGAAAACTCCAAATTTAAAAGGCTCTCTAGTTATGTCCATTCCAGAAACTACACATGCATATACTGATACACACTAAAAAAGTTGAGATATTTTTGAATCCCCAGCATGATTACTCAAGTACTTTTGACTTGTGATTATGCCAAGTGATATTTGATAATGATGAATAATCTAATTTGCTTTAACAAAATATGATTTGTCATAATGATGAGAAGTTAGAAACTACCCTAATAAAATTTTGCATCTAACAAAAATTACAAATCCATCAAACATACAAAAGTAAATAATTATGAGTTTAGATTACATATTATCAAATAAAAATACTTTTGCCAATGGAAAAAGAATCTAAGTTGTAGATGGAACATCTTCTATTGACAAAAAAAAAATTGTAGTTAGTACTTCTGTTATATAAGATCACAAACCAACAACTTAAAAGTTATAAATAAATATAAATCATTGATGATCTTTTAAACAAATGTCCAATTTTGATTTGACCAATTGCAGTGTATCAACACTTCTAACAAAATATTTAAACAATGTATGGCCACTCAGCATGTTTCTCCCATCAATGAAGGAACCAGTGGAAGAGTTTGTTTGAGCATTTTTCTGTTCACTTTGTTCCATAAGAGAATTGTATTCCTTAACATACTTATCATGCAACACTTTAGAGACATTGTCAATATTCTTGAAAGCTTCTGGCTTTTCATAAATTAAAGGAAAACAAAATCGGGCTAGCACCATCTTGAACCTAATGTCTAACATTGCAGCAATTGCCACCAATAAATTACACCCTTTCCAATATTTTACAAAGTTAGAATTAATTTTTCTTGGCATTGACTTCATATACCAATTTTCATCTCTAGAATTCTTAACTAATGTGATACCCTAAGCCAAAGTGAGAATTTAGATTTTTTCTTATTGATTTAGGACTGAATTAGTTGTGCAAGGAAGTGGAACTTAGACCCAAGAAATCCATGGCAACCTATTAAATGGCCTAACTTGGAGTTGACATGTGGTACATCACTTTGTCACTTCATTTTGAAACTCCCTATCATTCATGGCCTCTTGGAGAAAAGTTATGGGCTGTTTAACAAATGGCTTAGTCACTTTAGATCCCTTTGCATAATCTCATTTGACACGTGGCAAGATAACTCCTCTCAATAAATATTTTTCAGATTTGTTCCCATCCTTAGTTTACTTGTGCCGCTCATGCTATTCCTTTGGTTAATGAGTAGTGCTAGGCTACCGTCCAACATTGATCATTGGGTGTGTTGTCTAGCACAAATTTATCTTCTTAATTTTTTTAAATTTTTTTATTTTTTTTTATCATTTTTAAATATTTTTAAAAAATATAAAAAAAATATATTAATATACTAATAGTTAATACCTTAATTATTAATTAAAAAAAATAAAAATAAAATAAAATTTATGAGATGGTGTCAAAGTAGAATTTTCCTTAATTAATAGGTGATGATGATTAGGTAGTGCATTTATTAAGGGTTAGATTTAGTTTATGCTTACAAGAAAAGCTAAGTAATGATTTGCATGGAAAGGAGGAAAGGGCTGGCCGAAATTCACAAGAGAAGCCCCTCACCTTCTATCCATGTGCCGCGCGCCCACTTCCACCGATGGAAGTTTAAGTTTGGGGTAAGACTTTTGAATCATTGTAGTTAACTTATTAACGAGGATTTAGCTCTTGAGTGGGAGGTTGGTAAAAATCTAAGGGGTTATGGCTGAAATCCTGATCACTTCAGGTTTCGTCATTGTTGGCGCCCAGCATCTAAGGCTTGCTTAATTAATTTGTTTTCAGATCATTTAATGGAGAGATAATATCATTTATTGAGGGAATTGTGGAAAGAGAAATTTTATTTACAATTTTTAAATGAAGATTGTATGGGTAAACTTTTTATTAAATAGAAAAAAATACTATTTTGATAAGGATATTATATTATTATAACTTTAAAAAATTTTAAAATAAATTAACTAAACTTGTGCATGCAGTCTCTAAATGAAGGCTGTATGTAACATTGCTCTTGAAGAAAATGGCACATCATTAATGAGGACACAACAAGAAGGTCATGTGCATACACCTTGACGCCCACCTGAACCAACAAGATCTTAGGGTTTGTGTTGAGTTATTTACTCCAAATCTTATCAGCTTAATCATAGGGAAAGAAGGCCACCTATTGGTCTTGAAAGAAGGGAAAATGGATGGAAAACTTGGAGGGAAAACTGAGCATGGTTATTGGAGTTTTTATTTTTTTTATTTTTTATTTTTATTTTTTATCATTATGTTTTATGCCATGCACGCCACATGTCTAGCATTCTCAAGGTTTAGCAAAATCCTATTTGTCTCGTTTGTTTTCTCAACTCATCTCATCTCATCTCATCTCATTTAATCATTATAACTTTTTTAATTTTTCACACAAAATAAAATAAACAATTCAACTTTTTATTTAACAATCAACTTTAATTCCAATACATCTCATCTCGTCCACTAAAACAAACGAGGCACAATGGGAGAAATTTTCAGATATACACGCGCGTGTGTGTGTGTGTGTGAGTGATAGTTCCCTTCTCACCCTCTCATTTTAGAGTAGCAAACTGAGAACTTGGAGCTAGTGGAACTCTTGTGGAAACCGAGCCTCTCAACCTTTGTACGTCCTCTTTCTTTTGGCTTCTCTTACTTAGAATGTATCGGTATTATGCATGAAAATATCTCTTGGAGTGAAAAGATTGATTGATGATCGCAGTTTGAATTGATAGTGGTATAGAACTCATTGACATTACGTTTCTTTCAAGACTTTTTATGAATCTGTTTGGAAAATGTTAGTATGAGAATATATATATATATGATCTTATGAGTAAAAGAGTAGTGATGGCATCAAAGTTATGTACGTTTAGGTTGGAGCCTATTGATGTTCATAGATATCTTAACGTTTGGAGGCTTAAGTTTATTATGGATCTTTTTGTGTAAGAAGTTCATCTTGAGGATTGAGTATATATGTGAATCAAAGTGAGTAAGATTGTGGAATGTATTTTTTTAAACCTATTTTTTTTGGTTTTAAGGTTTTAAGGTTCTTAACCATATGCTTATGGGTTTATTCAATGGTAGTATGAGCCTAGTTCGAACCGAGGAGGCAAGTATATTATTGGAATGTGTTTTAGGAATTAGTTGAATAATGTTTTGATTGAAATGTCTTCACTATGACCAAATTAAATCTAAATGAATATTGATTTTGGACTATATGGCAACAAAAAGTATGTTCTAGGACCAAAACATAGCTTAGAAGTCTTGTAAGTTTAACGGGTAAGTTTTCAATTTAGGGAAAATGATATTCTTTTATGAGGTATTTAAAGTGGTTCAAATAATAAGAAATCCTATTGCAGCCTAGCACCTAGACAAAACGTTTGTAAGTTAGCCATTAACTTACTCTTAGATAATGTATTTATGCTTTATATGCATTAAAGAAAACCTTTTTGTCATGAACCCATGTTAGGATAGGTGATTATCCGGTAGAACTCCTGTAACGATAAAAAAAAAAATCAATAGAAGGAATTTCTCTAGACTTTGGAAACGCCATGAAATCCTAGGAATCGAGACATCCATTAGGTTTTGGTTCGATAACGTAGTCGAATAATGATTTGCTACGAGGACGTATTTCCTTTTTTATTTATTTTAGGCACTTAAGAGCATAATTTGGAGAAACGTATTGCACCATTAGACTTGTATGAATTTTTAAAATTTTATGGTGCAATAAAAAGTTTCAAATTTTTCGGGTGAAAATTAGGCCAACCAGAGAGTGCCATGTGGCACCTAAACCAAATAGCCATCACATAGCATGCAGGATGTCCAATAAGCCTAAGATCATTAGAAAATCTTTCTTGACACGTGGCGCTATCACAATCTCCATATGCAACAAACTTTACACGTACCAAGAGGAGTACAAATGTGTAAAGTGGATTCACATAACATAAGTACTATATCCTCAAACGTAAACATACTTCATAGCTTCACATAATAAACTGATATTCAAAAGTGTTCACTTGTCCAATAGGACTGTAACAAAATAAGTATTGGAGATAGTGCTCTATAATTACAAAGTTGAAAATAAAACTACTGCATTAAATTGCTGAGCTGCTCACACAACTTAGCTATGATATCTAAGATCACATCCAAAATGCGGATAATCGAAGTTATCAATTCCTCCTTGTCGTCGTGCTATGAACTATTCAACCTTATCCAATCTCTGTGCGTTGGGTCTTGGGATCCTGACACATCATCTACCATTTCAGAGATAATGGTAATTGGGACTACCACGTGAGATTTGTTTACAAATCTCAACAAGTAAGCTACTAAGATACCAACAGTATACATATGCATGCATGGCATAAAAATGATATGGATGCATCATGACATGAATATGCGTGACCTAACTTGGCAAATAGCATGACATGTGCTTGATTTGAACAATAGCATGACATAATGTTGCTTGATTGAACTAAACATGATATAACTTGACATAAACATAACATGAATCATGAGACCTTATTCAACATATACATGGTTAATTAAACGTGCGACTACGGATACTACACGGTCCCCTTGAGTTGTGTGCTCCTGTCGGTGCTGCATCACATCACGGGCATTTGTGCTAGTTGTGATACGCATGATAACTAAGCCGATTAAAACTGATAAACATGTAGTTGGCACCCCTGGCGTTGGGTGCCTAACTTCGCTCAGGTAACTAGTTACTTAGGCCCCATTCGAATTCTATTTAAGGTACTTTTTCAATCCAGGGAGTTTCACACTAGTTTAAGCACTCCAGCAGCATGGACAAATGAGTTCCACTAGGATAACTCCACATCTTAGCATTTGGGGTTGTGACAAAAATATATAAGACTCCAAATTCTTGAAAATATTTCATGGCATACTCAATGCATGTGACATGGCATGACGCGTAACAAAATGAACATGTGATAGATGACATGGCATATCATAACATGTAATAGATAGGTATGAGCTGTATTAAATGGCATGACATGGCGTATTATAACAATTTCTAATAATCATAAGTGACAAGTAAGGGTGAACAGGAATCGGCCGGACCGACCTACATAGGTGGAGATTGGCCTAAACTGGTGGAAAACTGGTTGGCCGGCAACATAAAATAGAAAAAATCGACATGAGTCAGATTGGTTCCGATTTGAACCTGGTTCAAATCGCTGAACTAACCGATTAAATAAATATATATATTTTTTATATATGTCGTAGTTAAAATGACGCCATTCTATTTAAATTTAAGTGAAATAGAGCCGTTTATACCTAAAGTGTACAAAAAAAAAAAAAAAACAAAAACACAAATGAAAACACATCATCGTTTTATACATAACATATTAAAAAAATTATGTGTGAAACAACGTCGTTTAATTTTAAACCAAAAGCGTCTTTTCGATTTGAGATCGTCTTCTTCCCCTCCTCTCTTTTTCTTTGATTCTCAGTTTCTCTCATTCTCTCTCTCTCTCTCTCTCTCTCTCTCTCTCTCTCTCTCCTCTGCAACACACACTCTCTCTACTCTCTCAAACGAACCTCGCTGCTAGGGGATTGAGAACTACTAGAGAACTACTGGAGTTAATACGGCCGGTATTTCTCCTCTCCATCAACCGATACGGTCGGTTGTTCCATGCAAATCCCCTCCATCGGTCGGTGTCAGTTTTGATAAAAAAAACCGTGCCAATAGTGTCGGTTTTCAACCCTAGTGACAAGAATATAATAGCAACAATTTCACCACCGTACATATAGAAATACACCGAGAGTAAGTTAAAAAGGCTAATTTAGATTAGCGTAACGTAAAATGAGTGTAAAAGTTGTGAACTAAAATAAGATATTTCTAAGCTTAGGTTATCTCACTAAATACTTAGAAACATAATATTTCTCACTTATAGCAAAAATTACAAAGTTACCCATATACTAGCAGTAAATTACAATTTTGTCTCTAAAATAAGAACTTTGCATGCTAATTTCAAATCTTACCAAAATTTACATTCCTCATATAAATCTCATCCTAAAACCAAATATCCAATCAAAAAAAAAAAAAGATTAAAACAATACACAACTAGGAGAACCATGCTAAGGCCTATTTATATATAAGCTCGAAAACTTGACTTTTGTTGCAATTTCACCAACCATCAACTAACATGCTTAAACCGAGTTTTGCAACACTCAGAAATCATATCCTAGGTTCTAAAATCATGCTCAGATATCAACATTCACATTTCCAAAAAATCATAGACTCATTATATCAACGAAAGTGCCAAAACACCAAGTTTAGGTCAAAAGAACCAACTCTTGATGTTCTTGGTTTAATATTTTTCAAATCAACTCCATGGACTCCAAAAGTCCATAATCACACTCCAAATATGTTCATCATTCAAATATAAGTGATAGCATACTTGATCAAATAACCAAAATCACAAAAAGACAACCTACACAATTGACTTACATGAAAACCTCAAAACCGTGTATAGCATGCTTTGGACTTAAAACAAAAATACTAGATCTTTGATTTTCATGCAACACATATTCAAGAAATATAAACATATACCTCATATTCAAGTTCTAACTTGATTTAAGAATTAAATCTAGCATCACATGGTAAAAACTTCATCAACACATAATACCAAACCCAAGAGCCTCTAGTTTGAGTCCTAAATAAGCCCTTGCATGTATAAAATTATTCCATCAAAGATGTAAACCAATATATATGAAGATCAAAACCATTAGATCAAGTTTCCATAACCAAAAATCTCAACTTCACCAAAACAAGAACTATTTTAGTCATCCAATTTCTAGCACTTCTAAATCATGCAAAGATCTTTATAAAAAATATTAATATGCTATAAATCCAAACCTAGCTTAAATATTAACATGTTAACACTTCACCATATCAAGATCTACCCAAGATTTCACCTAACACTTCACAAAACTTTCAAAGTCTCACACAACCATCAAAATTGTCACCACCATGACCTTTGCAACATCAAACTAAACTTTCACAAATCCAAATTCCATGAAAAAAATTTCCAATATATGCCAATGTAAACTAGACTAAAAAAATAACAAAATACATGAACATTGAGTCATGATAATCAACCTACAAAAGGCTGGAAAAGCTAGAGCAAAAACACCAAAAAAAAAAAAAAAACCTATCTCAAGCTCTCTCAGTTTCTCTCTAGAAGGTAATAGAAAATTGCTAAGTGTGGAATGAGAAATGAGAGAGGTGTGTGATATATGAGAAGGCTAACAAGAGGGGTGGCTGGATGACATGAGGGGTTGCTGAGTGACCTTTGGATGGGAGGGTGGCAGCCAAACAATGGGGGACAACGGGGTTGCACAACTGCTATTTGCATCTACAATCTTGCCAAGTGGATGGGTAGGGCTTTTGTAGCCTTTTTGTATTCTCATCAAGTGACTCTTGGAGGCTAGAAAATGAGTGGTGTGTCAACCCTAGTCTTGACCTTGGGAAGGGGAATAAACTTCCTCAAGAGGCCTTGGCTTATGGTAGTTTTAGATGGGCCAAAAATGAGCCTAACTGATGAGCTTCAATTTGGCGTATGGATGATGTTTCATTTAGGGTTTTGGTTGGATCAAGTCCAAATTAAAACCTTCTAGGCCCAAATTGATTACCAAGATATAAAATAGTGGTTATGGTGTATGAGTGTATAATTGGGTGATTAATAACATGTGAAAATGATTAATTCAAGCGATTAAATACTTGATCAAAACGGAGTGGGTTTATGGTTTGGAAACCAAGTTTAGGGTTTCGGCAATCACATGGGATATAGGGCTTTGACTGGATTCCAAGATTCCAATGGTTTTGGGTTTCATTAGGGTTGAAACCCTCTTTTGGTGGGTCGGAATAGAGTTTGGCTTAGGTGGCCTGGTCATATGGCTTGATTTGCCCTTCATTCCATCACACTTCATCCTTTATGTGTCAAATTTCCTAATACTATTCCAATGAATGGCTTGGATTGTGCCATGTCTCCAACAAAAAATTAATTGTAATGATTCCAAGTGGATTTAGACATTTTATATGGTGATTTGACAATCATTTGAACCGATTGCCACAAGGCGCTATCCCAAGTCTTATTACTACTCATCCAAAAAATTGTGAAATTTATTATTATACCATAAAATCCTAAATAATCATACTAGTCTAATGGTCCATTTCGTTTCACAAAATTTGAATCCTAAGTATCTTAATTAAATAAAAATGCACTCGTAGTTACTATTCATCTGGGAAACGGGAAACGTAACATTGGACAGTAAAATCCTAAATATTCACCCGAGGCTAATAGTGTAATTCGTTTCACCACCTGATACTTCTATGTGCCTTAAATAAATATAAAGACAACTCTATCACCATAATGGTTTGGGATTCGACTATGTTGATTGACTAAAACCTAACTAGTTACTTTATTCATGAAATTTTTTCTGGATTTCACGACGTTCTCTAAGCTCTAAAGAAATTCTTTTGGGTCGTTACAGAATGACCTCTCCCTTCCCCTTGGATTTTCACACAAGAAACCTTTTATGAATGACCACTCTCTTATCTAATCTTGTACCTTGTGGTCAGCCCAATAGTGTACTTGAAACACTAGACAAGCACAAGGCCAAAACTGACCAAGCCTTTCACCAAGTTTGCAAGCCATCTTTCCCATTAAAATACCCTGCCATTAACCACTCAAATCAGCCTCTTTCTCTTCTTCTTCAGCGCCCTCACCCCTCTCTCTTCATTTCTCACACACAAGCTTTTGGACTTTGTTTTCTTGAGAGCAACCGAGAGAGAGTTTTCGAGAGAAAAGTTTGGTGCTTTGTTCCATTGGACTTTCTAGCATCTCAATTCTTTTCCTAACTTTAATATCTTTCATTTCTATTATACTTTGAGTCTTGGATTTATTGGAAGAGTTTTGGATACTTTTTATTCAAAGTTAGAAGGTTGAATGATGAAATACTGGAGATAAGGTGCTAGGTTTGAGTATGTTGATATGCTTTGGGAGTTTGTGTTGATATGTTGTGTAGTCCTTACAATTTCAATCATAGTGATTTGATATTTATACAAGTTTTGGGTTGGATTTATGGCATATGGGGTTTCGATAAAATAGATTTTCATGCATGAGATTGTTTGGTTTAGTTTGTCATTCTAGCTTTAGAAACTTAAATCCATAGTTTTGATTTTATAAACTCTTTTTTTTAAAGCTTTGATTTATGGTCTAAGTTGGATTTTTAAAGCTTTATGACTAAGGTTTTTGTTGGATTTGATGAACATGCAAAGACGTATGATTTTATGCATAGTTTGGAGGATCTTGACTATTTGGTTTCTTGGATGTTGTTATTTGCTAAGATATGTTGAATAAGGTTCTTAGGTCAAGTGAAGACATGTATATGATATGTATGGATATGTTGTTTCAAGAATATATGCATGAAAAATCAAGGATTTAGTCTTTTTGTTCAAGGCCAAGCATGTTTAATTTTCGGGTTCAATAATTTTTGTGGAAGCCAATTGTTATTCATGAAAACACTGATTTATTTATTTATTTTGTTTTGCTTAGTCATGCTTATTTCCCACAAGAATGAGTTATTAGCATATTAGTAATTAGGACTTGTGAACTTTTGGAGTCCTTGGTGTCAAAATGAAAGTGAAGGGCCAAAGACTCCGAGATTGGTTTCGGTTTGACCTAATCTTGATGTTTTGTGTGATTTTGTAAAATGTCAAGCTAATGGTTTTGAAAAATGCATGATTTATTATCTTGGCATGTATTTAGAACTAGAGATAGGATATTTATCAGTTGTGAAATTTGGGCCTAGGCATGATGGTTTGAAAGATGGCCAGAAGCAAGCCAAGTGTGGTTTTTAACCTAGTTAGGTTCAGCCAAGTTGAGTGTATGCATTAGATGTGAGTGTCTGTTAATTTAGTATTTGTTAACATAGAATGAGATTTCTATGAGGTATATGAATTTTGGTAAATTTTGGAGCTTGTATGTAATTTTTAAAAGTTTAGGTGTTAATTTGAAGTTTCCCAAGAGTTAAGTGGTAATTTTGCAAATTAAGTTTTAGAATAGTAAATTTTGTTTTTATAAGGTTAAATGAGTAAACTTTCATTTCACACAGATATTTGTAAGATAGTTTCTAACCTGTTGTATGTTTATGTATGCGAGCTAGTAAGATTCATGTAATAAGTTCATGTTTTATTTTATACCATGTTATTTGATATGTCTATGACATGCCACGTCATTCTAAACACCAAACACGAATATCTGTCACATATCACGATTGCCATGTCATGAAGCATACAAGTCTGTCATGAAATATTTTTTCGTGTCAAACATGAATTGTTAAGATATCATGGTAACCTCATGAGATAAGACATCATGGAAACTCCATGAGATAAGACATCGTGGAAACTTCTTGAGATAAGACATCGTGGAACCCCATAAAATACGACCTTTCTTTATGAACCCAAATAAGAATGCATGAGTCTGTTTTATGTGAGTAAGCATGTCGTGTAGTTTGAGTAAGCTTTGATGTCATTAAGTTATGTTTTTGCATAAACAAGTTCATGTCCATCAAGCATTGTCATGTATATTGTCATGCATGCTTAATTATACTGTTGGTAGCTTAGAAGCATAAATTGCTGAGATTTATAAATCTCACTATAGTAATCTTAACTACCATTCCCACCGAAAAGGTAGACGATATATCAAAGAACAAAAGAGCACCAAACCCCAAATTGGAAGATGTTCAGTAGGCTAAGGAGGAGCCTTAGGGAGTTGATGGAGATGATTCTCCAGCTTTTGGATATCATTTTGGCATTGATAACGGAGCTATGTGAGCGGTTTGGCGCTTCGATTAGTTTCTTGTTTATTTGTAGCTAAAGAGTTACAACTCCACTGCTATGCTTATTTGTTTACAGACTAGTTGGAACTATGATTTGATTTTTAGTTATGTGAATATGAAGGGATAGTAAATATTTTTGGGACTAGATGGAGTGGTATTCCCTAGGTTGATGAAAAACAATTAGCGAAGTTTGAATGGGGATCAAGAGGTTGTTGGAGCGAAGTCGTAAGCACTTAACGTTGGTGGGTGCACAACTAGATGCTGATGGTAAAGACATTACAATCTATTGAAGAAATTAGATGCTTATGGTGAAGGCATTACGATTTGCCAAAGTAACTAAATGCTCATGGTGAAGGTATTATGATCTACCTGAGTATGTCTTCTTCGATGATGTAGTCACATTCGGGCAAAACCTAAGAGGGTGCAGTAAGAAGAAGGTGCACACATTTTACGAGAAATCGTCAGGTATCCATAAGTAAGTATAAGAACAAGTAAGAATAAGGAAGGAAACGAGAGGTTTTATGCATGTTATGCCATTACAATGTTCTTATGTTTTTAAAAGGAATCTAGATAGGAGAAAAATATAGTCTCATGAAAATGCATGTTCATACTCTTGCATTCATGTTCATGTTTACTCTAATCATGTTTACGTGATCTATGTGTATGTTTGTGGTATACTTTATTGAGATTTCAAGGAATCTCACTATGATAATCCCACTACCATTTTTCCCTTGAATGGTAGAAGCTGTGGCGGGTTCAGAAGAATATGAGCAAGATGGGAAAATGCAAGCCCTACTGGCTATCGATAGTTGAAGAGATTCTTACTTTTGAGAACCGACTCGAGTTGATCGACCATTACGTAAAGATTGTCTTGAAATTGATAGCAGAAATTAAGGAGATTTTGGGGAATGATGAATACAGTTTTAATTATGTAGTATAAAACAATATATTAAATTTTGTGGTTTTTATGAAAAGGTCAATATTTGGGACCTGAACCTTGATGTATAGTTTTGTTAAAAACATATTATCTTAGGATGAAATAAAAATCTTATTTTGGTACCATAATTATTGTTAAGACCCTTTGTTTTCCCATTGTGATTTATTCATACCACTAGAAACATGTTCGTGCATTGCATATTAACAGTCATGTATGAGGAGTATGTAACATATTATTACATGTCTTGACGCTTCAATCACTGTCAAATTCCAAGCAGGCGTTGGGGGCATCACACCTAAGATGTCTTGCATTCTCCATACTTAAGAAAGAAATATGATTGTTGTTAGGTAATCATTTCTGGATACAATATTGGTTACCTCATTGAAAATCATAAGTAGTTGACAAACATTTTCAACTTTCTCCCATTCTTAAATACTTGGAACCCATTCAAACTTTGATTTCTATCACCATATATGGGAAACACCTCTTTGAATTGAAGTGCAACATCCAATATTAAATATATGTTATTCCATCTAACAAGTACATCTAAAATTATTTTATTTGAAAATTGTAACTACTTCACAATTTTGCTAAACCGTTTTAACCTAATCTCTGATGCTACCAAAATTTTTATACCAGCCCTCACACAATTAACAATCTCCCTGATCTCCCCAAGTCCATGCTACACAAGCAAATGCGCACAATAGAATACAAGAAACAATTTTCCTCTTAACAAACAATATTTTCTTCAGTCTAAAATCATCCTTCAAGATCCTATTGGCAACATGATTGGAACTTGCATTTCCTACAACAATTGAACTAATTTTTTTTTTCAGTTACCCAATTTCAAAAACACTTATGTAAAGCATCAACAATAAGTAACTCAGTATGTGGAGGTGGTATGCTACAAAAGTTCAACACACACCTCTGAAGATGCCAACCAATATCTATATAACGACATGTCCCTACCATATATGAAAGTTTTTTAAAAGAAATCCACATGTCATTTGTGATATGAACTTATTAACAACTTTAAGCAAACATTTTAACTTTAATGCCCCGTTTGGAACTTGGATTAAACTGAAATAAATTCAGTTCAATCTAATTTTAAACTGATTCTAATATCCAAACACTCAACTTTCAAATTACAAAACTCATCTCAATTCAAAACCTCTTTAAACGTGATATCCATAACCTTCTTCAACTCAATACCTCTTTACACGCGAGACCCACAACCTTTTTCAACTTCTCATAAATACATCTAAACTCATCTTAGGTGGGCCCCACAAAGCACATTCCATTATCTCAATTTACTACTATACATAAAGAACTCAACTCATCTCAACTCAGTTTAACATCTAAACGTAGTCTAAGCATATGAATACTAAATATGCATATTACTTATATAAAATAATAGAATACTAGCTATAGTACGTGATAAGTGATAACTATAAGTAAGAATAAATACTATTATATTACTACTATCTATATGTAAGGATAAAGTTTTGTAACATTTGATATGTAATATTGTATATATACATATATTATATACATAATATATGCATTCATCATAACTTCTATATGATATATATATATATAGTATATGTAGTGGACTATATACATAATACATAGGTAATATAATTTATATAATTGGGTGTATATGTATAAATATATATGAATTGAACTGACGAGTTGATTCAAGTTTTATATGAATTTGTTCACAAACATTAAACGAATCGGGTGAGTTTATACAAGTTTATACCATTTAATAATCAAGTCTAATTCATAGTTCGCGAATGTCCCATTTAATAATTAACTCAAATCGAATTTGAGCTTAATCAAGTCAAGTTCAAGTTGCCTATCAAGTAACCTTCTTCATTTACATTCATACCTACAATATCTATTGCTTATTTAATATTGTCTGAAATATTTATACAGACAATAATATATATTGTAGGGTCTACTTCATACAATCTCTCTACCAATTGTGGACTTTAGAGATCTTTTAACATTAATCTTAGCTAGCTTTCTTTTCCTAAACACAAATGAACTCTCTCTATCAGTATAGTTCACTTATGACCACACATACATAGGAGCGAACTGTAAAGTTTGAACCCTAGAGGAAAAGAGAAGAAATCCTAGCAAAGGAAGGGTATGGAAGATTGGGAAAAAATAAGCCTCAGTTTATTAAAAGTGAAGTCTTGTAAATGAGTTACAAAAATAAAATAAAAAATGGTATTTATAGTATGTACAAAATAGAGACACATGTATTTAAAAACAATTCATGATACCCCCTTAAAGATGGAGGGTAGATGGAATGAACTCCCATTTTGGTTATTAAGTGATGAAACTATTGATGACCAAGGGGTTTATTCAACACATCAACAAGTTGATGATGTGAAGCCAAGTGAAAGGTCTTGATAATGCCAGCCTAAATCTTGTCCTGAATGAAGCGGCAATCTAGTTCAATGTGCTTTGTTCATTCATGAAAAATTGGGTTGGCAGCAATATGCAGTGTAGCCTGACTATCACAAAAAAGTTGAGCACTATTAGTAGGTAAAATGCCAAAATCAGACAAAACAGTGAGGAACCAGATAACTTCACAAGTAGTAGAAGCCATGGATTGATATTCAGCTTCTGTTGAGGAGTGAGAAACAATTAATTGTTTCTTTATCTTTCAGGAAACCAAAGAATTCCCAAGAAAAACACAAAACGACTGGTACATCGACAGTTATCAGGGCAAGAAGCCCAATCTAAATCTGCAAACGCCTTAAGAGATAGAGAATTGACATTTGGAAAAAGAAATGCCACGACTAGGAGTACCCTTTATGCACTCTGTAGGCTACTTGTAAATGGGGTTTTCTTGGCTAAGCCATATATTGACTTAATCTATGCACAGAGTAAGACAAATCTGACCGTGTCAATGTGAGGTGAAGAAGTCTACCAACAAGTCTACGATAGACAGTAGGATTAGGCCATAAAGCTCCTGCTTCTTTACTTAACTTGACATTTTGCTCCATAGGAAAAGAAATAGGTTTAGATGCAAGAAAACCAGTATCTTGAAGAATCTCTAAAGTGTATTTTTTTTTTAATAGAGAAATACCAACAGCAGACCAAACCACTTCTAAACCAAGAAAATTTTTGAGCTGGCCAAGGTCCTTAAGCTTGAACTTTTCATCAAGTAAGGACTTCAAATGCTCCATAGATTTCAAATCATTACTAACTATAAGAATATCATCAACATAAACTAGAAGTGAAATGAAAGAAGAACCCTTGGAGTTGGAAAAGAGTGAATAATTAGCTTTGGATTGTTTAAATCCCAAATTTATAACAGAAGCTGAAAACTTTGAAAACCATTGCCTTGAGGCTTGTTTTAAACCATAAAGTGATTTGTTCAACTTGTAAACCTTGGACCCTTACCACCACCCCCAACCTAATATGAAATCCAGGAGGTAATGTCATGTACAATTTTTCAGATAAGTCCCCATGTAAAAAAACATTATTGACATCAAGTTGTGTAAGATACCAACATTTCACAGCAGCAATAGCTAATATGGTTCGAACAATAACCATTTTAGCAAATGGAGAAAAAGTTTCAAAATAATCAAAGCCTTTTTTTTGGGTATAACCCTTAGCAACCAATCTTATCTTGTAACGCTCTATGGAGCCATCAGCATGATACTTAATTTTATAGACACATTTGCAGCCTATGGGTTTCTTGTCAGGAGGTAAGGAAGTAACAGTCCACGTGTTAGCGTGTTCCAAGGTTGCAATCTCAGTTGACATGGCATCTCTCCAATGAGAGTGCTTGGCAGCTTGATGATAGAACTTAGGTTCAATATCAACAGTGATGGACATGACAAAATATTTATGTGGGAGAAAGATGAGCATAAGGAAATTGAATATATCATATTTAGGATGTAAAGAAAGAAATGAAGAAGAACTTGATGAAGAAGAACTTGTTGAAGGATCTGATGTGGAGTGTGCAGAAGAAGAAGAATTACAGTGAAAATTCTGCAAGTAACTAGGGACTCTTCTGATTCTAGTGGATCTTCTAGGAATTTTAGAAGTGATTGGTAAGATAGCAAGTTGAGTGGCAAGAGAATGTGTTTGAATAGGGGAAGGAGAAGATAACCATCTGAAAAGGACATTGTTGAAGGCATAGGCAGTAGATCTAAAGTTGAAGATCCATAAGGAAAAACAGTAGAAAGAAGAGACAAAGAATGAGAAGAATTTTTAGATGAAAAAGGAAAAATGTGCTCATGAAAAACAACATGTCTTCATATAAAACATTGAATTGTTTTAATATCAAGAAGTTTGTATCCTTTGATCCCAAAAGGATATCCAAGAAAAATACAAGTAGGAGCTTTAGGATCAAATTTATTGTGAGATCTTTGCAAAGTGGAGGCAAAGCAGAGGCAACCAAAATTCCTTAACTGATCATATGAGGAAAGAGTTTGAAACAAAATTTCAAAAGGAGTTTGTGATTTAGAAGAGGATTAGGTAACCTATTAATAATGTAGATGGTTTTTTTTTTTTTTTTTTTTTAAAGAGTTAAGCTCACATGTTCAAGAGTGGCCCCTTCCCAAATTTATTAATAATAAAAACCCTCACTTGTAGCAGAGGAATACCATGAAAACAAAACAAGCATATCGGAAAAAAATACATAACAAGCAATATGCCACAAAAACACCCAAAACTCTCCAAAATAAAACTAAAAATCAACAATGATATAAAAGCCCAACGACTCAAAGACCTCTCAGATAAGGTAATGACAATTTATCCGTGCAAAGCAATCCTTTCAAATACTTTGGAACTCTCAACAAAGAACGCCAAACATAAGTCAAACCTTGAGCTCCCATTTTTGCTAAATAATCCGCCGGTGCATTTCCTTCTCGATAAATATGAGTTATGCTATAATCTCCACCTTCAAACAAACCCATAACCTCCTCCCAAAAATCTTCTAAATACCACACACCACAGCGCTTCTTCTGAACCCAAGATACACAAACCAAAGAATCAGATTCAATATCCACATGACACAATCCCAAAGAACGGCAATATTTTAACCCAATTAATAATGCCTTCAACTCGGCAAGATTATTGGATCCCTCCCAAGATAACATGAAAAAGAAAGCACCATATCACCCTTAAAATCCCGAATTACTCCTCCTGCACCTAATCTCCCCGGGTTACCAAGGCTACTTCCATCAATATTTAATTTGAATCTATCACATGAGGGCTTCACCCAATAAACCACTTTAACCGGCCTCAATTTGATTTGGCTAAGCGGAATGTTCAATTCCTTCAACCTCTCCTCATCAGCAAAAGCCATCTTTGTAAAACTAGACATGCTACTTAGCATTTTACTTAACCAGATACAAATAGACCTCCAAAGCACTTCCACCGAAAAACATTTGTCTTCCATCCTTGCCTTACATCTACGATGCCACAACTTCCAAATAATAAGAGAAGGAAGAAAACCCAAAATACAACCCACCTGGGACTTATTAGATGCACGTTGAAACCAAAGAAACACCAACTCAAACCAACGTTTATTTGGATCGTAAGGGACACCCAAAATATTCGAAAACCTCTTCCAAATCCCAGCAGCAATGTCACCTTCAGCAAAGACATGATTCAAATCCTCATATCTTCCTTGCAAACAGCAATTACATTTAGAAGTAATAGGAATACCAACTCTCCTCAATCTATCATCCACACTTAAACCATTATGAAAAGCCTTCCACATAAGAATGGAAATTTTTTTTGGTATAGTTTCATGCCACACCCATTTAGCCGAAGGTACTGCTGGTGCCGTGACCCTTACACATTGCCAAGCACTTTTGGTGGAAAATAGTCCATTTTTATTATGAAGCCAAACCAATATATCTTGACCAGATTTATGAGCACCCAATAAGCTGCCAATCTCCTCCGCTTTTTGTACTCCCACTAGCCTCTCTAACAAGTCAAAATCTCAGCCATTAGCAACTTTTAAATCAGCCACCATCAGTCTTGGCACATCAATTACAGGATAAGAATTAGCAAGAGGGCCTTCACTCAACCATTTATCCCACCAAAAAGAAATATTACCATCCCGCACCCTCCATTTGGAATTATCCAAAACCTCCGGGATACATTTTACCACCATCTTCCAAAACCTTGAGCCTTTTTTAGGATCTAATAAAGATACATGTTTATCCCCAATATATTTAGCCCGAAAAAATTTTGCCCACAGATCCTCCCCAGTCAAAACCTTCCAAGCAAATTTCATATGAAGAGAAGTTTGTACCTCATCAAATTCCCGAATCCCAATTCCCCCCTCATCACTTGGCTTACACATCAACTTCCAAGCAACCCATTTCTTCTTTTCCTTTCCATCTTTTTCCCCCCAAAAAAATGAACTCAAAAGTTTATTCAGATTCTTCAATACTCCTTTTGGCAATTGAAGAATAGACATAATATGGATCGGCATACTTGCTAACACATGCTTCAACAAAATCAACTTTCCCCCAGCCGAAAGACATTTTAATTTCCATCCCCCAAGTTTCTTCCTCACCCGGTTAAAAATAGGCTCTAAATGTAACTTCATAAGACGCCCAGTAATAATAGGTGCACCAAGATAAGTAAATGGAAAAATACCTTCACTAAATCCCGTGATATTAAGCACCTCCCTCTTCCTCCCTACAGTAGCATTTTTTGCAAAGTAGATGGCTGATTTTTCTTTACTTACCCGCTGCCCAGACCAAGACTCATAAGTCTCAATAACCTTCATCAATTCTTTCAAAGAACGCTTTCCTCCATTAGCAAAAATCACTCCATCATCAGCATAAAGAAGGTGAGAAACAAGAGGCGCACCTCTTGGAAGAGAAAATTTTTTAATATTGCCACATAAAAAATTTTTCTTTAATAAGGGAGAGAGCACTTCTTCCATGATGATAAAAAGATATGGTGATAATGGATCACCCTGTCGCAATCCTCGACTTCCTTGAAAAAAACCTCGACTCGTACCATTCATCATAATCGAATACCAAGGCGAAGCAATGCAATTCCTGATCAAACCACTAACAAAGGAAGAAAAACCAAAGGCTGTCAAAATATGTAAAAGAAAATCCCATTCCACCCTATCATAAGCCTTAGCCATATCCAGTTTCAAAATAATATTACCCCCCATCGCCTTTTTATTAAGCGATTGCACCATCTCCTGTGTAAGACTGATATTATCAAAGATACTCCTACTTGGAATAAACGCACATTGCTCAGAAGAGATCAAAGAGGATAATAAAGGAGCAAGCCTCGCCACCAAAACCTTAGTGCAGATTTTGTAGAAGACGGAACATAAGCTAACAGGCCGAAACTTATCAAATCCGGTCGGCTGATC
The DNA here is from genome assembly GCF_004785595.1 of Juglans microcarpa x Juglans regia. Taxonomy (NCBI): domain Eukaryota; kingdom Viridiplantae; phylum Streptophyta; class Magnoliopsida; order Fagales; family Juglandaceae; genus Juglans; species Juglans microcarpa x Juglans regia. The sequence goes on from NC_054609.1 coordinate 11,424,048, forward strand.
CATTTTTGGAAGAAGTACTACAAAAGAAGCAGTGTAGAATCTGGAAAGAGGAATCCCTCGAAAAAATTCTTGAACCACCTCCACCACCTCCAAACTAACAATATCCCAACATGCTCTATAAAAACCTGACCCAAAACCATCAGGCCCTGGACTACTCTCAATAGGAATGCTGAACACTGCTTGTTTCACCTCCTCTACTGTAGGAAGCGAACATAGTCTTAGATTATCATCATCCGAAATCACAGTAGAAACATAATCACTCAGCTCCGGAAGTACTACTCGAGACGACTGCCCCAAGAATTCCCGAAAATAATGCACCGCACCATCATGAATTTCTTGCGGGGACTTTAGCGTTAAACCATTCGGGAGCCTCATCTCCGTAATCTTTGATTGCCTCCGTTTATTCAAGAGAGCATGAAAATAACGCGAATTTTGATCTCCATGACGCCACCAACGGACTTTCGCACACTGGGCTAACCGCATTTCTTCACGATTATTCCAGGTCTCTAACTCCATTTTGGACGCCAGCAAATCACTTTCCACCTCTTCATCATAGTTCAGCTGCAAGCTCTCCTCCAGTCTCTCTAACCGATCCTCCAACTGCTTAATATGCCCACTTGTCCATCCAAAAACAGTTTTATTCCATCCTTTCAGCACAGTCTTCAATTTCTTTAATTTCACCGCAAGCTTGATGAGGCCAGTACCAACCACCGGTTGATCCCAGACCTCTCGGACGCATCTAAAAAAATCCACATGATCCACCCACATCTGTTGAAATCAGAATGGAGATGGACCATAATCTGCAACATTATTTACCATGGAGATAACCATAGGCGCATGGTCTGACGACATACGAGACAAATACCTCATGAAAGAGTCCGGAAATGCTTGAACAAAATTTGGCGTAACCAACAAACCATCCAACCGAGCCCAGCTACGAGAACGCCCAGCCTGCCCATTACACCAAGAGAAACATTTAACCAAGAATTTTAACTCCAGTAATCCACAAGAATGAATCCAAGAGTTGAACTCCTCCATCGCCAACAAGGAACGTGAACGACCACCTCTTCTTTCCACATCAGAAGCAATAATATTAAAATCCCCTGTTATTATCCAAGGTTCAATACCGTTACTCTCATTTTCAAGATCAGCCCACAGCTCCCGCTGTTGAACATACGTACACTTAGCATAGACAAAGGAAGCTTTACATTTCATTAGACCAGTAGACACAATAACTGTAACATGTTGAGAACCGCAGCTCACCACATTCACATCTACATCATTCATCCAAAATATCCACAATTTACCATCCCAATCCCCATTCGAGAAACCACAATCAAAACCCAACATCCTTTTTACGTCATCCAATACTTCATCACGTAGAAATGGCTCTACTAACACAACAACTTTCGGCTTATACATACTCAAAATCTTTTTTAGCCTGCTCTTAGAAGATCTCACCCCTCTAATGTTCCAATATAATATTGGACTTATCATAAATTTAATTTAGAGGAACGGGTGATCACCCGTTTACTGCTTCGAACTTTCATTCCAATTGCCTCGCCTCTTTTCTTCCCACGTTCCTGTGTATCAGAATCAGAACAAACCTCCTTACTAGTCAAAGCGTTATCCACCAATATTTCTGTGTCAGAAAAACTGGCCACCGAAGCAACCATAGCACATTCCTCCTCTATCAACACACTATTTGTACCCTGCGCAACAAAATCTCCACCTTGTAATACTTCAGATTGATTCACAACAATAGCTAATAAATCCTCCTGCGCCACATCCACCATCCTCAATTGCATATTGTTCTCTAATCCCTGTTTATTTAATTCCTCAAGAACAGAGCACCCCACATCATTCACAGGTAACTCCACCTCCGTAATAACAACCGTCTGGAAATTATTCAATACATTATCCTGCACTCCATGCTGAGTCCCTAACCCCACACTAGAACTCTGCACTGTCATCACCTCAGATACCACTGGCGCCATCTCTCCCAGATCAGCAGATACCCCCTTCGAAACCTTACTTTTCGTAGGGATTTGAGGCTCCACCTCCTTAGACCTATCCCCAGATACCATATCATGCGAACCCTCGAACAGGAAAATAACTCCTTCCTCCTCTTCCCGCTGAATAGGGTGAACATCACTAACCAGCACCAAATCACTCGAATTCTTTCCTTCCTTACATAAAGCCGCCACTTCTTGTGACTCTGTATTCGCACCATTTGGAACCGAGGATTCCAATTGTTTCGACTTTTCTCTATATTCCAGACGAACATTTTTCTTCTCCTTTTCCTTCCCTGTCTTCCCTCTTTTACACGTCTTTAAATTATGCCCCTGTAATTTACACTCATTGCAAAAAGCCGGTAAAGTTTCATAAATCACCTCCTGTCTACAACTCGCAGAGCACGAAGGAGCCCCAATCCAAAATGAAGAGATCGGCGATTTCGTAGCATCTAGCTCTACACACACTCTCGCCCCGTCAGTTCTGGTTGCACACCGCGTAGAGTTATCACACCGTATAAACTTCCCTATTGATGACGTGAGACATTTCAGGATTGATGGGTGATAAAAATTTGGAGCCAAACCTGGAAGGAAAATCCAAACAGGAACCACTGAAGGCTCTTCTTCTTCAGAAAAATCCGGAGACCAATGAAAAGGACGATAAGCCACGCCGTCAACGTCACAAACTTCCCTTGAGAAAGCCTTATTGAAATCCTCCTCCGACGTCAATCGGACAAGCACATTCTGCGGCTTTCTTATAGACGAAACAACAGCCAAGCCAGACAAACCCCATCTGTTCTTAATAAACATTCTGATCGCATCCAGTGATGGCCGCTGTCTAAGAAACTTCAGGACCATTGAATATCTAAACGGTTCAGCAGACTTCAATATTTCCTCCTTCGAAAACAAGAAATAGACTTCTCCCTCCATAGTTTTTGGAGCCCTTGCTAGCAGAAGCACATCCGGAAACGGCTGAGGGGAGGCAGAGACGAGTTCTGCGAACGACCGAGGGGTGGTCACCGGCATAGAGCCACCAGTGCCCCCCGCGGCAGCCATGCAAATCACACGTAAAAACCCTAGCAGACAAAAAATCGCCTAAGGGTATTTTCGGAACATCATAATATGTTGGTTATGAAAGTCAATTTCGGTTGTTATTAATAATGTAGGTGGTTGTTAAAACAGCATCACCCCAAAAATTAATAGGTAAATGAGACTGAATCATCATTGATCTAGCTACATTAATATGTGCTGACGTTTTCTCTCCACAACAGAATTATGTGTGGAGTTTCAATACAACTGTATTGATGTATAATACCTTTGGAATGAGGAAATTGAGAAAAAGAAAATTTTGCACCATTATCAGTACAATTTTTTTTAATTTATTTTGAGATGAAATAGTATTTTAATCAACTTAAAAAAAAAAGCTTTGAAAACATGTGAAACCTCATATTTATGCTTAAGAAGGTAAAGCCATGTGGCACGAGTTGAATCATCAACAATAGTAAAAAAAATATCTGTAACCTTCAACAGTAGAAACAAAATATGGTCTCCAAATATCACAATGTACAAGATCAAAAGGAGCAGCAAATAGATGAACATTATTAGGAAAATGAAATTTTCTTTGTTTAGCTAATGGACAAAACATACAAGGATTGCATGGAACAATCAAATGTGGAACAAATTTATTCACAAACATCATCCTATAATTATAAGAGCACTGGCATTGGACTCATTAATGTTTTAAAATTTGATGAATTTCGCTCAAAACACACAGCATTGGATTCACCTTTTACTTAAATCTGAAGCTTTTAGCTATAGTGAAGTCTCATTTATCTTCAAACTTGGTGAACTACTATTCAACGTCTATCGGGATATTTTATTACGAAATACTCTTTCGCACGCCAAGCAGTTCTTTCTTCCCTCTTTATTATGGTTTCTTCCTCAACCCCAAAATCCCAAAATCCCGAAATCCCTTCTCGATTCTTCTCCCTTTCTTTCTTCCTCTCCTCTCGATTTCTTTCTTCCCGAATCTGGCAAAGCTATTCTTTCTTCCCTCTCTTCTCTGCTTTCTTCCTCTACCCCAAAATTCCCAAATCCTCAAATCCCTTTTCAACTCTTCCTCTCCCTTTCTTTCTTCTTCGCCTCCCTTTCTTTCTTCCTGAATCTGGGATTTCATTCTTTCTTCCCTCTCTTCTCTGCTTTCTTCTCTACCCCGAAATCCTAAAATCCCCAAATCCATTTTCGATTCTTCCTCTCCCTTTCTTTCTTCCTCTCCCTTTCTTCCTCTCTGTTTCTTCCCTCTGTTTCCTCTCCTGTTTTTCGCGAAGCTTGTATCATATTCATTGCTGAGAGAGTGACCAGTTCATCTCCTTGAAGCAGATGTTGAAGTTCGTACGAGGTGTTTCAGGTGATACAGGACCTCCATCACCTCCATAGGCACACCGTTGCTGCTCCTTTCTCCCTCTGCTCCGAACGTTCTCCATCTTCGTGAGTTCACTCTCTCATATATATATATATATATATATATATTAATCATATATGCATGTATGAGAAATTTTGCACTACATTTATATGATTTTAGATGAGACGTAAATAATTAGGATCCACAAAGCTAAACCCCAATTAACTGGTATTACAGCTTGGTTAGGTCGTATAAGTACTTTAGTTTTGTATGGCTTTTGAGGCATACAATGTCAGCATGGTGGACAAAGATGATATCTAGCAATGACCCAAAAAATATGTTTCAAGAAGATTGTCTACATGCTTATAGTCAGCAAAATGATTTTGAATACCACTAGTTTATAGCTACGAATAACAACAATAATATTAAATGAAGATTTAATTCAATTTCTTTATAACAAAATTTAGAGACTTGAATCAACTTGGGGATGCCACACAAGGAACCTCTGATAATATCCTACAATGCCGCCTGTTAATGTTATGGGACCCTTGCGTTGTGTGATTGAAGTCCAAACTGTTTTCAAGAACTGTTATTCTTGATTTTAAAATTCTAGTAGTACTTATAATTGTGATCGATCGATTTTTTATTTGATTGCTTTTTCGTTCTTATTTTCTATTCTGTTATTTTATTTGCCTTGAATAATCATAAGATGTTTGAAATTTAATTAATAAATTTGCTTATAACAGGTAAATGTTCTTGCTCTGACAGATCATAACACAATCTCGGGCATCCATGAGTCTCTAGAAGCTACTTGAAAATTTGGAATCAAGATAATTCTAGGTGTTGAAATCAGTAATATTCTCTCCAAGGTTAATTTCTGAAGTTTTGGCTTTGGAAGGCTTATACATGCAGACAAGTGTGTTCCTGTAGTTGCTTGGAGTGTTTAATTTTAGTTTCCACTTACATTAGAGTGTAGTTGCCTAAAACCATGATTGTGATTGGAAATGGCAAGAATTGTGAGAACCTAGTTTTCAGGATTTATCCTCATCCATTCCTTACATATGTCCTGATGTTTGGACACTGATATTAGTGCTGAGTCTGATAATCCGAGATCTTAATTCTGACTTTTTGTGAGCTGTTGTGGTTGAAACATATTCAAAGTATTATCCCATTGTCATGAAGTTGCTTTGGACATTTTTTTTGATAATGTATACTGCTCTATTCAATGCTGGAATTGATAAACTCTATTTTTGCTGGAATTTTGATAATGTATACTACTCTACTCAATGCTGGATTTTTTTTTTTGGGTACTGCTAATTGTAATGATGTGTAAATGAACTTGTTGTGTAACTATTAGCACTTAACATTTTAATCAAAATGAACTTTGGGAAACCAACATGCAGCATGGTTTGATATTTTTTTAAAATGTGCTGCCTTGTATCTATTTTTTTGTACTGCTTGGTATCTATTTTATTGTAATGCCTTGTATCTATTTTCTTGTGCTTATTGTGCTGCGTTGTATCTATTGTCTAATTCTTAAAAGATGGACACTCCATCTGAGGAGGACCCCTTCTTCACCACTCTCTTATAAAGTGGAGGAGAAGGTTGCACTCGAACATATGAGCAATATTTTAATGTTATGATCCAAACAACTCCCATTCATGGTGAAAAGAGGCCTCCGGCAAAAAAAGTTCAAATAGGTGCATCTTTCACTGTTGAGGAGGATAATTTACTTGTCTCCGGTTGGCTCAACATTAGCATTGATGCCATACAGAGTACGGATAAAAAATCCACTCAAATGTGGGACAGAATTTCTGAGTTTTATCACGAGTATAAAAAATCAAATACTGTAAACCATTCGGTAGGGTCATTGATCAATTATTGGTCCATGGTTCAAAAATGCACAAACAAGTTTTGCGCATTTCTAGCGCAGATAGAGTCATTGCACCCAAGTGGTGCGACCGAGCAAGACAAGGTATGTACCATTTTCCTTTAATAATGTATTTATTTTTCTAAGATTTATTTTCTGACAATATTCCTTCACTTTTTCAGATTGAAAAGGCAAAAATAATGTACAAAGAGATAGAGAATGGGAACTTCACACTAGAGCATTGTTGGTGTCTTTTGAGACACTAACCCAAATGGCAACAACACATGATTTCATTGAATACAAGGAGAAGGCCACATGATAAACGTCCAGCTAATGAGCAGTCAAGTGAAGTTGCCGATGACATTGTGGAGGAGAACGTTGAAAGGCCTCCAGGCAAAAAAGCTGAGAAAGATAACTTGAGGAAGCGGAAGGCCCAAGAATCATGTGATGCTGAGTTCAACACGGCGTTAGAAAAAATGACCGAGGATAGACGATTGTTCATGGTAGAGAGAAGATCATGGGTGACGAAGGCAGATGACAATAGAGGTGCACAACTAGAACTTGATAAGAGAAAGTTCGAGGCAGAGATTATGAGCAAGGATCTTTCTGGCATGAATGCCATGCAGCAAGGCTAATTTCTAAATATTCAGAGGAAAGTTTATGAGGAATCTTTAAATTGTTTCGAAGGTACATCCGAGAAATCTTCATCCACACTTGATGGAGGTGTGTAACTGTTGGCTATGATTTCAGATTTCCAGCTTTTAGTCGCTGGGCAGTCACTATGAAATCTAAATTTTTTTTATTTTGAAGTTGATATGTAGCCTTTTTGTGTTTGCCATAGACTGAAATTGTATATGTGCCCCTGGACTTGCTGTGTAACTGGAATTGCTGACTTGTGTAACTGGAATTGCTGATGACAGCATTTTGTGTGATGATAACAGCTTGTTCATATCTTGTATGTTACTTGATGATATTTACCTCACTGTATTAGTTCATGTGAGGATGAATTATTTGTTCATATCTTGTATGATAGCAGCTTGTTCATAGCTTGTAGTGATTAAAACAAATTCAAAGTATTATGTGCATTTAATTGGAGCTACAATGGTCTATATATGGTGGTAGATGTCCGTCTATCCAAATCCTATAGCTTCTTTCTCAAGAATTTGCTCTGTAGTTAGCAGTTATATTGATGAACTAGCTTATTGCGAGTTTTCTTTCTTTCATGGTGAGAAAAGATTCCCAGTTGATTTCTAATGTATTTTCATGTATTTTGTGCTTATTACTTCTTGGTTGCATGTCGTATGTTTCTCCAATTCAAACACAAGTTTTGCTCTCTCTATCTTGCCAATTTAAATGGATGGATCATGGATGGATTTGGGAGATTTGGACTTGGGTCATTACAATTTAAATCCTTTGTGTAAAGTATATATTCAAGTGCAAATTTCGCGACATCCTTAGCTAACATCTGTGCAACGCCATTTGCTTGAATGGAGAAGTATCCATTATTGCCAAGTAGCACCATTTGTAGAGCATCCTCTTCGAGAGTAATAACCCTTTTGCATCTCCAAAGCTTATCATTTCAACTATTATAATGAGTCATTACAAAGCTTATCATGTAATACAAGTGTAAGGATCTCTAATGGACCATCCTCAATCCACACAAACTCCTCATTTTATAAGAATTAATGATTTTTCTAACTGATTTTCCATCTCAAGAAAAAATTGATTGAAAAAATGTGTTTGTTGGATAATCAAGTTGAGGAAAAAAATTAGTTGAGAAATAATAATTTAAGTATAAATTAAATTATTAATTAATATAGTTGCAAAAAATGAAAAAAAAATTAAAAATATTATTATTAAAAAAATAATATTATATTATTATTTTGATAAATCAAATGACTAATCCAATGTGGGGTTTTGGCTAGGGAGGTTTTAGATTTATGGAAAACATGTAATTTTCATCAAATTTTGAAGATGGCTTTGATGAAACCAATGTCAATGCTCTAAGGATGACCAAGTCTATTATGTCAAAGCTCATACTTAGACCTTTTGGATGATAGATACAAAACAAGCGTGTAAAGACATGTTATCAAGTAAACAAGGAGTATATGAAGTAGGTTTAGAAAAAGAAGAACCTGATTGCTGCAGTATATAAAATCCTCCTTGCTATCTACCCACTCCAAACGAGTCAGGTCTTGAATGAAGCATAGGTCAGATGAAAACAAAAAACAAGAAGTCAGTGACTGAGTTAATTTGCTGATAGAAATTAATTTGAATTTGAAAGAAGGTACACATAGAACACCATGTAAAACAAGGTGTTCAGAAATATGAACAAAGCCAATATGTGTAACAGACACAGATTGACCATTAGGAAACTTAACAGAGGCATTAACAGATTTGGTAATAGAAGAAAAACAATCAATAGAAGGAACCATATGATCTGTGGCTCCTATATCAAGAATCCAAACATTTAAATCAAATGTAATAGATTGAATGGAAGAGAAACATAGTATTGATTATCATTGTGAGGAAAAGTTATACCAGAAAAAGGAGAAGTCGTAGTGACTACATTTACAGTAGGAGAAACCTCATCAGTATTGTTTGGAGGATGAAGCATGGATAGAAGCTGTTGATACTGAGCCTGGGTTAAAGAAAAGGGAGAAGTAGCCGAGGAATTACTATCACTAAGGACAGCGTGATTGGCTTCAGACTGTTGCTTTGGCTTTGGTTTATAGCCTGGTGGAAAACCTTGCAATTTGTAACATTTGTCAATTACGTGACCAGTGATTCCACAATGTTTACATATTGGTCTATCCTTCTTAGAAAATGATTTAACAAATCTAGTTCCATTAGTTTTGGAAACAAACACATGTGAATCAACATAAGGCAGAGAAACAATAGAAATTTCTCGTTGTTGTTCCTCTTGTAAAACAAGAGAAAACACCTTATTAAGAGGAGGCAAAGGCTCCAAAAGCAAGATCTGAGCACAATCAGGTGCAAAAGATTCATTCAATCCCATTAGAAACTGTAAAACATGCTCTTGTTGAACATAAAAGTTCAACATACATACAGCTCCACAAGAACAAACAGGAACAGGCTTGTAATTAGCTAATTCATCCCAAAGAGCTTTTAGACGAGTAAAATAATTAATCACAAAAACTTGGCCTTGAGAGAGAATAGAAATCGATTTCTGTAATTGAAAAATGTGAGGGCCGTTCTTTTGTGAAAAACGTTCCTTAAGATCTAACTAAATCTCATGCGCAGTAGTGATGTACAAAATACTAGCAGAGATGTAATGAGAAACAGAGTTTAAGAGCCAAGATATTAACATATTATTTCATCGGAGCCATGAAGAAAGAAGAGGATCTGTTAATTCTGAAGGCATTGGGAGAGATCCATCGACAAAATTGAGTTTGTTCTTCGCAGAAACCACCATGGACATCGATCGAGACCAAGCATGGTAGTCACCGACAAGGGGCTGAGTGACAAGGAGAACACTAAGGCTGTTACTAGGATGAGAAATAAAGGAGATGTAGCATCTTCAAAGACGGATTTGTGAGACGACGCCATGGAAGGAGAAAACGTCTAATACCATATAAAGTTCAAACCCTAGAGGAAAAGAGAAGAAATCCTAGCAGAGGAAGGGTATGGAAGATTGGAGAAAAATAAACCTCAATTTATTAAAAGTGAAGTCCCATGAGTGAGTTACAAAAATAAAATTAAATAAATAACCAAACACAGACATGCGTATTTAAAAACAATTCATAATAGAGACATGATTTAGCTTTGAGTTCCCCTTTGACGTCGACGCCTTTGGTTCTCATGGTCTCAAGCAGGCGAGACTTTATGACCACTCAGTGTGCATATCCCTTTATCTTTCCCTCCAAAGTCCAACCTTTTCCCACCTCAACTAAAATGACAATGCTCATCTTCTATGTCTGAGATGGGGCATCCGGCCAAAGCATCAACTGTTGAGTTGCAGAAGGAATAGAAATATAAGCCCTGATTCCCATCAACATACCCTCGACAGCTTTCCTTTGGTAGCTCTCGATAGCTAGTCTGGGACAAGCACGCATGCGCACTCGTTACAACGTCGTGTAATGTAGGTATCTTTCAGAAACTTAATTCCCCATCCTAACAAAACACATGGCTCATTTGCTAGCAAATCACAATAATATTCTGAGAAGATTGCATTCAGAACCTTCCAATGTTTTTAAATGTCGTAAACAAGGTAGGAGGACTAGTTTGATGGATTTTGGTAGAAGTTGGAGAAATGCAATTCCAAGTTGGGAAAAAAGTGAGCAGCCATTGCTATATTTGGCGAAAGCTAGAGCTTTTGCAGTGCATTGTTCAACCTCATCAGCTGATCAGGAAGTGGGTTTGGTTGGAAATGGGAATTCTGCAATTAACGCAGAGGGAAAGAGTAGATATTTGGTAGATGAGTATGGATGGAAGGTGAGAAGGTTGGTTGTGAAGGCAGATGAGATGAAAAAGGCAGCTCAAGTTCAAGCTGAAGCATTCCACGAGCCTGTAGCTCTTTTCAATGACTTCTTCTTCGAGTTCTTTCAGGTTTCTCCCCCACATTTTTCTCCTAATTACATGTATTATTGCTTTCGTTCATTTTTAACTTTTGATTTTTGGGATCTACCCCCTTTTCTTTTAAGAAAAGAATATGTTTTGCTAAAAGCCCGATTCCATTCAATGAGCCTACGACGTTTTCTTTCTCTGCTGTTTTCCATATGTATTATATTTCGACATTTCTTAGCAGTGTGTAGGTTAATGAATAATGAATAGTTACTCTGAATATCGTTAATAGAAAGAATGCCTTAAACCACAAGTCAAGTTCTTCTGGTTTCTTCTGGTTTAGTATATTTGCACTTGATGGCGCAATAGGACGCTTGCATGTACAACCAACAGGTTCCCAGAAGGGGAAGCATATATAGGAAAGACAAGAGAGCAATGATTGAGTGAGCGATTTCCTTGGCAGCATATTCATTGTGGTGGGGATTTCGGAGTGGCCCTTCCTCTTGCTTAATTTTCCTTACCTTTTGAAAGGATTTGAGGCATTGGGGTATATGATATTTTTTATTGACTTCGAGGCATAAAGATACAGGAAGGGAATCCTGTTCACAGTTCAGTCTCGCTTCTCATATCCCCTCATTATATACTTTCTTTCACTCAGCTGATCTTCATAGTTTGATAATCATTGTCAATTGACCTTAGCTTTCCAACTTTTGGAGATAACCCCTTGATTCTTGACGCAGCCTGTTCGAAGCCACCTTCAAGGCTAGTCTTCGTCTTCCCATGCCTCACTAGGTGCGGGATCTTCAATGGCAAGGCTATCCTTGAGTAGCTCCTGCCTCATGATGGAAGGACTTTGGTCCTTGCATGGTGTGCTATGGCCTGTTCGTTTAGGGCTCTTGACAATTTGATGGTATGGCAATTTCTATATTGTTATAGGCCAACAGAACCCTATACTGATGGTCGTGGTTTGCTGCGTGGGATGATGCTCAAGCCTTTGTCTGGGTTGTCTTTCACCCTTCCTTGGGGTGTAGATCTTGCTTTGTCCCATGAGTCAAGGAGACGGACGAATAGGTGGGCATTCTTTTGTCCCTTCTTCCCTTCCCTACTACTTACCTCAACCATTGTCCTTTTCAGTTTGTAGCTTTGGAAATACCAACACTGAGCAAGGAAGAGCTTGGCAGGGTTGGCTTCATTCTTTGCATTTTGAGGGAAGATATGTCTACCTTGGTGGTGGGTGAGAACCTCTAGAGGTTACTTCCTCCCGTCCAATTCTTGGGCAGAAGAGGTATGTGGTGATCGGTTTCTTCAATGCTGGGGATGGTTATCCTTCTAGTTAGACTAATATTTGCTTATATAAGGTCTGACCCTGAAGGCTATGTACAATCCACTTCAAGGGCATAAAAGGTACAGGAGTAAGGGAGCTCTCCCAGGGCTCCTTTGGAGGGGGTGGCCTCAGTTAGAGGCATTAAGGCCTCTGTAGGAGCAGGGCACCATGGATGGGAGAGAGTGATGCTTGAGTGAGATATTTTGCTTGGTGTGTTACTGTGTTTTAAATACTTGGTTGCTCGTGAGTCTGTGAGCCTAGTTGCTTATATTAGGGGTAGAACTCTACCTTTTCTGAGAGGAGAATGGTTGATCATTAAGTTGTTTGTCATGTCTTAATTACTTTAAGACAGAATTTATTTATGGCCTAGGCAACAGGTTTCGCATTTTGCACTTTTTGTTTGCATTAGTGGAGAAGCTCAGGGACATTGGAAGATGAACCTAGATTCATGTTAAATGATTCCTTGGGGACTGATCACATCCCTTCGTCTTTGGGAGGGAATCCGAGAGGTCCATAGCTGAACCATCATCAGGGCCCTCCTAGCACTATCTTCAGTTGGGTTTGAATTTAATGATGTTTTTTTTTTTTTTTTTTTTTTTTGGACAGAGGCTAGCCTGGACAAAATTGGGTATATCAGAATTCATTGTATTTTTATATGACCATGCATCCTCTGGAGGATATCCTTATCTTCCTTAACTCAAGTGAAAAAGAAAAAAGAAATCGAATAACAATTAAGCTTTGTTTCCACCACTGGATCAACATCAGTTTATAACAGCTTCATGGTGTCCTGCTGAAAATACAGGCTGAAGTGCTTTCTGGACTTCTATACAAACTTAGGAACTCACCTCCTAACAGGTAAACCTTGACCATGAAAAAAAAAAAACATGAATTCATCACGACTATGTCATCTATAATTCATAGGAATGATATATTATATTCTTAAGACAATACTCTTAAAGGGAAAATGAATTTGCCAACTTTTAATCACTATAAAAAATTTTTAAGCCAACGCGTTTCATTAATTCGGCCCTGCAATTGATATATATCATGAACAGATACGCTTGTTTGGTCACTGAGCCTAACATCAATGCTTCTGATGCACAAAAGCAACTTGTGGGCGTTGTAGATGTTACAGTGTTGAGAGATAAAGCTGTGCTTGAGCATCTTCCAGCTGGAGCAGAAGAGTATCTTTATGTGTCTGGGATTGCTGTCTTGAAAGAATTCAGGTGAAATACGTCCATCCTACTTGGTATGAATTCTATTTTCATCACTTCAGCTGCTGCTGCTGCTTCATTTCTCCTCCCACTTACCATGATTGATGTCATCATGTTCTGGTGTTTTGACAGGAGGCAGAAAATCGCAACGGTGTTGCTAAAAGCCTGCGACATGCTCTCCACTCTGTGGGGTTTCGAGTATCTTGCCCTCCGAGCTTATGAAGATGATTTAGGTGCACGAAAATTGTATGCAAGTGCAGGCTATCAAGTTGTCTCTGGTTATCCGCCTTGGATGACTACGTGGATTGGAAGAAAACGACGTGTTCTTATGATCAAAACATCAGGAAATCTACATGCATAGCTTGGTTTCTAATTTTGTTAAATTCCATCTCTGTGGATATGCCTGCGCGCAGGTCTAAGTGCATGCAGTTGCAAAAATGCGTATGTTGGACATTAAGTGAATATATATATCTAAAACATGAGTTTTGAATTTCGTTATGAATATAGGATTTCTGGCATTTCTAGCTAGTATATAGTTTCCAAATCAAAGCCACTGCATTAGCTCATTGAGAGTTCTCTGCTTGACAGTGAATGAATTCCGTCTCAAAGGTAAATAACCAGAGAAAGAGTGTCTTTGCGTGTGATAGGAAAAACTAGTAGTTAAATAGTCAAATAAGCTTAATCTTGCATTTTGAGCTCATTGAACAATCGAATAAAGTATGACCAAGGCAAGATTGATTGAGCTGGGGCTGTAACACCCCAAACTTTCAGGGTTTCAATTTAACGAAAGTTTTGGAATTCCTACTCCCAGGATTTCCATTTATAGAAGGTAGTTAGGGTACGAAGTGAACTTAGGCTTAAGCCCGTGTGCAATGTTTGAGGACCTAAGTATAGAGGTTAGGATTTGGATATCAAATTGGGACTTAGACTTGAAAATAGCCCAACAAGTAGGAGTGTGGATCCGGATCCGGATATCTGGCCACAATCGGATTCGGATTTTAAAAACTGGGCAGTTATCCACCCGGATTAATCCGGATTTAATCCGGGCTTATAACCAGATTAAATCCGGATATCCGGGTTAAATCCGGATATCCGGATTATAACATGATTTAATCCGGGTTATAACCGGATTTAATCTGGTTTTTATTTTTATTTTTAAGACAAACTTTTAAAACAAATTTATAGCAGGTTTTTTTAAATAAATTAAATTAAAAAATAAAAAAAATAAAAAATAAATAATATTGTTGTTACATCACAATGCAAAACATAAATTTACAAAGAACAAAATAAATAATAATACATCACAACTAATTAAACTAATACATAACAATGCAAAATAAATAACATTGTTCAATATTTTCTTATTTTGCAATAGTCTTCACATCTTGAATCTGGAATTGGGAGGAAAAATTGATCTCTACATGCAAAAAATATAACATTTGGAATGTCGACCATCCTTGCTTTAATGATTCATTTTCTAGAGTAGTTTCTATGCAGCAGCTTGATTTTGAACAGGGACAGACTCCACCACTGCACCAATATTTAGATTAGTATGACATTCAACATGGTAGATCCACTAAAAAAAATCTTTTCTTATTCTAAGTTCAATAAGGATCTTAAGACTCTTATCAGGTAATCAGTCCAAGACTCCAAAATGTATGTTGACCAGTCTGTACCTGTAAACCAGGAGAATTAGGAATTTGATTTACTACCCTCCCACATTAATATCCAAGTTGTAAAACACCACCCTTCCCAGCCCAATGTCCCTTTTCATCTTTCTCCTAGAACATATGCCATTTGTGCAAACTCATGCCACCCCAGTTTCACTAAGAAAAGAAAATTGTAGATTAGACAAGAAGCAGAACACAAGTAAAATTGCAATCAAAGAATCCTAAGAAACAAAGTTGCACCTTCTTTTGGTCTTGTTTCAGAGCTGCTTGGCTTTTCTTCAGTCCTCTCTGTCACAGAAGATGTTTTGGGATTCCTATTCATGTCAGTTAACTTACCAAGATTTTGTTGCCTTCCAGTTAGCATAAAATCAGAGTCTTTTCCAACAACAAGAGGCAAAAGGACATATAAATTGCCCTCATAACTACATGGCCAATTTATGGATTTATGGATTACTCTCTAGATGTATCCAGGTGTCTTTGTAACACTTGGTGGATACATAAGAAAAAATTGGAACTGGCTAATGATAGATGCTTGTATTGCTAGATGAAAATTTTGGTCTTGCAAGAGAAGAATCTATGACAGAGATGATGACTGCAGAAACTGGGACCTACCGTAGATTTTTATTTTTGTTTCATTGTCCTTGATTATACTATGAACGAGGTAAATGGATAAATGAGTCTTTGCTGGAAGGTGGGCAATTGATCATTAAGATGGAGAGATATTCACGATTGTCAAGGCTAAATCATGTAAACAAAAACATGTATGCATTTAAACAAACAACCAACACACATGCATTGCAGAGCTAAAATGATAATAAGCAAGGTAAAAAAACAAAACAGATATTATGGCAGCAACAAGTGAATATATGCAAGCATTATATATAAAATGAGCTGCTATGGGAACCAAATGCACATAATGCCACAAATGCTTTTGGCATTCTCTCTTGCTCATAAACATGACGTTTGCAGATCATCAAACACAATCTATCCACTGCATATTTTCATGTTCTTCAGTGGTGAAACGACAAATTTATGTAAAAAGTGCAGACCTAAAGGTTTGACCAAATGAATTGATCTGTGGCACAACAAATCCACCGTCCAACAACAAGGTTTAGCCAATATTCGATTTTCTTTTTTATTAAAAGCACGGCTGACGAAAAAGGGTTTAAGAATTTTAAATTTAAAAAATCTTGAGAATGCATATTTAGAGATTAAAATATTAATTTAAAAATTAGAAGAAAATACCTATAATATATGATGAACACTGATCAGATCAGAAATTATAACAATTTGAGAAAAGGAAAAAGAGTTGAAAATTTTCCAAACTCAAGTTGCTCGATGAGGATATATAGTCATCCAGATTAATAAACAAAAACAAATGATCAGATGGGCATATTTAGAGATTAATTTTATATAAAATATATATATTTATATATATATATAAAGAGGTAAAGAAAATATAAACAAAAAATGAACGAGAAAAAAAAAAGGAAAGGAGTAGAAAAAATTTACCAAACTCATGCTGCTGAACGAGGATAGTCATCCCGAATCAAAACAAAACCACACAATCTCAACAAAACGAAAGAAAAAGGCCGAAAACCTAATACATGTGATGAAAAGTTTGAGTTGTAGTTACATTGTGCGTTTAATAAATGGCTGGAGAGTCCAAAGAAAACCCTAAGTACAAAGAAAGGTACCTTAAGAGCTTAGAGAGAGAGAGCCTTCGATGGTAGCCTCCGAGTGTCTCACCCAGATGCACAAAGCACTTCGAAGCTTGGAGAAGACGAGAAAGCTACAAACCCTAAGCGAGAGAGAAGCGGATTCGAGAAAGAAAGACACACGGTTTTTTTCTTTTTAATGGACCCGGTTACGGATAATCGGGTCACATAACCGGATCCGGAATATTTTTAACCGCCCGGATGCACCCGGATTTCCAAGTTTCGAATCGGATCCAGAAAAAAAACCGGTCCGGTTGAGCACCCTTACCAACAAGAGGTCTAGCCCAGTAGGTCCATGCCCAATAGGCCCCATCAAGATCAAGGCTAGAGGGCCCATTAGGCACACTAGGTGCAAGCCCAAGTAGGACCATTGGGCCTAACTCATGACGCAATTAGCCCAACTCTAGAGTTTGATCATTCAAGAACTTCAGTAAAAAATACTTCTTCAAGTAGAATCCAGGTTCTAACTAAACCACTTAAGTCCCTAAGACTCTTACATAGTCAAACTAGCAACCAAACACACTTCTACCTAGAATGAGGCATCATGCATGGACAAGCTCTTTTGACCCCATGGAATTGTTACACACCCTAGGTGTTTGACATAGTGATCAAAAGCACTGTTTTAAATACCGTACCGTATCAGCTAGTACGGCCAAAATATGTCGTACCGGCCACTGGTCCGGTACAGGTATTACATATATTTCATACCGACCGTACCGGCCTGTATTTCGGCCCGTACCGGCCGATATTTCGGCCTTTAATTTGTTTTTCATTTTTTCAAACTACAAGCTCATTTTTTTACCCTCAATTCAGACTAGACTATTTATAATTTATATATATTTATATATAATTTATTCATATATAGACTATTATTATGGAATATAATTTATTCATATATCGACTATCCCAAAATGGTATACGAAACAGTACCGGTATCGAAATATTTCGTTCTAATGCCTTGATCGGTACGGTGTTCGGTACGGTATTCAAAACATTGATCAAAAGGGACTGCTCTCTTTGAGGGGAGCTCCTCCATGAGAATAGTGAGATGAGAGATAGAGATATTAAAAAAAAAAAAAAAACCCTAAAAGTTTCTATTCCAAAATTAATTACATTGAGTAGCGTTTGGGTACCTATACCCTTATGAGAAACTATAGAAACTAAGTAAAGGCCATGGGCCCTCAAGTTCACTAAAGCAACTAAACATAAAAGGAAATACAAACAACTAGGCCTAAACATGACCTAGCCCATTTAAGGAAATGCAACAAAAGAAATAACAACCTCTAATCCCCTGTGCGGGTAGAATTAAGTGAGTCTAGTCGAGCCTCAACTCAAGCACTTTGGTTGAACTCAAGTGTTTGACTGACAATTAAGTAATTACATTTATAGATGCTTCGAAGCTTCCTTTTGTCCTGAACCCCATCTCCTTCTCCTCACAAACCTTACATCTAGGGTTGTGACAGATTCCTCCCCAATCAAAACACATTGCCTGCAAGGTGGGGGAAGGCCTCCTTCAACTTCTAATAAACCTCCCAAGTGGCATCCTCAGCCTCTTGCCCTCACCAGTGAACAAGCAACTCGACCCTTAAACGATTCCAGCCTTAGTCATTCAGTGTGCTACGATCTCTTCACGTTCTAGCTTGAGGACTCCTTGTTTATCTACCAGAGGCAATACTGGTACAATGAGGGTGGTGTGGCCCAACTTCCTCTTGAGCTGTGAGATATGGAAAGTTGGGTGAATCTTGGAGGTCTCAGGCAGATCTAGCTTATAAGCCACCGTACCCACCCTTTGCAACACTTAGAAAGGCCCATAAATTCAAGAGGCCAACTTCATATTCCTTCATTGCGCCGCCATGGACTGGCTATAGGGCTAAAGCTGCAGGTAAATCCAGTCCCCTTTTGTGAATTCTTAATCCTTCCTCTTTAAATCAGAATACTTTTCATGCGTTCTTGTGCTTTGAGTAAGTTTTTCATTGTAACTTGGAAATTTGGTCATGAGAGTGTAGAGTAATCTCTATTGTTTCCACTTTAGATGTTCCTGGTACATAGTCTAGGAGTCTGGGAGGGGGATAACCAAAGAGTGCCTCGAAAGAGGTTATTTTAGTTGACATATGTGGGGTAGAATTATACCACCACTCAACCAGCAATATCCATAAAGACCAATCACTTGGTTTGTCCCATGTGAAGTAGCGTAGGTAATATTTCAAGGTCTTGTTCATAGCTTCTATTTGACCAATTGTCTGAGGATGGTAAGTAATGTTGAGGGACATCTGGAATCCTTGGAAGATAAAAAAAACTCCCTCCATTTGAAACTATTGACTGAGGTAGTCTGTGTACCTTGAGGATAATCTTGAGGAAAAGTTCAGCCGCATTCTTGGCTGAGTAAGGGTGCTTGAGAGGGTAGAAGTGACTGTACTTTGTGAGTTTGTCAACAACCACCCAAAGGCTACTGAACCCTTTTGAATTAAGCAGGCCTTCCACAAAATACATGATTATATGGGCCCATGGTTGAGAAGGTATGGGAAGTGGCTGTAGTAAACCACTTGGGTGAGTGTTAGGAGCTTTGACCCTCTGACCCATGTCACAACCTCTAATAAACTTCTTTACAGCACTTTTTGGTCCTGGCCAATAGAAGTCCTTTCTAATCCTCTGCATATTCTTGTTATACCCTGAATGACCTCCCCAAAGGCTCTTTTGTGCTAATTGAAGGAGCTTATGTTTGAACTCTTCCTTGTGAAGAATAAACAACTTGTTCTATACATCAGTAAGCCAACTCTTACCTCATAATCAATACTCAACTTGTCTTCTTGAAGGAGGGAGATAAGAGTGTATTTGTTGGTCAATGGCATAGGTTGCCTTCAATTTCTTGATCCAGTCCACAATTGGGAAGGTGATCAACATAAGGGTGACCTATTTTTCCTGCCCCTTCCTTAAGAGTGCATCAACAACTCTATTTTCTACCCCTTTTTTATATTCAATAATAAAGTCATAACCCATTAGCTTGGACACCCATTATTGTTGTAAAGGGGGTTCCCAACTTTTGTCCTAATAGATAGAGCCTCCACTTAAGCATGGCTGACACTAGGGCAAAGAGCTTCTTTTCATAGGTAGACATCATTAAGGTCATTCCTTTTAGTGCTTGGCTGTAAAAAGTTATAGGCCTTCCAAGTTGCATTAACACTGCCCCCACTGTTGTACTCGAGGCATCAAACTCAATAATGAAATGCTTAGAAAAATCTGGCAATGTTAAAACTGTAGGGCATTTGACAGCCTCCTTTAGTTGCAAAACTGCAGCCTTGGCTTCCTCATTCCATTGGAACTAGTCCTTCTTAAGCATCTTGGTTAGGGTGTAGCAATTCCCCCATACCTCCTTATAAATTTTTGATATTACCCAGTCAGCCCCAAAAATCCCCTTAATACCTTTATGAAGTTGGGTAGAGACCATTTCTTCATAGTAGCCAACTTGTATGGGGCAATCTTAACCCAGTGGGCCGAAATCATATGGCCCAAATAGGCTACCTCCTTATACCTAAACTGACATTTAGATTGCTTTGCATATAGCTAGTGGTGCCTCAAGATCTCTAAGGCCACCTGTAGGTGCCTTGCATGATTAGATTTTGTTTCGATGTAGGTTAAGATATCATTAAAAAAAAAAAAATCAGTATAAACTTCCTCAAATATGGCCAAAATACTTTGTTCATCAAGCTTTGAAATGTGGATGGGGCATTCGTTAGCTTGAAGGGCATAATGAGGAATTCGCAGTGCCATTCGTAGGTTCTAAAAGTTGTTTTATGAATATTAGTGGGTTTTACTTGAATCAAATGGCACCCTGAAATCAAATCAAGCTTTGAGAATATGGACAGCCTCATGTAGGTCATCCATCAACTCTTCTACCATAGGACTAGGGAACCGATCCTTAATGGTGACATTATTAAGCCCCTATAGTCAACATACAGCCTCCAAGTCCTATGAACTTTTCTAACTAGCTAAGGAAGAATAAAGATTTTGGCTTGGCTGGATAACCCCCAAGGCTAATCGTTCCTGGACTATCTTCTCTATCTCATCATTTTGGTAATATAGATATCTATATGGTCGAATGGATATAGGCTAGGTATTGGGGGGTCAAGTTAATAGCATGAGCATGAGTTCTAAGATAGGGGAGACCTTTGGGCTCACTGAACACATAAGTAAATTGTCCCAGTTGTTTATGATTTTTTGTGGATGGCCCATTACCAACCTCTGAATTGTCTTCCAACTCCTCCTCAAATTTGTAAAAGCACCCATTTCTTTTTCGGTTTATTAAACTTGTTGATTTACCCTTCCTCAATTAATTTCAAGGCTACAACCTTAGCAGCACCACTGCTTTCCCCCAATAACAAAACTCCATGGTTAGCTTCTTAAAATTCCACAAGACCAACCCCAAATCTCTAAGCCAATGGATTCCCAGTACCTGATTACGCCCAAAGAATAATGCGGTAGTTGTAGCACAGATTTGGGGTATCAATTCCTCAAGGAGATGGATTAAAGAAGCACTAAAAGAACAACAGAACTAAAGGAAAAGATGTAATGATCAATAAGAAAGAACTAGTTTTAAATGCAATTTCACAACTAAAACTACAATATTAAAAATAAGGATTACTCAAACTACTATCAGCAAAGTATCAGGAATTCCTTGCTCAAATCAAGTTTTTTTTTTTTTTTTTGTTCATTCTTAATTTATTGAATTACACAATTGAGAATTCAACTCCAAAGTCCCCAATTGGAAGATATAGAACTAAAAACCACACTAATCCAGAGATAATTCTTTGAGAAATCATTCACCACTTTTAAACCCTGTGAATTATCATCCTTATTGACAAAACCCAACGACGACAATATACCCAATGGACAATATTGCAACAGAGAATTAAATATAAAGAAAATAAATTAATCCAAATATAATCATGGTTCTTAACCATTCTATGAAAAAAGCATGACTGAATCTATGAAGGGAATAAATTCTAAGATTATTTAGACATGAGAAAATACCATTAATAACTAGAGAATGATAAATAAGAGTTTACATCAGTAAAGAACAATCACATGAATCATAAACTAACTAAAAATACTTTCAATTATGTAAATTTATCCCTAACCTTACTTAAGGATTTAGCGATCTATTTGAACAAGAACAACAAAAACGCTCCAAAAAATAGCCCAATCAAAAACAAAAAAAATAAATAAAAGCTCTCAATATAAGCTGCCCTTGTACGTGCCGTATTCCCCTCCACTTTTCCAATTTAAAATTGTTATATTTTCAAAAGAGATCCCCACTAGTTGAAGCGTCCTCCCACGTTGAGTCTTTATTCAAATCTGAGTATCCAATAACCACCCATCATTATCATCATCTTTAAATTTAAAAAGTCTATATTGGAAAAGCTTCCTCTGAATGAAGAGTCATATCCATTGAAAGTGGAGTCTTGGGCTGGAACTAAAGGGATCATTCTCACATCTGAAATTCAACTTGAAAAGTCGTGTACGTGTCTCACCTCAAATCTCGTGCCTCACCAAACAACCCATCCATATCTGATATTTTATCCTCCATCCACCAACCAACCCATCCACTAAATTGTCTTTGAAAATTCTCCACACGTTTAGTCCTATTCATGTTGAAGAGAGCGTCGCTTTGCCAAAAGTCTTGCACAGTACGTATGATATAATTGAGAATTATACCGATTCAAAATTTTCTTTCTTTGATTTTAACTGAGCTTTAGCTTCCTCTTTATTAATTCTGAAATTAAGTATAAAAATATATTTAAAAATATCTCAAAATAAATAAAAATTAAATTTAAGAATATAAATTATATCCTATGATTTATATTTACATTTTAACATTTTAATCCAATAATAAGATATTTAGAGTGCACTTTCATACACTCATCACACTCCTCCTAACTTGTTTATTGCTAGTCCCTAATAATTTTTAGACAAAAGAAATGAAATAGGTAAAGAAAATTACTGAAATAGGCCACAAATTCACACTTTCCAGATTCATATATCAAAACAATCTAAGGAATTCAATAACCTCATCAAGATCAATCCACCTATAGCAATTCACAGAGTATGTGTGTGTTTTCTCCAAGCTTCATCTTACCACTAACCTTGACACATACATCATCAAGAATGTATCAAGCAAAAGACTCAATTCCATAACTCACGGATATAATAGTACGTATTTCGTATAAGGGCTCTTTCTATGGAGTTGACAAGTGGTGTACACACAATCACATAGAGATTTAGATCATTATGCATAAGAACAAGCAAGCATTGATCTTATGATAGGAATACTAACAAATGAGAATTCAACCATTCTTTTCACGGGCTTACTTAGGGTCAGAATAGTCAAAACAAAAAGTTGTAATGTGGCTTAAGTTAGGCTATATGACAAGAAAAGGAAAATGATTCAAAAACTTTCAAGTACATATATAAGGAATCTTATTAAATATCTCAATAAACTACATTTCTCACTTGATGTCAACCTTTCAAATCACCGAATAATGCCTTTTTTTCGTTTGTAACTTTTTTATTTTCAGTTCAACAATTTGGTGAACAAGTATATGTCATCCTGATATTCTGTTATTTCTACCCAGCCTTGGTATTTCTGTAGTTGAAGCTCACTCACTTGAACACTTTGTAACTCGTGTTCTTTCCTTTTTCTCTCTTTTTTTTTTATTCCTTGCAAAAAAAAAAAAAAAAATTACACATCTAGTACACACTTGGAAGTAAAAAGGATAGAGAATATCAATGTATAGGTTATACTCCAATATGGAAATGTATGGATAATGTAAGTATATGAAGAAAAATGAATATATGTGTTTATTGGCTCAAAGTTGGCTACTAGGTGTCTATAATTGAAAAGGTTGGCTTGAAAGATTCAAACATTAATCCTAAGTTGACCTTCATTATATCTCAAGTATATCTGTTATCATACCACAAACCATGCAATGATATTCTCAAAAGAAGTGCCAATTTCAAAAAATTAATGTACACTTATAACAATTTTCATCATTTGTTGGTTCTCAATCCTCTCCAAAACTCACACATAAAGACTTAAACAAAAGAGTTCTCTAGATACATGTGTCAAACCACCATTTTATCACAAAACTTGGGTGAGTGCATTAGAAATCATGTGAATACCTCAGCATAATTATCAAGATGGGTTTGTTGAATTCACTAAGATGACTATGTATGAGAATGATTACACATGTGAAAGGATGTACGTGTCATGCTAAAAATAAATTTCTGACACATGTAAAAGTGCCACAGAGTTCCAACAAGCATTTGTAAATGCATAATTTGCACCATCCCCCAACTTAAGTGAAACATTTAAGAATCAAAACTGAATGGATGGTAACTGAAGAGGGTAGAATACACCTGATGTGTGACGTGGACAGTCCAGTAAGCATAAGAGGTGGCAAACTGAAATGGAGAAATGATATTATCCTACAAACAGAAAACAAAGAAAACAACAACAAATAAAAAGAAAGAAAAAGAATGGAAAGAAAAAAAAACAAATAATAATAGAAAAACATACATACATGGTGTGGTTAAGGTTGATAAACCTGGTCTGCAAGTGGAATGTCTTCCACTTCAGGAACTTGTCTGTCAATAAGTATTTTTAGGAGTTGACAATTTACTATAATGACCCAGCCATCTCTAAAATCTTCTATTTTTACCGCCCCATTTTCAAAAACATTCTTCACTATAAAAGGGTCGGTCCACCTAGACCGAAGTTTTCTTGGGTGCTTGTGAAGTCTAAAATCATATAAGTATACTCGGTCATTAGGCTTAAACATTTTTCTAAGAATATTTTTATCATGAAACGCTTTCATTTTTGCCTTATAGATTTTAGAGTTCTCATAAGCATCATTTATCAACTCCTTTAACTCGGTCAACTGAAATTTTCTAAGTTTACTCGTCTCTCCTAGGTCAAAATTAAAATGTTTGATGACCCAATAAGCTCGATGCTCTAGCTCTACGGGTAGGTGGCAAGGCTTTCCAAAAACAAGCCTATAAGGTGACATACCTAAGGGAGTTTTGAAAACTGTATGGCAGGCCTAAAGTGCATCAACTAGTCTTAAAGACCAATCTTTACGATCAAGGTTTATTGTTTTCTCTAGGATTTGCTTAATTTTTCTATTGGCAAGTTCTACTTGTCCACTTGTCTGAGGGTGGTAGGCAGTAGAAATTTTATGAAAAACTCTATATTTTTTCATCAAAGCCTCAAATGAACAATTGCAAAAGTATGTGCCCCGATCAATAATGATAGCACGTGGTATACCAAACTGAGACAACACATTTTCTATAAGAAATTCGATTACCATCTTATTATCATTGCTCCTACAAGTTGCTGCCTCCACCTATTTTAACACATAATCTACTGTCATAATAATATATTGGTATCAAAAGAATGAGGGAAATGTCCCATGAAATCAATGCCCCAACAATAAAAAATTTCAATCATAAGATCGGGTTTAAGGGCATCATATTACGACGGGACAAAACTCCTAGCTTTTGACACCTTTCACATGAGCGACAATAGATGTTTGTATCTTTAAACAAGGTGGGCCAAGAAAATCCACACTGTAGAATTTTTACAACGATTTTTTATTGAAAAATGGTCCCCACAAGCTTGAGAATGACAAAATTCTAAGACGCTAACAATCTCCTCATCAATGATGCAACGTCTTATAATTTGGTTAGGGTAATATTTGAAAAGCAAAGGTTAATCCCAATAGAAATTGCGTACCTCAACCATGAACTTCCTCTTGTCTTGTGTGCTCTAATATGCCGATATCTCGTCTGCAACCAAATAATTCACAATATAAGCAAATCATGGTAAAAAAGTAATAGAGAATATATGCTCAACTGGAAAATCATCCATAATTGGCATGTGGTCGGTGGTGTCCTCAAATGTGAGCCTCGAGAGATGATTGGCCACTACATTCTCCACTCCTTACTTATCTTTGATGGTGATGTCAAATTCCTGCAAAAGTAAAATCCACCGTATTAATCGTGCTTTAGCATCCTTCTTTGTGATAAGATACTTAAGGGCTGCATGATCTATGAAAATTATAATAGGAGAACCAATCAAGTAAGCACAAAACTTGTCGAAAGCAAAAACTACAGTTAACAACTCTTTTCAGTGGTTGAGTAATTCATTTGAGCATTATTTAGAGTTCTACTAGCATAGTAAATGACATAGGGCTTCACTTCCCTTCGTTGTCCAAGGACACGACCTAAAGCATAATCACTAGGATCGCACGTAATCTCAAAAGGTAAAATCCAATCAAGAGGCTGCATTATGGGTGCTGAAGCAAGCTTACCAATCAGCATTTTAAAGGCCTCTTGACAGGCTTGTATCCACTCAAATGGGGCATCTTTAGATAGGACGTTGCATAATTGTCTAAATATGGCAGAAACATTTTGTATTAACCTCCTATAAAATCTCGCATGACTAAAAAATGGTCTAACATACTTTATTGTCCTAGGTGTAGGTAACTTAGAAATTAATTCAATTTTAGATTAATCAACTTCTATTCCCTTGGAAGAAATAATATGTCTTACAACAATACCTGAACATACCATAAAGTGACATTTTTTTCCAATTCAAAACCAGTTCTTTTTCCTCACAACGGGTCAACACTCTCTTTAAGTTCAGCAAGCATGCATCAAAAGAAGTTTTAAAAATAGTCAAGTCATCCATAAAAACTTCCATCAAATTTTCAACTATGTCACTAAAATTGCATATCATGTAGAGTTGAAAAGTAACAGAGGCATTACACAATCTAAATGGCATTCTACTAAAAGTATAAGTATCAAAAGGACAAGAGAAAGTAGTTTTATCCTGGTCTTCTAATACAATTTTAATTTGATAATAATCAGAATAACCATGTAAAAAACAATAAAATGGGTGACCAGCACGCTCAAGGATTTTATCAATAAAATAGAGCGAAAAATGGTCTTTTCAGGTGGCGACATTCAATTTTCTGTAATCAATACACATCTGCCACCCAGTCACAAGCTTTCTAGGTACTAACTCTCCCAATTATCTTCACCACAGTAACGCCTGACTTCTTGGGGACAACCTACATAAGACTAACCGATTTCCTGTTAGCAATAGGACTTATAATTCCTGCATCTAACAGTTTTAACACTTTATTTTTTACCATTTCTTTCATGGTGGGATTAAGTCTACGTTGAGGGTCTCTATAAAGGCTAGTTTCTTCCTCTAAATTAATTTTATGAGAATAGATTAAAGGGCTAACACTTTTGATATCTACAATGCTCCAACCTATGGCTGACTTATGCTCATTTAATGTTCGAACTAACTACTCACATTGAGATTAAGATAATTTAGATGAGATAATAACAAGAAAAGTATCATCTCGACCAAGGAAAGCATGTTTTAAACCTTTAGGCAAAGGTTTTAATTCAACTCTTCGTGCTTCCACACCTGAAGGAATATGTTTTTCACTTTTCTCAGGCAACTCCTCAAATTTTGGTTGCCAAACCCATGTGCCATAATCCTGAGTTTCATAAAAAATAACACAAATATCAACAACATCATATAAATCACTAATAGTATCAAACTCAGAATTAACAAAGAAATTTAAGGGAATCAGAATCATGAGTTGTGTGAACTCCCTTGTCTATAAGTGCGTCAATCATGTACGTGTGGACGTGTGGTGGCACTCATCATCATCTTTTGATTATTTCCAATATGAAAAATATTCACATCTAGAGTCATATTCCCGAAAAAGAGCTTCATTAGACAATTCCTGCAATTAATAAGGGCATTAGTAGTAGTGAAGAAAAGTCTACCTAAGATTAAGGGGATTTTAGAATTGGAGTCAACATCAGAACTAGTGTCCAGGATTAAGAAATTAGCAGGATAATAAAATTTGTCAATTTGAATCAAAACATCCTCTACTACACCTTATGGTACTTTGACTGAATTGTCAGCCAGTTGCAATACCACAATAGTTGGTTTGATTCATCCCAACCCTAGCTGCAAATAAATGGAATAAAGCATCAAATTTACACTAGCTCCTAAATCTAGCAACGCTTGCCCAAACTTATGATTCCCAATATTACATGTAATGGTTGGACAACCAGAATCTTTGTACTTATGAGGAATTCGTTGCTCAATTAGAGAACTAACTTGCTCTGTTAGGAATGTTGTCTTCTTAACATGATGCTTTCTCTAGCTGCACACAAATCTTCGAGAACTTTTGCATAAGTAGGAACTTGTTTAATAACATGCAAAAGAGGGAGGTTAATTTTTACCTGCTTGAGGTTCTCTATGATTTTCATTATCTAAACCATGAAAGGTGGGAAGTAGCTGTATCATCCCTATTTTAAATCAAGTTGACGAGTGTTGGCTGGAAACATGATGCATGATGGTGTGGTTGTGTGACCTGTTCTAAAGATAAATGTTAACATAAAAATAATTATCCCAAGAATAATGAGATTATTTAAAATGGAAAATTCAGTGATATGTGGCTTGAATTGCTGAGTTCGGGAGGATTTGGTCGCCAACAGATTGATTGCAGAATTCGGATTTGGTGGTCAGCAACCAATTGATCCCAGTCGGGATGAATTATCCCATCGAGTAGATGCCATGTGCATTGAATATAACTGGCATGAATGTCACAAATGAATGGGCATGGAGGTCACAAAGACCACACGGCTCTCTCCTCACCTACCGAGTGGAAAGACTCCCCTCGCCTTTTCTAGTTGTTGCCCACGATGTCGTTTAGGTTGGTCTTTTAAATTGGTCGTTTAGACTAGTCGCCCAATCTAACCACCTAGAGCCTTGTCGCCAAATCTTCACGCCTTCTGGTCCCGCCTTCTAGTCCCGAGTTTCCTCGCCTACCAAGAGGTAAGTCTTCTTGTCTTTGGGCGAGAAAAATCTCTTTGCTGCCCACGGGATAAGGCTCCTCGCCCAAATCTCATCAGCTCTCTTCAGATCTCGCTGCCTCTCATCGGTATGGATCCGAAGTCTTTTCTTTTGTACCAAACTGCTCTCTTTTTGCACTAAACATTCTCATTTCTTCAAATCCAAGAAAATAAATAAAAATATGTATAAATAAAATAAAATCAATAGTATTGCGGGAAAAATGACACTTGTCATAAATAAAATAGTGATAAAAATCACATAAAAATAACACTTATCAGGCACTAAACCCATCTTGTAACTAAGTTAATGTAGTTCCTTCAGCCATGGAATGTATGCAGCTAATTCAGAGACCAGTGTCTCTCTAATTCCAACTTGTTACACACCCCAAGTGTTTGACAGAATGTACAAAAGGGACTACTCTCTTCGAGGGGAGCTCTTCCATGAGAATAGTGAGATTGAGAGAAAGAGACAGAGAAAAAAAGGAAAAGTTTCTATTAAGTTCCAGAATGAATTACACTGAGTAGCGTTTGGGTACTTATACCCTCATGAGAAACTACAGAAACTAAGTAAAGTCCATGGGCCCTCAAGTTCACGTAAGCAACTAAATATAAAAGGAAATAAAAACAGATTGGCCTAAACACAACCTAGCCCATTTAAGGAAATGCAACAAAAGAATAACATAGTCTGTAATCTCCTGAGCGAGTAGAAGTCAGTGAGCCCAACCCATCCTTAACTCAAGCACTTCCGTTGTCCTCAAGTGTTTGACTGAAAACTAAGTACAC
Organism: Juglans microcarpa x Juglans regia; assembly: GCF_004785595.1. Lineage (NCBI taxonomy): Eukaryota > Viridiplantae > Streptophyta > Magnoliopsida > Fagales > Juglandaceae > Juglans > Juglans microcarpa x Juglans regia. The sequence continues at coordinate 11,453,504 of NC_054609.1, forward strand.
TTTTGGATGCTTTGAAGCTTTCTTCTCTCCCGAACCCCATCTCCTTCTCCTCACAAACCCTAGATCTAGGGTTGTGATAGGTATCTAACTCTAGCACAAAGTCCTAAACATTTCAAAACACCGTACTAATTCGACCTAGTTAGAGTCCCTTCCCTATGCAACATCCTTTGCACACTAAATTATCCTAGTTCAAGCATCCTACTACAACATGAGTCTACCACTTGAGTTCTTCTCCAAGTAACTCTTTCACCTAAACAAACTCTCCCTTCATCAAAGGCTCCCTCTCCCTACACGCCTAGCACACTCCAAGTTTATCTCAAACACTTTAACAACTCAACTCAAACACCACAAAAAAGACTCCTAGTAAACACATTCATTCACAAGTCTTTATATATACATTGAGATTGTTAATTTCTACGCCAATGAAGAAGCTAGCCATGACCACACGCACCTCCATGCACACTCAAACACGTCAATCCAATAAGACACCACACTCCTAGCCAAACACCTCTCCTAAACTCCAACAACTCATCTTCCATCTCCATGCATTTAAAAGCAACCCTTACCCATCCCCCATAAGAATTCCAGCAATTGTGAGGCCACTAGCTTCCCCTTATCTAGTAACCAATTCGCTAAAACGTCATACACATAACCCATAGTCATGGTCCTTTCTTGTTATTAATTTGTATGAAAAATGATATATTGCTTAATTACTTTTGATTAGGGCTGTAATCGAACCGAGCCAAGCCGGTCTTTGGCTTGCCGAGCTCGGCTCAACTCAAAATACTCGAGCTCGAGCTCGAGTCCAAGCTCGAGATTTTTTTTTTTTTTTATTTTTTGTTCGAGCTCAACTCGATAAGCTAAACTCTCAACTCGAGCTCGAGCTCGTCCTACAAACGAGCTCGAGTTGAGTCGAGCCGAGCTCAAGCTTGAGCTCGAATTGTTTATTTTTTAATTTTTTGAATAAGATTTAATAATTAATAAATTTAAAAATAAAAATAAAAGATCTAATATTAAATTTATACAACTAACAAGTAGAACCTCTATTGAATTATAAAATTATAAAATATTTATTAATAATTAATATCTAACTAGTTGATATTTGTCCAAAATAACAATATATTATATGCCTACATATATTATTAACACATACAGTTAATATAATACCATATATCTATTTCATATATGGTTCACACATACTAGTATATGAAATTATTAAATTTTATCGACTAATTATTATACAAATTATACAATATATCTATCAAGTATATTTACTATATAGACATAAGTAATTAGATTACATATTATATATTTAATTATAAAAGTAGTATGCTTATATTATTAGCTAATACATATATATAGGTCTATATATACATAGGTGTATGTATATATTTATTAATATATGAATAAATTTTAATTGAGTCGAGCTAACGAGTCTACTCGAGCATAAACGAGGGCCTTAACGAGCCTTAGTCGAGTTTTGTCGGGTATGTGTCGTTTACAAATCGAGCGGGTATTTGCTTTTACGAACGAGCTTTTTTTTTCACGAGTCGAGTTCGATTCGAGTTTAATAGAGCGAGTACCGAGCGGGCTATCGAACAGACTGGTTCATTTACAGCCCTACTTTTAATTGCAATCGAAGTATTCAAACGACTAAAATGAAATATACCAGAAAAATACACCAAATACTATCACTTACATAAATGGCACATCCAGAAATATTAACATTTTCAATCCAACTTGAGCCAACATGGACTTAATATTATTGAATACATAGATCCCAAACATTTAGCTTATTTAAGTTTCAAATATACAGACATAAATATTTACAATGCACTGTTAACCAAACGGTTACAACCCAACACTTTTTCTACAAGATTTTATGAATCTTTATGTTTTTACATTATACCTTAATCTTCATGGTGAACCTCCTCCTTATTATCCTCATCCACTACAAAATCGACTGCACCTGCCATAAAATCTTCGTTTCCATTTTATCGATACCACAACTGGGTCTCTACCAGTGAGCTTTACATCTTAGTGTTCAAGATCCATAAATTCTACATGTGATTAGGGCTGTTCAACCCGACCCAAAACCAATGTTCCTATTCGACCCGACCATATTACCCGATTACTCGAACCGACTATATATACCCGCTTAACCGAACCGTACAATTTCGGAAATTACCAGATTACTCGATTAACCGAAGTTTTTTTTTTTTTTCAAATTAAGCCTATACTTTTCACAAGACTTGACAGAAGGTCTTTATTTAGCCAAGCATATGGTTGAATTGGTGACATCAGAGGATTTAACAACACTAGTTTTTTGCAACCATGACTCTCCTCCGCCCTCTCTCTATGTGGGAATTAATTGATTAAACACCACAAAAGAGGGAGGGTGCAGGTCATAAGTTTTCAAATTTAGAATTGCGGACAAGAGGTGTGAACACCTACCAGCATAGATAGTTTAGTCTTAAGGATTTAATTAGTGGAATTATTGTCACAGCTATTATGTGCCATTTTAGTGAAATTAAGGCTTCAAATTTTGGGTTGAAATTGAATGAACAACAAGAGTAATGCCATTAAGTCCCAAGAACCTCGCATGTATGGTTGTATAGATAAAAGTATTGTCATAATCCTGGGTTCCTTTTGGGAAGAGAAGTCCAAGATAAACAAAAACTCATCAATAATATGTGAATCATACAAAACCAGTATGATATAAAATGATCATAATGATATTCATCTTGAGTATCATTTCCAAACTTATGTACCTAGTCCTACATGGGCATAATCCCAGTTTACAAGATCAAAAACAACAAAAATTCCCATGTTACCTATAAGGACAAGGCAGAATAGCATAAATTAGTCAATGATCATCAGTTGGGTATAGGTTTGAAAGGAGACTTCACAACAGCTTGTTTCCTAGTTTCTCACTCATTGCAACTCATTGAAGAATTTGGACTACCCACGGTGGGTAACCCACCTGCAAAGGCAATTCAAGCATACAAATGGTATAAGATTCAATTAACTCAAGCATATTTGAAGCAGCCAGCATATACGGGAAACAATCAAATAAGGAATTTCAATAATCACCATGAATTCAAGTATGAAAAACTCAAGTAATCTTCAATCAGCCTCATTCAAAATATTCATCATCATCTCTACATGAAAAAAAAAATTATGTTAAAAATCTAATTAATTGAAATGACTATATGAAAATATTCTTCAAATATGAATCTTACCAATATCTAACTTGTAGCTTTCCGCATCTTCCATTACATCTTGGGAGTCATAATTAACAGAGGGAGCCATCAACCAATTTTGTGTGCAGATAAGAGCTTCAACTGTTGCAGGGGCCAATGAGCTACGAAATGACTCTAAGACTATTTGACCGCAGATAAAGAACAAATTAGATATAGCTGCAACTAGCAATCCATGCAAAAGTAACTTGTATAGAACACACAGACAAAGAGTAGAGGTCTTGATCTACAAAAACACATGGGTAGGTCCTAGTTCTCCCCGGTGAAACATGCTCTTTTACATTTTCTCTCTTCTATTGACAAAACGGTGTGAACACAAATAATGATTTTTTTCTTTAAGAATCCCCTGTTTTGGTTCTACTTTACTTGCTCAACAAGAGTTCCATTTTAATTTGATAACAGAAAACAAAGGAGCAACGAGTAGGGCTTAAATTTCTAAACATACTCGAATCGACAATCATCACTACAAAGAAAAAAAAGTAGGAAAACATCAGGAACAGCCCTTCAACAACCAAGAAAAACCCAAACTCAAGAACCCTAACGGTTCAAATCATCCATATCTTCTGTCCAAGAGAGAGATTGAGACACCGAGAGTGAGAACTGAGAGGGCTGAGACTGCGTGAGGGCTGAGTGCGAGTCTGTGAGAGGGTGAGTGTGAGTCTGTGAGAAGGCTAAATGCGAGTCTATGAGAGGGTAGAGTGCGAGAGAGAGGGCTAGCGTCTAGAAGAAAACCCATTTTTTATACAAGTAAAACGGCATCGTTCAGTTATTGGGTATTAACCGATTTAGCCGATTCAATTCAGAATTCAAACGGAACTCTTCCGTTCCGCACCGTTTCATTTCGGGTCGGGTAATTCGGAATTTTCGGGTCGGGTCGGGTAAGCAACTTAGATGTACACCCCTACATGTGATTGCATTGAATTTCATACTTAGTTTTGAAGAATAAAACATTAAAATAAATAAATTTCATAAATTCTATATTTTTTGCGGCGATCTTAAAATCGTTGGAAAATGCCTGATTTCTTATAGTGTATATACATTTGCATGAGGGAACATAATTTTATCAAACTGAATAGTAAGCATAAATATTAAACATTCACCTCAAGTCTCAACACATTTTCATCTATCATAAAACATCATTTCTTTCATTTCCTTTTTCTTTCTTTCTTTTAGTTTAGACCACATTGTTACAACCCCTCAAACTGTGCAAGTTTCATTCTTATTGACACGAGGTTCATAAATCCTCATTGAAAATCAATTTAACATGGTTCTTGGCCCGAGGTCTATACACCCCACTTAAGATAGATGATTGTATGCTAATAATCTGAAGGCTACCATTCCACTTTTATTCACTTCAAGTATTCAGGGGAGTTCCATTGATATTTTTCTCTTTCCAAGATAAACACTCATCCATTTAACCAAACATACCATATATGCTTTCAATATTTAAACTATTTTGTAGCTCAGTATCCATAATCATATCCTAAGGTAGTCAAATATTTCAATAAAAATTTGCAAGTTTAAGTTAGGCGTCTCTACTTATGACCTTCTTGATAAAACAAATCAAGCTAATTTATTATCAAACTGATTATATATATATATTAGAAAATTGTTTTTGTATTTGGTAATTAGTATTGGATTTCTAGCTAGCATATAGTTTCCAGTTAGGAATTAACTACTGTCTCATCAAATCTTGAGTAATCTCCTATGATGCCACTGTATTAGCTAATTGAGAATTAGGGCTGGGGAAAAACTCTGTAACTCAGACTCCATCCGACACCCAATTTGATTCTGACTCTGTTGGAGTTAGAAAAATTAGAGCTCGTAGTTGAAATTGAAGTTGGGATGTTCTGAGCAATTGAAGTAAGAGTTTGGAGTCTAGGCGAACTCCGCAGCTCTGACTCTGACTTTAACTTTTTAAAAAATAAAAATAAAAAGTGTAAAACAACGTCTTTTCTATCCTATGTGCCACACATAACCAATTCTAACTGAATGAAACAGGGCCATTCCATTTAAAGTGGAACGACGTCATTCCAATTAGAAGGGGTCAAAACGATGGAACCTTCTTTTCAGTTATCTCCCCCCCCCCCCCCCCCCCCCCCCAATTCCAAGTTTCCCTTCCCTCCCAGGCTCCCAAATCCCATCCCGTGACCCTTCCCCCCCCCCCCCCCCAAACAGGCTCACCTGTGTTTCCATCTTGCTGTTCGCCCAACCCTCTCCACCACAAAACAACGACTATCGTGAGGCTTCATCGTATAGCCGTGAGGTCATTTAGATTTATACTTCTCTCCACCATTTGCCACCTCGAGACTTTGACTTCAAGCAATACTTTGATCATCAATCAATTCGAATCGGTATACTCTTGATTCCTAAACTTACTCACTTAATTTATTTATTGATTAGATGTTGATTAAAATAGCCTAGGGTTTGAAAGGATTTGGAATTTTGTAGCTCTTTTCTATTGATAAATAATTGCTAGGGATCCAATTTGAATTTTTTTTATGTTTGCTTTGCTTGTGGTTGCTGCATGTATAAACTTGGGTGTTGTTAAATTTAGTGATTTGTGAATTTTTTATTTCGAATTGTTGGTGTAGTAGTCTTGGAGTTTTTCTAATTTTGAATGTTGGCGTGAATCTATGATTTCGAATGGTTGTTGTTGTTAAACTTACTTATTTGTGAATCTGTGACCTTTTAAGGGGTTAGAGTTAGCTATAGTGGCGTGCAAATATTTAAGTGGAAGGACTATTGCTAGCTTCTAATCTTTAGTATGGGTGTTGGGCCAATGATGGTTTTTTTATGCAATTGATAATTGAGAGAGAGAGAGAGAGGCCATTGTTGTAATGACATGTTATAAGTTGGGTACTTTGCTGAGAGAAGGTCATGGACATGAGACTATTTCATGAAAATTGACAATAATCGTGATAACCTGCTTGCAAGGTGCCACTATTGTGGAAATTATTCTGGTTGTCACTCTAAGAAGCAAGGCACGCTAGTTTTGATCGCACACTTGAACGGTTATGTGCGCTATAAAACTTTCAAGGGGTTAGTGTCTAATGATCAAAAGAAACTAAGTTATGAAACAATGACTGGGGTAGATGATATAACTAGTAAAAAGCTTTCAATCCTTCATTATAGCGAGAAGAGAGTGAGGGAGTTGATTGCAACCATGATTATAACGGATGAGATGTCTTTTCTCACCATTGAGGGGAAGGGTTTCATAATAATACAAAATCTTGAGCCCCGATTTCTCATTCCTTCACAATATACAATCATGTAAGATTGTTTGAAGATATATGCAAATGAGAAGGCCCGCATAAAGAATATGTTTATGAATAGTGGACAAAGAGTTTATTTTATAATTGATACGTGGACATCAATTAGAACTTGAGTTATATGTGTATCACAACCCATTTCATTGACAATGAATGGACATTGCATAAGTGAATTCTGGCATTTAGGCGGATTTAAGATCACAAAGTGGCAAGTATTGGAAAGGAGTTGGGAGATTGTATGACCAAGTGGAGAATTCCAGAATTTCTTACCATCACAATTAATAAAGTCAGTGCCAATGACAATGCAATTGAATGGTTGAAGAGAAATGGAGTGGCTAATGAAAATACAATTTGTGACGACCAATTTAAACATGTTAGATGTTGTTCTCACATTATCAATCTCATAGTCAATGAGGGTATGAAGGAAGTTGATGAATTTATTGTCAAGGTCCGCAATATTGTCAAGTACATCACGTCTTCCCCCCAAAAGCTTGACAAATTTAAGTCATGTGTCGAACAACTAATAGTCTCATGTGGTAGTATGATATGCTTGGACGTTCGCACTGGATGAAACTCAACATACACTATATTGGATGTAGCAAAAAAATATCAGAGAGCCTTCTAGAGGATGCAATATGAAGATGGACATCTATGTCATACAATGTTCGAGGACACACTAGGGAAAAGGGGGCTCGAACTGCTAGACTTTCATGATTGAAATAATGTGATGTTAAGTATTTGAAATTGTCTTATGATACTGTTTGCATCTCTGTTAGTTTATATTGTACTACCAATTTACACATTGAGGTGCTTTTAGGATTTATAAGCACTTGAAAAGGAGTTGTGAAAGTAGTGATAGGTTGTTAAATGGTATGACTATGAGGATGAGTCCAAATATGAGAAATATTGGAGGGATGTTGCGAAAATAAACAGATTATTATTTGTGGCTGCGATTCTTGATCTCGGATATAAAGTTGGTTATTGTAGGGTTTTGGACTAGGGACGTTCTTGGTAATGAGAAGATTGATGAGTTCATTACAATCTTGAAGAATCATATTGAAGCCTTATATCACCTTTACAATAATAGTGGTCAGTCTTCAAGGGCAGGTGGGAGCTCCTCAAGACACCTAGTTCTAGTTCTTCCTTAGATGTCACACATGCTCCGAGTTCATTAGTTTTGATGCGCATATATTATCAAATCGGAGCGTCAATGAATATTATGTAGTGTAAATATGAAGTTGAACGATATTTTATAGAGGATGTCGAGGCACCAAGTGATACATTTAATATATTAACTTGGTGGAAGGTTCATTCCACCAAATTTTCAATCCTTTCCCAAGTAGCCCAGGATGTGTTGGTCATTCCTATCACTGTGGTTGCCTCTGAGTCAGTGTTTAGTATCGAAAGTCGTGTGTTGGATGCTTATTAGAGTTCATTGGCTCTGAAAACTGTGGAGGCCCTTAACTGCACATAGAATTGGCTAAGGTCTACGCCTATTGGACTAGATGGTGTAGATGTTGCCGAGTACTATAGGCTTGAGTCGGATAACTTTATGCTTTTAGCCTTTAATGACTAATTAGATATTTTTATTGTTTTAATTCTTTAACTTATAATTTTTCTTATTTTGTGGACCTATCTATGAACCCCACAATAATTGCATAGGATTGAGACAGTGAGATATATTGTTTTATTTTAGTGCCAGTCGATGAATGATATCATTAACTTTCAAGTAAACTTTACTATTATCCTTTAGTTAAGTGGTGTAATGACTAACTTTTTTTTAATTTTCAAAACAATACAAGATACTTGGAAAGTTGGGAACTATGCATTTAGATTCTAGAAAAGTGAATATGATTGATCTACTTGACATTTATATACATTTTATTTTTCATTGTTTAATTATGATACTCTATAACTTTTCTTGCTTGTGGTTTGTAACTTTGGTTGTGGAACATTGGATTATGTAGTATGTGGTGGTTGAATTGATGAATGATGTAGTCCAATGGCAATGGGATTATGGGAGAGAGTCCCAAAGTTGTATTGTTATCGGAGCAATGGAGATCGGAGTTTTGACTCTTGGTCCTTGTAGATAGTAGAAAGCAGAAGATTGATTTGATATGGTTTATAACTTTGTAATATACATAAAACTACAAATACTCATAAAAGTGTTCTTGTGTGATGTTTGCACGAGTGTGCACTAAGATATAGATGGGTTGTGTTTTAATTTTTATGATTCTATTATCTATATTGGATTATTTTATTTTTTATTATAGATGGATTCTAATAATATAATTTATAATTTTATTGATGGATGTTGTCTTTTAAAGCCTCGTTTGGATATAAGAAATATTTCATATTATCTCATCTCAGCATTACAACTTTATCAAATTTTCATACAAAATATAAGAAAAAAATTAACTTTTTCAAATCCCAAAATAATATTAATATTAAAAAATAATATTCTAACAATATTTTATTTAACTTTCATCTCAACTCGTTTCATCTCAACTCACTATCCAAACGGCACCAACACAATTCACATTATGAATTTAGTTTTTTAGTATTTGGACTTTTGTAGTTTATTTGGGTTACAAAACTACTAATATAGACATATAAAACAGGTGAGGCATTAAAATTGGATCAGGCCCAAAAATAGGTTAAGAAAAGGCCCAAACCGACACAGCGAACTGGCCCAACTCCGAATTAGGCTCTGACTCTTATTTCGGCGACTCCAATTAGAGTCAAAATTGGCTCCTAATCAGAGTTGGAATCCAAAATGACCTTCGACCCAAGTCAAAATCAAAAATCGGAGTTGTCCAATACGACTCCGTCAGAGTCAGAGCCCAACCCTATTAAGAATTCTTTACTCGCTAGAGAACTTTCTTTTGGGTGAATAAAGAGAGACAACGTGCTAGTGTAATAGGAAATTCCTACTTGATAAATAGACAAGGCTTAACCTTGCTTTTTGAGTTCATTGAATAGTTGAAGGGGCAAGAGTAAATTGGGGTCTCAACAAGTTCACTCGTGACCTTCAAAAAATAATTCAATGGTCCCTTAAGGATGTTATAAGTAGTATTTAGTAATTTTTTTTTAAAATATAAAGTTAAATACTTAAATTACTCCTTGACATTTCATTATTGATCAAATTAATCTTTTTGTCACACTCTTGTTAGTAATCTGCCTTGAGCAAACCACAGACTATTTTTTGTATCCACCGTTAATAAATATAAGAAAATGATACACATATATCTATTTTCACAATCTTTTACACAATCATGTTTTAAATAAGCGAAACTTTTTTATAATAACTTATAAAAGTAATATCATTTTATAAAAATACCCTTAATTTAAAAAATAATTATATAAAGAATTGTAAAAGAAATTATACGTATGAGTCATCTTATATATGTTATAAAACCTGAGATGATTTGATGGGAATGATTTGTGATGTCTTTGCATTGCCGTTACCTATCAAAATAATTATATTGTAGTCTTATATATTTTTCCCCTTTATTTTGAGTTCAATAAATAAATAAAAAATCATAAGAAATTACCCGGAATTGAACGAGCTTTTGACTAGCTTGCTACAAAAGCTTTTTACATTTGCTGACAATAAACCTTTCATCGATTGAAGGAATTTTCATTGCTGAAGGAAACTTTACAAGACAAAAAACAATTGATGTCATTGCGGGTGAATGACTTTTAGCAACGAAAAGAATGGACATTTTGCGACGAAGTATCTCAACTTTAAGGATCATGGGAATTTTCTAAAGATGGCGGGAGTTCTATTTTTATTATTGTTTTTTTATGACGACTATTTTTCTTGGGACGAAGAAGGTGTTGTGTTATTTATTTTGTTTTTCTACATAAAACAATATACATATATATATATATATATATTAACACAGAAAAAGAGAGAATTAAATCATAATTTTATATCTCCTTCGACTTTGGAGATTGGCTTGTAGAATAAATTTTATTTAAAAAAATATTATTTATCATCATTCTCTTGATATTCCTTATTATGACATCAAATGATTAATTGATAGATAAAAACTTATGAAATAATTTTCCAATCATTTAATGCCACGTCTTTACCTAAACCTTCGTTTGAACACAGCTTTGTGAACTTTTGCTACAAACATAAATTGGGTCTTTGACAAACAAAACTTCATTCGATGAGGGTTCGAATAAGTGTCTGGACGACTTCTTAACAAAAAAGGCGCACGGAAAGGTGCTCAAAGGGAATGCCTTTGGGAGATTTTCACCAAGGTGAAAGATGTGAGATAAGATGAGATTTTCACGGGCTCGTTTGGATAATGAAATGAGATGATTGTAGATAAGTTGAATAAAATATTATTAAAATATTATTATTATTTTAGAATTTGAAAAAATTAGAATTTTTTATTATATTTTGTATGCAAATTTGATAAAGTTGTAATAATGAGATAAAGATGGTTTGAAAGTATTCTTATTTTCTGCGATAATAAACGACATACCGTCTAAACATGATTTGAAGAAATGGCATGTCATGCATAACAAAGACCTTTTTTAACAAACCACACAACCTACGGACTAAGAAGTCAAATCCAGAGACCATGTTTTGAAGTGTAAACAAATGGGACTGTTTCTTAATTTTCCCAAAGAGAAATAGACACAGATATCATTTGAAGTCATGTCTCTCTCTTCAAAACAATTTCCCCAGCCTTCATTTTGATTGCTCATATTTTCACTCCAACTAAAAATGCCGAAGACGGCATTCAAAACAACTGATGGGTTGTATGACAAAAGCTTCCATCAAAGTTCCCATTATTTAATCGGAAATCGCCTTAAAACACAATTCTTACATATAGGCATCAGAAAGGTAAGTAATATACATCACTTGCCTGAACTATTTATAATTTCCTGAATGTGTGTGATAAGAATCTTAGGCAGCCCAATCTTCATCACTTCCATGGGCATCCTTAACAAGATGATCATAAAAGTAATTAGCAAGATCAACACATAAAATATAATTCAATCATAAGCTGGCTTCAAATAACATTATATCATCAATTCACTAATGATAACAAAGAAATATATGATGACTTGTTTATCACCGTGTCCTCAGACTGAAAAATTTGCAAATGCAATTTAGATATATATTTTAGTTGGTCGAGAAATCACCTGTGAAGAGCTCGAGAATTGTTCAATATCATCATCTTCAATCTGCATGGTTTACCTAAGATGTTAGTTACCTTTCAATGACATTCGGGGATTTCACTCTTATCATTAGAAAGGTTGAACCAAAAGCCAAACATAAAAGGATCTATGAAACCCATCATGACTCATAAGCCCGTGATTACAAGTATAGAAGCCAAATCGTTAAATACAGAAGGATCTGTCTTCCTTAATTTACTAGCTGCTTACACCAACACTCCAGAAACTAAATTATAGACTTGAGTAATGACCAAGAAAAGCCAGACATATCAAACACTAAAACCAAAGCTGAGAGCATTGGCATTGGTGTATCTATATGCAAATGCAAACACATATGTAGCTAGCTAGACCATTAAATTTACTACATTGGATTATGCACGTGTAAATATTTTCCTTGCTATGAACAGTACTACTACATCTTTGCAGATGGACTGTTCACTTTTGAAATTTTATTTTATTACCTCTCTCTCTCTCTTCCTCTCAACCCTCAACTTTCATCTTCTCCCTCGACACTTGATAGAACCCTTTCTCAAAAACCCGCGCAGCTCCCTCTCTCGATGGAACAGCACCAGCTCTCGACGGATCTCGCAACGGTTTAGGAATGATTTTCTCCCTCTATTCTCTATTTCTTCATTCTCTCTCTCTGGGGCTGAGTGAAGGTTACCTATTTCTCTCTCCGATCATGTGATGATTTCCAGGGATTCGGTCTCCCGCGAGGACGCTACACTTCATCGCGTCGCTATTCATCACCACTGCGGCTGCACTTGCTTGGTGTTTTCTCTATCGATTAGATTGGGAAAAGGAAACTCTCCCTCTCTCTCTATTTTGCCTAGGGATTTTTATTTCATAGATTTCAGCTTGTTGTAATTGTTGTTTGGATGCTTTGATTAATCTAGATTAGGGTTTTGATTTCTGAACTGATTTTTGGGATGAATTTAGGGTTTTGATTTTCTGATTTTTGTAAATGGGTCCTCTGATTTTTGTAAACATGTAGGAGCAAGAGGGTGGTATTTTATTGCTTTGTCCTCCGGTTTTGCTTAATCTAGATTAGGTTTTGATTTTCTGTTCTTGCTTTTAGATTAGGTTTGTATATTAAATGAATAATCAGTAAAAACTTCAGTCATTGTTGGATGTATAATCTGAATTGTTGGATGCTTGGGATATGTATATTAAATGTATTATTGTTGTATAAACTTCAGTCTTGCTTTTCAATATCCCCTTGACACAGTCACTAACCCAAATATCACTTAAAAGTGACCTAATTGGCACCTTTGATTGAATATCACAACATTCTGATGAGTGAACTTGAAATTTGTATAATCTCTCTCTAAAGGTGTCATGTTCCACCATTGGGAACAGAATCATAAGGAACATCCCCATAAAAGATTTGAATTCGAGGACAAATAGGTTAGAGTATTCCAACTTTAATTGTATTACATTATCATTTGTTGTGGCTTACTTGCTTTTTAGCCTTTTCTTAACAACTTGGGATATGAATATTGTTGTACTCTAATGAGCCGAGCTGTCTCCTTAATTGGTTCTAAATTGCTTATAATGTGCACTTAGACTTCCTATCTATAATGTTTTATGCTTTGAGGTTTAGTTAAATATAAAACATACCTTTAGGACTTGATGCATCTGAAGCTTGGATTGAGTGTATTTGACTTATGAAGAATTAATCTAACAAAAATAATCATTATAAAATAATTGAAGCCACGTGTAAATGCCTCAATAGGAAGCCGTTTGGCCTGTTTTAATTGGCTTGGACTTGCTGTGTGGCTATTTTTAAATGGTTTGGACTTGGACTTGCTGTGTACCATTGATTTTGGGACCTATGCTGCTAGGAAACTGTTTGGCCTGTTTTAATTGGTTTGGACTTGCTGTGTGGCTGTTTCTAATCTTCTGTTTTACTTGGTCCTCTGTTTTGAATTTGGGTTTTTCGTTTGCTGTTTGGTTGTAATTTGCTGTTTGTTTTGCTACTCCTCTGTTATAATTTGTTGTTTTAATTGGCAACATGACTATGAGTAATACAATGTTACAAACAACATCGGACTATGAGTAAGCATGTGATTTTATGATTTCATATGCTTCATCTTGATAATGAGGCAGCATATATTTTTGAACTGTTTGGTAACATTTTGTCCTTCAATATTTTGTTGAAGGATGAATACTTTAATTGATGAGGATCCATTTTTCACTACACTGTTGGAAAGTGGTGAGGGTGGTATTAACAACCCCCCTATGGATAGTGCAAATGTTTATGTCCAAGCCACACAACCCCTACGGGAAACAAGGGCACCTAAACAAAAATCCTAGTGGGGGGTGTCATTTACTATAGAGAAAAATACTCTTCTCATTTCAGTTTAACTTAACATTAGTATAGACTCCATACAGGAGACTGACCAAACCTCCAAACAATTGTGGAGTAGAATTTATGATTACTACAACACCTATAAAAGTCCTAACAGTCCAGAACAGTTTGTACCCTCTTTGACCAATTGGTGGTCAAGCATTAAAAAATGCGTAAATAAATTTTGTGGTTCCATAGCTCAAGTTGAAGGAATGCATCCAACTGGTGCGACCGAGCTAGAGAAGGTATAATGTTTTTTTCAATGTTTTATTGTTGTAATTATTAAGTATTTGCAATGATAGAGCATACAAATTGTGGAACTATTTTGCAGATTGATAAGGCAAAAATTTTGTACCTAAAGACCCAAAAAACCAACTTCAACATGGAACATTATTGGAATCTTTTGAGGCACCAACCAAAATGGCAAGCGCACATAGAACTCATAAGAAGAAAAGACAATGTGTCATGTTCAGGTAATACTCCAAACTCAATACGATTAGGGGAAGACATGGAAAATGTGCCCGTGGATGGTGAGAGACCTCCAGGCAAGACTTAAGGCACATGAGTGAAGACAGGAAGACTTATATGATGGAGAGAAAAGAAGCAATAATCAAGGCTGACAATGATCACCTCTTATTGCATTGTGAGGCGGCAAGGGTGATGTGGGATAAGATCTTTAGAATGGTTGATATTGCTTGGGTCATGCCATCGAGGGTGGTGGATTTATTGGGCTATTGGAAAATGATTCAAAGTTGTCCCCAAGTGGCGGCAGTGTGGAAGACGATCCTATTGTGCATCATGTGGTGCATTTGGTCAAAAAGGAATGAACATTGTTTTGAACACAAGGAGCACACAATGGCAGAAATACAGAATTTCTTTGTACACACTTTAATGCTTTGGTTTTCAGCTATTGTACTAGATGGGAACAATGTGCATGACTTTTTATCTTTAATTTATCATTCATAGAATGTATTTAGGTGTTCTTTTGTATACCTCCTGTGTACACGAGCTATGCCTATTTCATTCTCATCTATAAAATTTATCTATTACTTAAAAAAAAAAAAGAGGGAAAGAGGGGGGGGGGGGGGGGGGGGGGGGGGGGGGGGAGAGGCTGACAATGATAGATCTAAGTTAGTACTTATTAGGAAGAGAAAACTTGATATGGAAATTAAGGCTGACAATGATAGATTTGACTTAATAGCTCTTAAGAAGAGGAAAACTGATATAGAAATTATGAAATTGGATATTGATTCCATGAATTCTGTACAGCAAGAGTATTTTCATAATCTTCAAATGGAAATCATTGAGGAGCAAAGGAATAAGGCCATATCTCATACATAGCAATATGCTTGGTTTTGGTTTGTTTTAATTGGTGGTGGACTTGCTGGTACATTCATTTATTGTGGGTGATTTTGTATTTGTTTTTGACTGTGTGGTGACATTTTTTGACTTGCTTGTGGGTCGGCTGAGTATTGTTTTTTGTACTGCACTTCCTGATTTTTTGTTGTACTGGACTTGTTGGAGTTGCTGGTGGGTATAGTGGTTGTTGGTTGGTTGCTGGAGGAGTTTTATTGTTGCTGGTTGGTTGCTGCTTCGAAGCTGGTTGCTGGTGGCTGGTTGCTGGTTGCTATTTGCTCTTTGACCAATTGATGGAATTTTTTGTATCACATATATATTCATGTAATGTAATGGAATGGCATTGATTTTGATACATGAAATACGTATTGCAGACAACTTTCTGGAATTTGTATTAAGTTAATGAATTTGTATCAAAATCAACTTTCTAGAAGTTGTACTAGGTTGATTTTGATACATAGAATTTGTATTAAGTTGATGATATAGAGTGTTGGCAGCACAGGTTAGTATTTGTTGATGAAATTGGTGTATATTTATTGATGATCACTTTTAAGACAGCACAATTGGTGTATATTTGAAGATCTTATGTAGTGGGTGCTACTTGCAAAATATATAATAAAAAAATTAATTTTAGGAAAAAAAATTAATAATAAAATATATATATATATTTTTTGTTATTATTTTGGCTCAAAGATGCATAATCCAATGTGGGAGTTTTTCTTGAATGGTAAAGGCAATCTCCAAAACATGTGATTTTGCATTTGCATTTGCAAACATCACTGCCAATGCTCAGACAGTCGATCAGACTGTGGAAAAGAAGGTTCGAAGAATGCCACCTTAGGCACCACCCTAACAAATCTATGGTGACAATACAATTGTCCGCAGAAAGAAAATATAGCTTCAATAGTTGTCTTCTATCTGAAGCTTTGGAAAGCTCCTTTCAAAAGTCTACCCCAAATCAGACATTCAGAAACTTCTTGCTTTTATAATTGTACCCAACTACTTACAATCTAACATATCACATCAAGTCATGTTAGTCTGTAAAGTAATTTTTTTATAATTCTTTTGCAAACCAAGCATTTCGTTTAATAAACTATATATAGTTTAATCCTTTTCTTTTTTACCTATCAAAAAAAATTATTGTACCCAACTACGTCCATTGGCTAATCAAGGTCAGCCACGTATTATTTTCCACTACATCCTAACCAAAATAACACCAGAGCTGCTAGGAAGTAGCCCTTATTTTACCACAGGCCACACCAGCCAGTGTGGGGGCTGATGTGGAATTTAGCTAAATAAAACAAATAGAAACATAAAACGCTCGAGCCCTATTCACCGTGAACCGATTTCTAACACTGCAATCTAGGGTTCCATCCCACAGCATTTGTCAATTCCAGCTTCCACTGTCCCACAGCATTTGTCTCCTCCAGCTTCCACTGTCCCACAGCATTTGACATAATTTTCTGTGCTTTCTGCAACATGCTCTCTCATGCCATGGCCAAATGAGTCAGTGGCACCTATTAACGAATTTCCCTTCCTCTCCCAGCCTTTAATTCAACTGGTTGGGTTTCTTTCAATTAATGGCCAAGTGAAAAGCACCCATTAGATGTTAGAATCCATTCTTCTCCTAGCCTTGACTTCGAATGGGCAGTTCTCTTTTCAAATCTGACGTAATGGCACCCTTTGATTCACACTATCAAATCCCTCCTTTTCTGGTCTTTTGATGCTAAAAGATAGAACTTTGTCTAATTGTAGTGCTTGAGCTTAACATGTGACTGGCTTTCAATTTGTTTCCTCATGGGAAGCAAAGAAACGCCGGTGAGAAGAGGAAAGTCATTAGGTTGGTGCCGCTGAGAAACGGGGAAGGGAGAGGGGGAAGGGAAGCAGAGGTCAGTGCGAAGGGGGAAGGAGGTCAAGGGAAGGATCATGCCTTTCAATTCTTTTTACCAGGGCTTTTTGGTCACTTTACTCCAGCTGGACGGTGTGGACAGGTGTGTTAAAATAAAGGCTTGAGAAAATAATTTTCGAAACAACATGGTTGCCACCCTAACAAATCATTTTCATTACATCTACTGATATTATTCTACGCTTCCCCCAACCTATGTTTACCCCTCAACTTACATTAAATCACTCCGATTCAGTAGTGCATTAACAGTTTCATGCACAAGACTAACCATCTTAAGCAAGTTTTCCTCATCTTTACCTCGATAGTGCCTGCCCTACCTTTGAACGATGACTTCATTCCTAATATCAAATTTTCCTAGTATTCTCACTCATCAATTATAACATTCTCGTTTTGCCTACTCTAATTTTATTAATTTTATGAACATCTTTCTTAAACAATGAAGTTTTGTACCATACAGCATAGCTGGTCTCAAAGCAATCCTATTGTATTTTCTTTTCAAGGTAATCAATCTATGGTCATACAATTCTCCTGATGCACTTCTCCACTTCATCCATTGTGCTTTTATTCCAAGAGCCACATCCTTGACCTCTCTGTCCTACGAATTATTGATCAATGATTTGAAAGCAACAAGAAATAACCTCAATTACTAGGCAGAATGATCAATTCATATTCAGCACATATAATCATTTCTAAAAGCTCTCAATATTGATTGGCATTTAAATTCATTTTGCCAACATAAAGAACCTTTAGTAGCTAGAGTCGTTTCACCTAGTACATGATAAGATATAATGAGGAGAGAGAAATAACTTATCATGGTAGGGATAAATGATTTTTATCAGTTGGTATGATGAGAAGATAGAAATACACAAAGAACACAAATGAACTAAAACTAAAACAAAATACCTCATCTTTTTTCTTTGCCATGGCTCTTCCCCCTGCAAACACAGGAATGCTGATACGTAAGTTTGCCAATGACATTTATATTCACATTTTGTAATGATTTATTTTCACAAGTAAAATGACATAAACAATGCATATGTTTAGGAGTGAAGCATCAATACACACACACACACATACATAGATGTGTGGATTTCCAGAAAGGACTGCCTTTTAATTAAAATAATAATAATTTTATGCAATTTACACAACTAGAAAGGCTGAACTATCTTTAAACAAATTTTATTACAAGCCATTCATACATCTGATATTAAATTGTGAAAAATGAAGACCCACAGAAGGTAGAGAGGCCTGATAAAACAAAAGTAGTATGCTCCTGCTATTATTACCATCCACAACAATGAAAAGAACTACTAAACTGACCAAATTTCCTGCTTTTCTAAAAAGAGGAATAACAAAGGGATCCATGATCATGAACCAATATTACCTGAGATCGCAGATCCCAAGTTTGTCTATAAAGTGTGGATCAAAATCCAACACACAAGCAACAAAGAAAATTTTTATGCTAAAATCTATAAATGCAAACATATATGATAACAGCTCAATCAAAAATTAAGAGAACAAATTCAGATTACAAACATCAGGAACTCAAGTGGAAAGATAAGAAATTTAGGCATAAACTTTCTCTATAGCAGAAACTATATAGCTTTTATTTATAGTTTTGAGTCAAGAAACCTATAAGCAACTCATGTTCATGAGTCGAGTTCGTGTCATGTTAAGTCTGAGTATTTGACCATATGGGTTAAAACCTAAACATGACCCGTTTAATTAAATGGGTAAGACCCCAAAACCCTAACATGACCCATATAAACAACAGGTGACATAAGGCAACCAGTATAACCCACTTAATAATCAACTCGAGTTGAGTTAACCAGTTTCATACAAATAGGTTGAGCTTACCTGTATATATATTTTGACCCAATTAACATAATTTCACATATAATTTAGGAACAACTATATAAATCATTCACAAATTACAATTAGATTCATGATAAAGTTTCATTATCAACATCCAGACCAATAGTCCATAACAAAATAAATATCAAGAATTTTTAGTAGTCACGTGATAGTTAATATCTCCAATAAAATAAGATTGCATACCAACAAAAAAGGGTTAATATTCATATTAAGTTGTCAAATAGTATCAAAGTTACATCCCAACAACAACATAGGCATAAATCTAAACATTTATAGAACTTGAAGATGGAAGTGTAGTGCCATTCTTGATCTTGTTGAAGATAGAAGGGGTTATTTTACTCCAGAGCTTCAGATATTTTTAACACCTTAATTTACACGGTTCCTATTAATTGGTGAATTTCTTACGACCTCCATCTACTAGGGGCTTGTTGCTACTTTTGGGACTCACTTAAAAGGAAAAAAGTATTCTTCCATCACAGTATACAAATTAGCTTCTAAATCTTGATTCCCTCATAACATATATTGAAAGATTTTGAAGTATCAATAAATTAAACATATAGTAGGCAACAGCATGGGAATATTAAGAGGTGTTAGTGACAGGGCGAGAGAGAGAGAGAGAGAGAGAGAGGGAGAGAGAGAGAGAGAGAGAGAATCACCAGCATCTTTTGCCCTGATAACTTTTGCCTTTTTTCTAGGTCCATCCTGCAAGAACAACATGTAATGCTCGTAACTTTGTTCAGCTTACACACTGACCTGGATCTTATAACTGTCCCTCATAAAAGCAGCACAATCACTAATAGATCGCTGTATTCAAACTTCAAAAGAAAAAAACAGGGCACAGAGTTCTCACCTCATTTCTGCTCCTTTTTGAATCAGTACTCCTCGACTTCTGGCCAGAAACTGGAAAACATCAATAGGTTTTTTTTTTCCTGAGTCTTCTAATCCCAACAATCTCATTAAAGGAAAATAAATTGGGAAAATTAGCAACCTCTTGGAGATGGAGATTTCCTTGGATTTCTTGGTGCTATCTGAAAATTGAAAAGTTCTATTCAGAATCTGGGAATAACAGTTAGTTCCAGTGTACTTAGCAGTATAGCTCGAGTTTATTTTAACAATATGACATGTAATGGAATAAATGCAGGAAACTAGATATCAACAGGCAAGATGATAGGCAAATTTGATGTCCATGGAGCAATATTCTGCCTTTTTTTTTTTTTTTGATAAGTTGCACCCACCTAGAGAGGCTCACAACCTTATCATCCACCCTACTCATAAGCACAGATGAAGGGACTGTTTGAGCTAAAGCTAGTTGGTACTATTCTACTATTATAAGGCAGGGGAAAAAGAAATAAATAAATAAAGAACTCCACAGGCAACTTCAGATGAAAGCAGGCATGAAAAGGTGAACCTACTATCTGGTTTAAAAACAAGGCTCCTCATAACTTACCAAGTAACAATTCAGTTGTAGCAGGCATGCATGGATAATGAATTTGGCCATCTAGAATATATTATACAAGGATAAGCCCCAGTAATAGCATGTCAACATCAGTAACATTGTGGCCACTGTGAGCTTCAGAAAGGCTCACCAATAAGGTCTATCCATAAAAGATTCTTAGCAACAAGGTTAAATTTATTCGAGTTTTATAAACTTACATAAATCCCTTTCCTAACAAAGTTGAAAAAAAATGAAGTAACAGATGATAATTACGGTTTGCATACTGAACATTGAAACTATAATTTTTAGTTTCCATTAGATTTTCCCAAATGTCTTGCTTTGAATTTTTCAAAAGCTCAAAGTTCAAACTTAGCTAATGGATTTCATCAAAACATAAACTGCATCGAAACCCTAATTTCTCATAAAGCAATTTGGCTTGCACAGAAAAAAGCACAGCAAAACACAAGTCCTTCTAAAGTAAATTCAAAAACTGAAACAGAAAAAAAGAAAAAAGAAAAAAGCCTTGTATAATTTAACTGCATCATCTTTGACTATGGGGACTTCATAGAGCCCATTTTATTAAGATCATTTTGAACAAGCACCCATTTCATCTTCTTTGGGGATAAGGGGGGCTTATTAGATCGCAGAGATCACTCAAGCATGGGTTAGAAAAAGCAAAAATTGGCAAACAATTCACAAAAAAAATACCAATATCATCTCTACAGCCATCAACAGTCTTTATACAAGAAAGGAGAGAGTTTCTACATTTGATAATAGGAGAGAGATGGAAACTATGATATTAAGGTCCTTACTCATTAGTAGTTGGTATAGAAAATTAACTCTGAGTAAGTGATACCACATTTGAACAAGTTGTATGGTGGAACTATTAATGAAATCTCATTGCATCCCAACCAGATTGTCTGGTTGTTATCTGAACGAGTTAATATGAATATCATAGTGGAAGTTTTTCCATTTCACACTGTTTTCGGAACCAAGGGCATGGTTAAAAGAAATGTACTGTACTCTGATGGAACTTAGTGCAATAATCTCAATGAAGTTGAATGTAAAGAAAAAAAAAATTATAACTCTACAATGCTGAAGGATTAAATTGCACTTCTGAGAATGGAGAAGGAAGCAGAAAGAACCAGGAAAAACGTGGAAGCAAAATGAATAAAAAGAGCAGAATTGTTTTTTGTTTGTTTGGTTGAAAGCAATCAAAGCAATTGCACTGCACCAAGGGGGTTAGAATTGGTGTCAATCAACAGGAAATGACCCCTGGGTAGGTTAGAATTGGTGTCAATAGAGAAATAAGCTTAGAAATGTAGAGGAAGGGCTTGGGCCAGAAAAATACTAAAGCTAAACCAGAGAACCTTGCTTTAATACCATGTTAAGAATGCAACTTGGAAACAAAAAAGATAACTCCTCCCCCTCGGTATTCTATTATATAGTCTGAACAATCAATACAGTTGACCTGATATTGATTACAATAATGTTTTCCTTGTACTAATATTCCTTTAACACTTTTTATTTAACTAGAGGAATAATCTTTCAAGAACAAGAAAAAGTAATACCACCATCATAAAGAGATGGAATCAAGCAAGTACTATGCTTAGATGCAATGAAAGATAAAGATAACTTCTCTATTATAAGAAGAAGAGGAAAAAAAAAAAAGGATCTGTTTGTTAGACTTCAGGAAAAAAACATGGGCTTTAGCTAATATTCAATGGATGTAGATAATAGTGAATGATATTGAATCATATATTAAGAAAGAGTGAAGGTGCAGAAATGTAAGCACCAAGGAAAAAACCATATATTAGAAATACTATAGCCCTCAACAACACAATCGAGTTCTGGCCAAAATTAAAAGATAATGAAACAAAGTTATTTGAAAACTACTTTGCACTTTAAGTTGTTAAAATAAAGTTAAAAGGCCTTACCTTCCCTTCCACTTTCTTAAACAATGTGGATATAGTAGCCTGAACAAGTGAACCATGACTAGTGTGAGACATTCCCTTAGATTCAGTCCCTGGAGTGGCAGTGTGAGACTGCCTTTTCAACTTGGACACCAACACAAAGTCGCCTTCATCCTGTTCAGGAATTTGAGTTCTTTCTGCAGCATCCTTATAGTCAATGTCAATATTTACATTGCTGAGATTTTCAGTCTGTAGTTACAAATTTAAGGGAATCAAAGTATTGCAGTTGAATGGAATGGTTATGTAATTAAAATGTAAAGAGGCAAAAAGTCAATGTTATAGTGCAGCTGGCTTGCAGATATGTTTAGCAACCCTTGAATATTAATTTTACCTTCTGCAAAGTTTATTGAAGTTTATTGCTTGTAAAAAACATTAACTAATCAAGATAATATGAGCAGGATATTTCCAGCAGTACAATTTGTGGTTGAAGAATCAACTTCCACTACTTTCTTCTCTTCTTCTGATGATACATCAGTATCGCATTCAACAGAATCCTCCCCAGAAGAAGATTCTGCAAAACTGACCAATAAATGGGTTAGAGGTTAATGGAACTATTGAAATTTTAGAAGACAGGATTAACAAAAACCGAATAGGAATCAAAGCTTAATCAATGAAAAATTTAACATTGTTGGCTAAAACATGAGCAGAAGCGTCAGCAAATGAATGACAGTTTCAAATTTTGGTGTCTTTGAGGTGATCTGAAAGCTTTATTATCTTGTCAGAAATTCAGAGGGAATAGGGAGCCATCATGAAAGGAACCACAAACAATAATCACATAGTTTATAGATCTTGTATCTGATGGATGCGTGGCAATCTCTCAACATTCCATCCGGTGAAGTCACAGACCATGCCTATGTCAACATATGATAAGTTCAGAAACAGCACTTCTTCTTTTTTAACCATCAACAAAAATTTTCCTCTTTTCTTTTTCCCCCCCGGGGGGGGGGGGGACCATGTACAATCAATAAGCCTAAAAAATACGAGCTTACACTCAAGTTTTCTGATTGTTAACACTATAACCTAAGATATACCCCAACCTCTTCCTATCCCTTTACCACTCAAGCAAAGAGACAACATGATCGGCATTCAATATCTTCAGGCAATAGCAGAATTTCACAGCTAATCACACCTTTGTGTTAGGATAACAATTTACATCAAGCAAAATAAGAAGCAAAGCTAATACTTAAAAGTTCTCCCAGCAGTTCTCTCTGAATGTCGAACTGGAGTCTCTTCCGAAAAATCTTTCAACATGTTTTCACCATCTGATAAATCAACTTCAAACTCAACTTTAGGAGACTGTTCTTCAACAAGTCTAATCTCTGTTTTATGTAAACTAGGCTGATTTGTAGATGCAGCACCTGCACCACCTTTAAAGTCATATTCAATGAGTTGTCCCTGAAAAATAATGGACATTGAATACATGGATCATGAAGGGACATAACTACCCCGAAATTCAAACAAATACAAAATATGCACTTCAACTAGTGAGCAACTTGTATTGAGGGAAACTAACCTCATCCAGTTCTTTAGGAAAATTAAGTTGAGCTTCTTCGGGGTTCTCATCTTTTCTCCCAATCCACCATGCTTCTGAAAATACAATCTGCAGTATCAAAAGTTACTGCTGAGGCTCGGTTCAAAGGGGAGTTTGAAACGCACTCATAGGGATAATCATAAAGGGGCACAAATAATGTCTTGTAACCCAGGAAAGAACATGAGGAAGAAGGAACGGAAGAATGTAAAATATTTTCAGATAAAAGACATGCAGGGCTGTCAAAAGTGCTGCCCTGAAAGAGACCACCAAAGGGTTTCGCATCCAATTGACAACCACAATAAAGTAACAATCGCCTTAAACCATTATGTACATATGGTACAGATTTTTTATGCACAGACCCGTTCAATTAACCTGACAAATATATCAGAATATAACTCATGGATTATGTAGTGTATTACTTGCAAGCTGCAAGTTATGTAAGGATTATTATTTTGCCATACTATATTCTATACTATACAAGTAAATTCTGTATGGCTTAAAATAAAATCGTCACCCCAAGCATTGGATTCAGTGTATGGGCTGAACTTCAACAGCCACATCTTCAACTCCAACAACATCACGAACTAAGCCAATCTCAATTGTGAAATCTACAACATATATTATTTTCAAAACAACAACCCTGTTCCTGTTGAGCCATGTCATCCGTTCATATGTTAAATAATTACAAATTTAAAATAATTTGAAAGTTCCTTGAATTTGTTTTTGACTGGTAAAAATTTTCTTAAATTTTAAAAGTCAAGAGCGCTTTGTATTCTTTCAGCTATAACAATTTTTCTTCTCTCGTCTATATATAATTCATTAAAATTAGTAATAAAAAAATCACTTTCAATTACTTCACGATCAGAATATAAACAAAATTAACAAATAAAATTGAATTAAAATTAACATTTTCACTTGCATCATGACGGAGCGCAACTAATTTAGTTTGAAACCAGACACAACCATGACATGCAAGATAATACACCTAATATGCTTTAGTTGTAGACTCAGCATCACAAATAGAATGTATCAACATCAAATAATAAATGAGAGATAACCAACTCTTTTGTCGGTCCTCTGCCAACAAGCCTAAAATACATCCTCTGCACTACCCAAACTAAAATCCTACCAGGAATTTACATCAGTAGAATGAACAGAATAAAAGACAAAGGAGCTCCCTGTCATTGGCCTTTAAGCATACAAAAATCAAGAAGCCTTCCATTTAATAAGACAGAAAGTCCAAGTGAGGTAATGCACTGCTAGATCTGACAATCCTGACAAGGTAATACATTGTTGGACCCAAAACCATATATACCCAGCATATTTTTTTTTTTTGGATAAGTAATATATACCCAACAAATAAACTAGACATCCAATTTTTTTTTTTTTTTTATAAGTAACTGACATCCAAGTGTAATGATCATAAGCTTTCTCAATACCCAGCTTGCATGTAACTCTTGGAATTCTACTGTCTAACCTACCTCCCAAGCACTCACTAGCAATCAAGACCAAGTCCATAATTAACCCCCCCACCCCCTAGGCATTTTGAGTATCAGAAATCAATTCTTCCATTACATTCTTCAACCTGCCTGCCAACACCTTCACTGGTAACTTTAAAACACTGAGCTAAACTTAGGGGTATGTGATATCTAATCTTTATAGCTCCAATTTCATAGGACCAAAATAATCAAGGAAAGCAAGCTTCTCTCCCCTTACATCAACCCTCCAATCAACTACGATCCCACACGTGGATACTGGCAAATGACAAGTAATCAAACAGAGGATGTCAATCCCCATAAGAAACTACACAATCACATCTTTCATCTCTCCCACTTCTCTTAAATGATTCCCATCAATCTCAATATCCTCAACAAATTAAACCTCTTTCGCGAACTGGCCAAATGGTGGTAAACCTTAGTATTTGTCATCAATTTCTTTAATCCAAGTAGTTCTTAGTTTTTGTCTCCTGCTAATCTACCCAAACCAAGCTGTAATGACCCAGTCCAATATCTCTAAAGTCAGAATATGGGTAATTTTATTGGGCCTAAATTAGGTTTTATGGGCCATACTAGATAAGCCCACGAGCTATAATTTATTTCGGTTGGTTTCAAGGCCCATTGAGGTCTAGTGGATGATTTTGGATGATATTAATGGGCCAATATTTTATGTAAGCCCAATTAAGACTTATTGGGTAATTTTTAATAGACCAAGGGCCCAAATTCTATTGCGATAGGTTAATGATTTTTATTGGGCCCAACAATTGGATTAAAGCCCATTGAATATTTAGGGAGCAAGTGGGCCCTATTTTAATTGGTTTTAGGCCCAATAAATTATTTAAGAGCCCAAAAGTATCTATTGGACGAGTTGGGCTTACTTTGGACTTAAACCAGCCCATTAGAATTTATTATTTTTTTTTAATTTATAAGAAATTTTATTACCAAGAATAGAAACAGCACAAGAACACAGGATGTATACAAAGGAAATACCTAATACGCTCTAGAAAACAGGAAAACTAAAACAGAAATAGATTCAGTACATTATCATCATTCCTAACAAAGATCTTAGCCCACAAACTCAAAATAGAAAAGAAAAAATTCCGAAGATCTTCAAAAGCATACTCTGTCTTCAAAACATCTCTCATTCCTTTCCAGCCGTGGACACCACATTAAACACAAAGGAATCATTCTCCATCTGGCAGCTACACATTTCCTTGCCTCAAAACCACGCCAACATGCAAGATAATCCACAACTTCCTTAGGCATCACCCAATATAAACCTGTCCGACCAATAACCTCATTCCACAAATACTTTGCCACCTCACAATGTTAAAAAAGGTGATTTACAGATTCACCATGACACACCAATCAGCTATACACAAACCATGTTTTCTAAGGTTATCCGTGGTCAATACTTTCCCTAGAGCAACCACCCAACTGAAAAACGCTACCTTAGTAGGTACCTTCACCCTCCAAATGCTTTTCCAAGTGCTTTTCCAAGTTGAATTTATTATTCAGCTTGGCTAAAAAAATATAGGGAAGCCCAAGAATAGGGTTAGGACCGTTAAATGGCCCAATTTGTTTATTAAGCCCAAGCAAGGCCCCAAGGGGGCCTTTGAAAGTCCACAAACAAGCCCATGACTAGATCAACTACCCAAGGAAATACCCTAGAACCCATGTGTTAAGCCTATAAATTAGACCCAAAACCCATGAAGTTTGACACAAATGTGAGATCCAATCCAAGCATAAACCATCTGCATGCAAACTGCTATATATATATATATATATATATATATATATATATATCTCTGTGTGTGTGTGTGTGTGTGTGTGTTCCTTCTTCCCTAGGGCTACTGCACATGCAAACCAAATCAACAACCACAATTGGCTTGTTGCTGCCTCACGTCAGCCACTTGCTGCTGCAGGTCCTCTCTCTGTTTGTGTGTGTGTGCTGCAGGTGACCCTCCCTCGTGCAATGAAAGAAACAGGAGGCAACCTCTCACAGCGGCCCCAACAGCCAATACACACATCCAGCACCCAGTCCACAAACTTTCACACAGATGCAGCAAACAAAGCACCCTCATCCACGGTGCATGTAACACCCCAAAAGAAATTCGATACAAGTAATTTCTTTGGACTTTAGGAATGCCATGAAAATCTAAGAGGATTTCATGCATCGAACGATTGATTAGGTTTTAGTCTGTTAGCATAGTCGAATTATGATCTACTAAGGGGACGGATTGCCTTCTTGATTTTTTTGAGGAACTTAGGATCATAATTAGGCGAAACAGATTGCACCATTAGACTCGTATGAAATTTTGGGATTTTATGGTGCAATAATAATTTGAGTTTTTTCGGGTGAAAAATAGGCCAACTGGAGAGCGCCACATGGCACCTAGCACATCATGTCACCAAACAGCCGTCACATCACCATATAGGATGTCCAAATCAGCTAGGATCACTAGGGAATCTCATTGGACACATGGCACCATCACAACCCTCCATTTGGAGCACACTTTACACTTGTCAAGTGTAGTACAAATGTGTAAGGTGGATGGAGTGAAAATCAACCTACATGCTCTTTTAGGCCTGGTTTGGATAATGAAATCCTCCCAAGTCATCTCATTTCAATATCCAAACACCACAAACACAAACACATTTCAATTTTAAATGTTCAATTTTTTCATCTAATCATAACCTAATCATTACAACTTTCTCAAACTTCCAAACAAAATACAAAAAATAATTTAACTTTTTCAAATCCCAAAACAAAAATTATATTCTATAATATTTTAAATTTATAATATTTTTATTCAACTTTTTCTCTCTTTTCCAAAACCCCATAAAACATATTAACTAAAACATTTCACTACTATTCACAAACTATTTTACTACTATTCACAGATCATCCCATATCATCTCACAATCCAAACGAGGCCTTACACCCATCACACTATTCCAACCACCAAAATACAACCATGGTCAGCCACCAAAGAGAGTTTGGAAACCCCAAATCCTTGTGAGGGAACCGAAACCCCAAACCCTAAATGGATGCTACTCGGTTTTGACCATGCAAGCTTCTCTCTTGGTTTAAACTCATCCTACAAGCAACCATCACCTCTTGTACTTTCTCTTACACCCTTGTCCACTCCCTTACACCAAAGTACCCTCGTTTGACCAACCCAACTGGGTTTGAACTTGAAACCCTAAGTGAAACCCTAACCAAACCCCAAATGAGCCCAATCGAATTGGAGGAAAAGGTTCCAGCCAAATGACCCCCCACCCCCTTGGCTCTTCACACAAGCAACCTCCTCCCATGGAATGACCACTCCCTTGACTGATTTTGTAGCTTTTGGTCAGCCCAATAGGGTACTTAAAATTGCAAGTCAAACACTCAACCTCACCTCACTCACACACTCTCACTCGGCAAGCCCATTTCAGCCGATCAACTCCACCATTTTCACAAGCAACCATTCCATCACTTGTCACTCAAAGTCAGCCCTCACCTCTTCCCCTTTAGCCTCATGTCTCTCTTCATTTTCCCTCACACTTGAGCTTTTCATTTTCCTTCCTTGGGAGCAAACTGAAAGTGAGGTATATTGACAGAGTTTTGGTGCTCAGTTCGTTTGGACATTCAAGCTTGTAAGTATTATTTTTCTGACTTCAACCTCTTTTATTTTTATGATACTTTAAGTCTTGAGTTTGTTGGAAGTATGTTGGTTATTTTTATTCAAAGTTTGAAGGTTGGAAGTTGTTAGTTTGGTGTTAAGGTTCACGGTTTGAGTATGTTTGGTATGCCTTGGAAGTTTGTGATGAAATGTTGTGTACTCCTTAGTATTTCGGTTCTATGGTGGGATGTTTTGATGATTATACAAATCTTTGGTTGGATTTATGGCATTCGAGGTTTTAATAAAAAGATTTGCATGCTCCTCTAAGGTGTTAGAAACTGAAACCTTCAACCATGGGATTGTTTGACTAAGTTTGTCCTTTTAGCTTTAGAAACTTGAATCCATGGTTTGATTTTATAAACTCTTGTTTATAAAGCTTTAATTCATGATTTGAGTTGGCTTTTTAAAGCTTTATAACTAGGATCTTAGTTGGAGTTTTGATGAACATGCAAAGAGATGCGTTTTTATGCAAAGTTGGAGGGATTTCTTTGATGTTGTGATTTGCTTTGATATGTTGAATATGGTGCTAGGATCAAGACAGGACTTGAATATGGGATGTATGGACGTATTGTTTCAAGAATATACGCATGCAACTTAGGGATTTAGACATTTTTTTCAAAGCCAAGCATGATTATGTTTCGGGTCCTAGGGTTTTTGTGCAAGTCGATTGTCATCTATTGAGCAAATTGATTTTTGTTGCTAGTCATGCATATTATCAACTAAGGTCAAGTGATTTGCATGTTAGAGGTTAGGATTATGATCCTTTGGATTCCTTAGGCTCAAAATTCAAGTGAAAGGCCAAAGGCATCACGATTAGGTTTGGTTTGACCTATTCTTAGTGTTTTGTGTTGATCCTTTCAAATGTCAAACTTCTAGATTTACCTCTATTTGGACAATGGGCCATTCGAAATGAGGGTGTGGAAAAACATTCATCAAGGATGGGGAATTTTTTCTAGACATCAAAGATAAGAGCTGGAGGATGAGTCAAGACAAGTTCTCATAGGAAATGTGGTGTGGAGATCGAGCCTCGAAGGAAACCTATCCAGTTTTTTATGGTATTGCCTTGCGCAGTTAGGCCTCAGTGGTTGATTTTCTCCAAGTTACGAATGGTAAACCATAGTGTAGTATCTACTTCATCAGATTGGTGTAGGATTGGGAAGTGGAATCTATCACTTCACTCCTCGACCTCCTGTATTCACTAAGGTTGAGAGGTGAACATGAGAACAAAATTCAAATAATCCATGCCAGAAGAAGACGATTTGAGCTCAGATCACTTCATCATGTCCCACACCCCAAGATATACATTCCTTTCCCAGGAAGAGTATAGTGCAGAATAAGGAAACCATCGATCACCCGTTGCTTCACCTATGAAGTGGCTAGGGTCTTGTCAGTAGCAATCTTCCAAGTTCCAACTTCTTGGGATAGAATGGATAATGCCATTTTTAGTGGTTGAGCTAATGGCAGCTAGATGAGGTATGCTGGGTGGAGTCACGAGCATAGATGTTGGAACAATGGTGCCTTTGTGCTGGATGTGGAGGATTTGGAAGGAGTGTAAGCCCAAAACTTCATGGATTGCAAAAGAACTTTGCTAGAGTTGAGAACTTTCATGCTTGGATCCTTGTATAAGTGGACTACGGTCCATAACAAGTCCTGTTTTGAATCCTTTACAGAGTTTACTAGTTTTTGCTCCCTAACATTCCTTATATTCGGTGTTCCCCCTTGTATGCCCCTCGTGTACAAAATATGAAATTATCTCCATTAAAAACTCTTAACTTCTCTACCGATCAAAAAAACTCTAACTTCTTCACCACTTTCTAATCCATAAAATCACAACTTTGCTTGTAATTTTGGAGAATTTTATACTATTGCTTTTGGCCTAGCTCAAGTTAAATGGAACTCTAGTGACCTTCTGCTTAAAGAATGAAAATACTGAACTTCAAACAGCTTAAATTTATCAAAAAAATTTATCGATTGCATGTCATCCTTAGCATTGTAATCTTCCATAATAAAAATAAATAAACACACACAATGGTTTTCCTCACCGATTAAAAAGTTAAAATTACCTGATTTACTTGTTGAAAAAAATAAAATTATCTAAAGTATATCTATAAAAATAGCACCATTCTCAATTCTAGTCAATCCATTTTTTGCCCTATTACTTTCAGACTTTATCTTTTATAAGTGCCTCATCGTTGTCAGACATTAATTCGTGCTCCTTCATATTGGTCACTGCAACTATGTAGGACAAGTATCTTAAAGTCCTAAAGAGACTGGGTGTATCAAAGGCATGCAAAGAAGAAAGAAAATGATCCCATAGGGTTGAAAACAACACCATAACAATCAACGCCAACACCATAACAATCAACGCCAACAAAAATCATTGTAACTCAAGATATTTGAGCAAAACCGATAGGACTAACCATATTATCAAAGACATCCTCGCACATCACATTCTTCCCGCCTCTTGGGAATTGCAATGACAAATATCTGTTTGTCGGATATACAATAGTCCCAAAAAACTTCATTCGACCCTGAATTGGCACACAAAAAATAAGTATATATCATGTAGATATAGCATTTACCATTGACAAATTGACACCATGTGTGCAAATTCTACCAATGAGAACAATAAACCACCTTTAACAGAAAAATCATAAAGAAAGAAAGAGAAATGATTGGAATTTTAGTAAGCAGACTTGTAGGACAAGAGTAAAAAAAAGACGTGAAAAATCTTATTCTTTTTATAAGTAAGAAGAAATTTTATTGATATAGAGATAGGCAAAAAGACATGAAAAATCTTAGAAACCACACCTTTTTTTTTATAATTAAAGAAACCACACCTATTTGAGTTTATCAACCGAAACTTCCAGGTTGCTTTTTTACATTTTCTTCTTCATCTTCTTATCAACCAAAACTCTCGAACTAGTTGCAAAGAAAAGGCAAGCTACATTTGCAATACGGATCATGAACCTCTCCATTATATCGCCTAACATAATAAATGTTCTGATATTATAATTTTTTATTAATCTGATAATCCATCTTCATTTTCTTGATACATAGACTAAGTACAAAGAGGGGACATTAAAATTTTAAATAGCTAGTGATAGCTGCAACCCAATTGCTCTGATTTCTCACCTTTTACTACATGTTCTCAGAACTAAACATAGCTAGTTTACCTATTAAAAAAAATTAAAAAAACAGTAAAAAAGCATGTTGTCAACCCAATATCTTGTTAATTATGCCCATCAATTTTTACTTATCAAAAAAAAAAAATTATGCCCATCAATTTTCAGTTCAATTGAAATATAGAATCTCGCTTGCTCCGATAAAAAAAACCTCAACGCTTCTTAAGTAATCTTGCAAATACTAAAAAGAAGAAAAACACAAAGCCCTCACCCCCCCCCCCCCAAAAAAAAAAAAAAAGAAAAAAGAAGATTCTTCTCTCCTGCAAAATTTATCGGCAGGCAGATAAAGGAAGAAAGAGAGCATAAAACCTGAGGGAAATCGAGGTAGAGAACGGGGTTCTTAGTACCCAAATCCTTGAGCTCGCCTATCTTACCACCTGCGACGGGAGCGAGAAGGCCCGGGAAGGAGAACAGGAACCTGTTCTTCCTCTGGGACTTCTTGAGAATGTCCTTGCCATGGTGTTTGATGACGGCCTTTGAAGGGCTCAGCTGCTGGTGGACTTCGGCCGGAGTCTCGGAGAGTATGTTGTTGGCAAATGCTAGTCTCTTGAGCCTCTTGCGCTCTGTCACAACCGGACCGAGCTGCCTACTACTCTCACGCCCCTCCTTCTTCGATGATGATGAAGAGCCCCGCCCCATTCCTCACGAACCAGCAGGGTTCCTTGCGCTTCACTCGCAGTAGCTGAGCACACCAGATTTACAGCCAGCCTCGCATGCGCCAAATCTCTTTGTCACGATGGGTCTGAAACAATGTTTTGAATACTGTACCGAAAGTCATACCAATGAAGGTATTGGAATCAGTGTTTTAAATTTTGTACCGTATTAGCTTGTATGGCCAAAATTTTTCGTTTCAGCCGTCCAGCCGGTACAAGTACTATACCTATTCCGTACTGACTAAAATACCGACCGGTACCGGCCTCAATTTCAGCTTGTGTGTTTTTTTTTTTTTTTTTCAAACTATAAACTTATTTTTTAACTCTCAATTCAGACTAGACTATTTATAATTTATATATATATATTTATATATAATTTATTTATATATAGACTATTATTTTGGAATATAATTTTTATATATATTTATATATATAATTTATTTATATATCGACTATCTCGAAACGCTATTCCGAAACGGTACTGGTATCGAAATATTTCGTTCCAGTGCCTTGACCGGTACAGCGTCCGGTACGGTATTCAAAACATTGATTGAAACGAAATATTTCGGTACCGGTACCATTTCATATACCGTTTCGAGATAATATTTCGGTACCGATACCGTTTCGGTACTGGTACCGTACCAATACCGTTTTGTGTACCGTTTCGGAATAATTTATACCTTGATAAATTATATATATACAAGCATTAACTGTATTCCAAAATAACAACAAAATAAGTCATAAACTCAATACTTCTCAATACAAGTCTTAAGTTTTAAGTTACAACTAACATAAATTATAAACACTAACATTATCATGATAAAATTATTAACGTCACCATGTCATCAAAAAGACAATAAGGATCAGGATTCGACATGTTAATCAAATATTTTCATCAACATCATCACCGTCATCAACATCAACACCAACATAATCATTGTCTTCCTCATTTAGTGAGGCTAATGGCTCCTCAATACTTGGCCAATCCAAATCTTCTCCATCAAGAAGCTCAGATTCTTCACCCACCCATTCTTCCATCAAATCAATGTTTTCAAGATTGATTGGATCTAAAGCATCTCATCCATTTTTTATACTCCATTTTTTATAAGTGAAAATGTTATATATTTTTCAACAGTGAAAACATCAGTATTAAAAAAATTTACCTCTCTCAGCTTCAAATTATAACGAATAAATACTAAGTCATTCAAACGTTTATGCACTAATCTATTTCTCTTCTTAGAATGAATAAAATCAAATGTGCTCCAGTTTCTCTCACATCCAGTTGCACTACAACATTGACTTAGTACTCGAACAGCAAACCTTTGAAGCGTTGAAACCTCGCAACCAAATTGGGTCCACTATGCAACTATAATAATAATACAATTATAAATTATTAATCAAATACAAGTAAAAATAAAATAAGATAAAATTTAAAGTACAAAGTCACATTATTTAACAAATGATATTGATAAATGATAATACCTGGATTAATCTTATCACGCTGGCGGATTGTTAAAGAATGTCCAAACTCACCTATTGCATTTTTATACAAATCAAGTTCTGCAATGATCTTGTCTTGATTATCGGGATCAAGTTCCATCTTCATAACACAGCTGTTGAAACCTCTTACAACATCATTTTTATTTTTAAAATTAGGGCTATAGTAAATTTCAGGGTTAAGAAAACAATCCGCCGCATATAATGGACTGTGAAGCTGCCTATCCCATCTTGAATCAATGATCCTGGTGAATGGACTGATTAAACTAACTTTGTTATTGCATCTTGCTTTTATGTTCTCTTTGGCTCTTTCCATTGCATCATACAAGTATCTCATTGCAAGCTTCTCATCCCCGTTAACAAGTCGTAGAACACGAACTAAAGGCTCACTAACTTTAACAATAAATTGACATTGAGCCCAAAACTCTTTATCGTCTAAAACGATCTCAGCTATCTCATTCCCTATGCTGCTCTTGGAATAACTTGATGCAATCCATTTATCACAAATAAACATTTGTTTTAGTTCTTTCTTAAACAAGAGCAAGCATTGGATATTTAAAAAATTTGTCGCAAACCTTGTAATTGCAAGACGACACAAATCATGACCTTTGGTAAAGTCTTTTCTTCTCAATGCCAAAACCCAACCATGGTTATAAATGAACTTTGTTATCTTTTTTACTTTTTTTATAGTATCATCAATAAGGGGAAAATATCTTGGATCAGAAAAATTCTCCAACATTAAGTCTATGCAATGAGCTGCACATAGGGACCAGTAGAAAGAGTCATACTTCTGTTGTAACTTTTTTCCTGCAGCTTTATAACTTGCATCTTTGTCCGTTATGAACTACACAAGATTCTCAGCTTCAATTTCTTGAACAACCTCATCAAAGATGTTAAACAATGTTTCATCATCTTTTCTAAGGCCAGATGTATTAACAGATTTCAAGAACATTGTACCTTTCGGACAATAAACTAGAAAGTTGATTATTGATTGTTGCTTCTGGTTTGTCCAACCATCTGCCATTAGTGAACAACTGGTCTCATTCCAAACCTTCTTCATTTGTTGCAAATAATCTAAAACCTCATCTACAGCCATCTTTAACAAATTTCCTCTCAACTCATATAAAGATGGGCCCTTGAATCATGGCCTGATGGCAGTCATGGCATCGATAGCTGGTTGATAAAACTTAGATTGAGCCGCATTGAAACGCCAATTAGCATCATACCACCAGCGTGCTATAGCCATCTTTGCTTTTACAATCATCTCATTTGAACATATAGAACTCTTAATTAAAGGTTGGGCCCCAGGAGTTATTCTTGGAGCAAAAAATCTACTCAATCCCCCCACTGACTTTCCAGTTCCAGATTCTTTCGACTTCCCCTTACCTTTTGAAAGCTAAGACTATCCCTCCATATTATTACTATCATCAATATCATCAGATGTTAAATCTATATCGCCTCCAATCTCTAAACTTATTTTTCTTTTCTTCTATTTACTTTTTTTCATTTCATTAAGTAACTCATTCATTTGCCATTTTACATCTTCAGAGACCTTTTTACATGCTTCTACATCGCCTGGAATCCTAGCTAGATAATACTTCAACTGAGTGATCCCGCCACCTCTAATTACTTTATTACAATATAAACATTCAGTATTATTTCTTGTCCCTGGCACTGCACGTGCATAGGTCCATGCTGGATCTTCTAATCTTACAAAAGCAAGTGGTGGAGTTGAAGTCATACCACCGGTTGATTGACAAGTAGACATTTATAACTATTAAAATATAAAACATTAACACTTATAAGTAAGCCATTAAGAAGAAACTCATCAAATCTAAACTATAAACAAACATCTATAAAAATATATAAACAAACATCTATAAAAATATAAACTATAAAAATATAAACAAACATCTATAAAACATCTATAAAAATTCTAAAACATTTATAAAAATATAAACAAACACTATAACAATATAATCTAAAACATCTGCAAAAATATATAATCTATAAAAATATAAACAAACATCTATAAAAATATAATCTATAAAAATAAACTATAAACAAACATCTACAAAAACATAATCTATAAAAATATAAACAAACATCTATAAAACATCTATAAAAATATAATCTAAAACATTTATAAAAATACAAACAAATACTATAACAATATAATAAAACATCTACAAACATATAATCTATAAAAATATAAACAAAAATCTATAAAAATATAATCTATAAAAATATAAACAAACATCTATAAAAATATAATCTAAAACATCTATAAAAATACAAACAAACTAACAAAACTAACGAAATAATTATGATTCAACAAACTAAAACATCTATACAATTCTGATTTATTTATAAAAAAAAAACTAACAAAATAATTAAATTAATTTCGAAAATGACCAGAGGGAAGAGACGACGGCGGACGGCGACTTGCGAGCTGACGGACGGTGCGACTGCAAGTTGCGTTGCTGCTGCTGTCACCGGCTGAAGGAAAATGAAGAATTGAAATTTGACTTTGAGAGGCTGAAAGTGAAAATAGATTTGGCCTTTGCTGCTTTGCGTGAAATCGAAAAAGAGAAGAGAGAAAAGTGAAAACCCTAATATGTGAAGTCCAAAATTGTCCCTGAAAATTTATTGGGATTTCAAAAATGCCATTCAACTAGGGTGTAGAATTTTGTACTGGCCGAAATAAGTGTTTCGGCCGAAACATCAAATACCGGCCGGTACAACTGGTATTTTGAGCGAAACGGAACATATATATTTCCAATACCGGCCAAGCGGCCGGTACGGCATATACCGGCCGGTACGGTACGGAACCAAAAACACTGGTCTGAAATCTTTTTGAAAGAAAATTCCTAATGTGCGATAATAGAGAGATCATCACAAGTTTGCTATCCAAATTTCAAATTTGGAAAGCTGTAGCAAAAGTTCAAACTAATTTTATTCGAGCATTCACATAGATTTCGTAAAATAAAATTTTTTATAAAATATAAAGAAAATTGGTCAAAATATCAAATATTGTATTTGGTCTTTATTTAAAATATAAAAATTCTATGGACAACCACCCTTGCGTCCTCGCCGCGGAACCGGTTCCCACGTGGCAGATAAAAAAAATGCCGTTTTGTTTATTTTTCATTTCCCTTTCCCATTCGATTTTCCTCCCCGCCTTTGATTTCTTTCCCCATTTCCAAACCCCCTTTGTTTCCTCCTCTGATTCCTTCTTCCTCCCAAATCTCCTTCGACGCGCGATCATCACCATCATCATTATCACTCCCTGAGTGGTGACGGAAGGTGGAGATCCGCTCCCTTTCACCTTTGATAACATCGCCATGGAAGACGACCTCAAAAACAAGGTGAAGTCCGATCTGGAATCCTTCGTCAAATACAATCAGTATTATCACCGTCTTGGCCGCGTTTGGAAGTGAAGCTTTCTCTTATATGGTCCGTCCGAAACTGGGAAAGTTGTCCTCGACGGTCTAGTTGGGGTCGAGGCATAGAACGATGTCGTTAGGCTTCTTGTCGATGACAAGGTTGTTAAAATCGGAGTCTTCGAGACTAGACAAGGAGTTAAGGTAGAGGGAAACTATTCAATAAAGCTGATTCTCTTGCTTACTTTCATTGAATTCGGGACTTTGAGGAACTGGTGAACATGAAAGCAATCTTCGATCCATCTCCACCATTTCTTCACGACATAAATCAACCCGGTTTTGAATAGAAGCACTCGAATCAACATGAGAAAACAAACAAACTACACTGAGAAGAATCAGGGTTTGAACACCCATAAAAAAAAATACTCTTTATGAGTGTTTCGATTTTTCCTTTTGGGTTTTGGGTTGAGCGATCAGCTGATAGAAAAATATGTGATGGAGAGAGAGAGGTGGACAGGGGAGTGTTTGTTTCGCTCCCACCCACTACAACACAGAACTGAACTAAACCCGCGGCAGAAGACAAACTCTGGAACTCAATGAAGCTAGGGAGAAGACGATCTTTGGGCCAAGACGAGCAGAAGACGAAGTTTGAGATTCTGCAACTCGAAGACAAAGCAGACGGCGTTTATTTTCATTTCCTGCTTTTTATTTTGTTTCCATTCTTTTTTTTTTTTTTAAATAAGGCAACTAACATGGCCGTATGCCACATCAACCACGGGGCCACAGCGGGGACGCACACGGTTGTCTATAGAATTTCTGTTTAAAATATGGGTGTTGTTATTGCGACCATGGTTATGATCGAAAGAAGTGACCGACCTTTTCTTTTTCTTGTTCTTTTTCTTTTCCTTCTAAAAAAACAAACAGTCATCGTTCATTTCTTTTAGGCATATAAGCATTTCCTTTAACATATTGGGCAGGGAATATTTCCCCCCTCTTCATTAGGCTGGGCCTATGTACTCAGTGCTTAATGTCGGGGGTCAAGCATACCAAGTCCAGCCCACTATCACGGGGAAGGCCCATGCGCTTTCCTACCCGAATAACAAGCAAAAGGTCACACTGCATTAAATTTGCCAGTATGGAGTGCAAATATAAAATCCAAGCGGAAGATCCTATTACTAGTAAGGAATTGCTGCATTAAATGTTGCAGTATGACAATTTGAGTGAACATGAACCCCAACGTGAGGGTATAAGTAGCATAAAGCTATTGAGGGAAAAAGATTAATCACTATCATCAAACTCTTAGCTCTTTCTCTCTTATCTTTTCTAGAGATACTTTTCTGACTTGGGTATTGGAGGTGTTA
This sequence comes from Juglans microcarpa x Juglans regia, assembly GCF_004785595.1. Lineage (NCBI taxonomy): Eukaryota > Viridiplantae > Streptophyta > Magnoliopsida > Fagales > Juglandaceae > Juglans > Juglans microcarpa x Juglans regia. The sequence continues at coordinate 11,492,904 of NC_054609.1, forward strand.
CAAACACATCTGACCACCTTTCTCCTTTCCTTTTGCAAATGTTTGACAGTGTTCGAAGCCGGTGGTTACAAAACATGCCTTAACAGTTGGCACTGTCTGTGAAATTAAATAATTATTTTGATCTAACAGCATCAGCGTGCCTTTCGTGTGCCACCTACGACCCGCTCTCGAATGGCCCACATATAGGAAGTTGTTCCAGCCGACCGAGGAGGAGTATCTGTGGAGACAGAGGAACAAATAGCAAGGCCAACTTCAAAAGTAGAGAAGCTGGAGAATGTCAAAGTGGAAACGTGCGCGGCAAAACCATCTCAGGCCACCTTGCAAGTGCTACCTCCACCCCCTGAGCTTATTAACAAGGACTCGAGATGAGCGGAACCTAAAACAAGGAGAGGCCGACAAATCTCTTGAACTGGTATCACTAGACGCCACGCTTTTGGAAAGGCGAGCGAGGATAAGAACAAAGATGAACTGTGAGATGAGATCACAGTTAATATGGCTCATCACTGAGCATCAAGATATGTTCACCTGGAGCCACGCAAACATGCTCGGGATCGTCAAGAACGTGATCAAGCACTGCTTGAGCATGAATCCTAATGCCATGAAGGTCAAGCAAAAAAGGTGAAGTTTCAATATGGAGAAATATGCAACGGTAGCGGAGGATGTAGATGGGCAACTTGACGCAAGGTTCATCCAGGAAGCCCATTACCCAAAATGGCTTTCTAGCATGATCTTGGTATGAAAGTCAAGCGACAAGTGGAAGATGTGCGTCGACTTCATCAACTTGAACAAGATGTGTCCAAAAGACAACTTTCCTTTGCCACACATAGACCTAATCGTCGACTCGACAGCTGGGCACAAAATGTTGAGTTTTACGGACGCCTACTCCAGATACAATCAAATCCAGATGGGCCCTGAAGATGAAGAAAATACCGCTTTCACTATGGACTAAGCATGTATTGTTACCGAGTAATGCCCTTCGGCCTCAAAAATATCGAGCCACCTACCAAAGACTGGTAAACTAAATGTTCAAATAGCAAATCGACCACAACATAGAAATATACGCTGACGACCTTCTCCTCAAGAGTGAGCCTGAAGGGCATATCAGCGATTTACGGGAGGCTTTTGCATTCCTCCAGAAGTACAGGATGAAGTTCAACCCTGCGAAGTGCGCTTTTGTGATACGGTCGAGAAAGTTACTCGGGTTCATGGTCTCAAAAAGAGGCATTGAAGCCAATTCAGAGAAGATTCAAGCCGTAATCAACATGAAATCCCCTCAGACCATCAATGAAGTATAGAGACTTACGACGAGAATTACGACTCTCAATCAATTTGTCTCCAAATCGACTGACAAGTGCTTATCGTTTTTCTGTGTGTTGCGAAAAGTTCATGAGTGGAATGATGATTACAAGAGCCATTTACCCAACTCAAGGAATATCTCAATAACCTGTCAATAACCTGCCCCTCCTAAGCCAAATGGCATCAAGGGAAACCTTGTCCCTATACCTATCTGTCATGGCCATCATCGTCTCAACGGTGTTCGTCCAGTAGGAGGATGAAGCCTAAAGGCCTAGTTGCTACACCGACAGGGCACTAAGAGGAGCAAAGCCAGGATACCCATTGATGAGCTATTAGCATTCGCACTAGTAACAATTGCCCGCTGACTAAGGTCTTCCTTCCAAGCACATTCGATAAAGGTCCTGACGGAAGCGACACTAAAGAAGATTCTTTAATGTCCGGACGCCTAGTAAATTGGTTGATCGAGTTGAGCAAGTTCGACATCGACTACGTTCCCCGAACAATCATCAAAGGGCAAACCCTTGCAAACTTCGTTTTTGAGATGACCAGAGCCTCTAAATATGTGCCCACCTTGCTAGAGGGCAACATGTGGCATGTCTATGTCGACAGCTCGTGATGCCAAAAAGGCAGGGGGAGTGAGGGTGTATGTGGTTCCCGATGAAGGCAAGAGACCTACTACTTTCGAAGGTAGTTCAAAACTACCAATAACGAAGCAGAATATGAGGCTTGCTGGTGGTCCTCTCCATCATAATAGCTCTGGGCACAACAAATGTGAAGGTAAAGGCAGAGTCTGAGATAGTAGTGAACCAAGTCAAAGGGAAGTACGTGGTGAGAGCAAAAGACTCTAGCTCTATTTCACAGGTATGGGAAGAACGCAACCGCTTCCAGAACTTCACCATCGAACAAATTCTTCGTAAGGATAACTGGAAGGTAGACCAGCTAGCAAGGGCTGCATCGGGCATGGACAACATAGAGTTATTGTCGATTGCAGTCACCACGATAGTAGGGGTCCCAGTCGTGGGAATCTATATCTCGAAAATAGGGGATGGCATACCTGAGTGGGCTCGTGAGATAAGCCAATTTTTAACCAACAGAGACTTGTCGAAGCAAAAGGAGGAGGTAATGAGAGTAAAGAATAGGGCAGCCTGATTTGTCCTTACGGACAAGAAGTTGTACAAACAAGGTTTCTCTTCCTTCCTCTTTAGGTGCATCTCCCCAAAAGAGGCCTAGTATGTCATGGCATAAATATATGAAAGGGTATGTGAAAATCACTCGAGCTAAAAGACCCTAGCAGGAAAGGCACTGAGGGCTAGTTACTATTTGCCCCGAGCCCTCAAGGATGCGAAGGCATTTGTCCGGAAGTGCGAGAAGTGCCAAATACACCAGCCAATTCCACATTGCATGCCCGAGGAGCTGACATCTATCACTTCCCCCTTTTCTGTTCACATGGTGCAGATTAGATATAGTTGGATCGATGCCATTGGGAAAGGGAGGGTCAAAATTCATCCTTGTAGCAGTAGACTACTTTACTAAGTGGGGGGAGGTAGAGCCTTTCAAGACAATAGCTACCGCCAATGTAACTCTATTCTTGTGGAAGGCCGTGGTGTGCCAATACAGCATACCTCGGATCATTCTTGCAAACAACAAGAGACAGTTCAACTCCAACCATTCCAAAAGCTTGTGCAATGAGCTGGGCATAAAGGCCAGGTATTCGTCCCCTGGACACCAGCAAGCCAACAGACAAGTTGAGGTGACCAACATGACCCTGGTAAGTATCATGGAAAAGAGGTTGATAGCTAGAAAGGGAGCATGGGGGGAAGAGCTCCCTGGGATCCTATGGGCATACCGTACCACGGTTAAATCCCCACTAGGGAAATTCCCTTTACATTAGTATATGGGAGTGAGGTAGCCATTCCAGTTAAGATAGGAATGTCGAGGTTTCAAGTCCAGCGCTTCGACGAAAAAATAAATGATGAAAGTCTGCATGCAAATCTAGACTTCGTGGAGGAGAGGAGAAAGGAGACCGAGATAAGAATAGCAGCTAGCAAGAGGAAAATAGAACAACACTTCAACTGAAACTGAAGAACCATATCCCAGTCCTTCAAAAAAGGGGGATCTAATGCTAAAGGAAATGGGAGTGACATCCCAGGAAGAAAGGAAGCTTAGGCCACGGTAGTAAGGACCATATGTGGTTACGGCCTAGCATTGACTTTGAACCTATTGGCTTAGGGACGCAGAAGGAATGGAGCTGCCACGCCCATGGAATGCGGAACATCTCAGGAAGTATTATCTAAAAATCCCTTAAAAGAGAGGTATTCCCATCGAGTCATATAAGCCAAAGCTTTCAATGAAAATGTTCTATTATTCCCTCATTGCTAACGTGTCACGGAACCATCTAAGTTGATGCTCTGCGCTTGCACCCCGACGATTATTAAGGCAAAGACACACATCTCTCAAGGCTTCTAGAAGAATCTATGTGGGAAAAGGACAAGAGAAATGGGCAGCTAGGGCAAACACACACACACGCCTATGCCAAATGGCAACCATGCACATGCCTAGGAACAAAAAGGCTCTAGCATTGAGGAGACACATTAGGATTTTTGCCATAAAGGCCTACACGCCCTTGAAGGTTCATTGAACTTAGACCACATGAGGAACACACCAAGGGGCCTTTAGGGTTTTGAAATTAGGGCAAAGGGGATTCCAAAAATCCCTAACCCTAACAACAAATGGACACTTGGCATACATGCAAAGTGTTCTTAGGTTTTCTAGGAAAGCAATTATGAGGAAAATGAAGAGGATTTCAGATTTTCAAGGACCCATGCCACTTGGCAAGAGGATTCTTTTCGAAGACACTTTCAGATTTTTGTTCTCCATACCCTAGCCTAGTGTGCCACCCACCATCATCCAATAGTACTCAAGCATTTAAAGCTTAGTGGAGGTTAATAGAGCATTTATAAAGAGTCATTAATAGAGCTCATGGGAAAATTGCACAGCATGTATGGAGTCATTAATGGAGTTCGTGGAAAATTGCACAACATTTATGAAGAGTCATTAATTCTCGTAGGAAATTGCACAGCATTTATGAAGAGTCATTATTGGAGTCATGGGAAACTACAACTAGCTGCAACTTGTCCAGCATGCATCAGCCATGCGCCACTTGTTCGGCATGTATCACCAAGGCGCCACTTGTCCAACATGCATCAGTTAGGCACCACTTGTCCAACATGCATCGGCTAGGCGCCACTTGTCCAACATGTAGTAGCTAGGCGCCACTTGTCCAACATGGAACAACCAAGATCCAACATCATCCACTTGGCAATAAAGCCAGAGCAAGATGAAAGAGAGTTTGAGCTAGTTTTAGTATAAAAACACCCCTCATATTCTGATTTGAGGGTTTACACGAAAATCACACCTATTCCTTGATTTTCTCTTTTTCTTATCTCTACTCACTCACACACACATGAAGCTCTAGCTCCCTCTCTCCATATCAAAAGCAAACCTCACAAAAATTTTGAGAATCAAGATTTGTGGGTTAGAACAATGTAAATCGAGCCCAATAGACTAAAGATGATAAGTTCTTCTTCCATAATCCTTCCATCTAGACTTAGAGGGTAGTCTCTAATGACTCAGGTAAAGGTGACTGTACTTGTGGCGCCCCCAGCCCTTACTTGGAATTTGACGGAAACTGAAACACCGAGACATGCAACACCATGGTTACCTGCCCCTCGTACATGATAGATAAGATGCAATGCACCTAATAATAACTAACAATATACAATATATCGCAGCGAAAAGTCAACTTATAAGTCAATTATAAGAACATTAGTCATGGTACCGAAAACATAAAATCATAATTCATAAGAGTCATCGTAGTTGTTACGAGTTTCCAAAGAACTCCCAAAAACAAGGGACCAAAATATTAAACCTAAACAAAAAAGTCATTTCCTAAAAGTAAAATGGGTCAGAACCAATGTCCTATCCTCAAGCAGACTTAAGACTATTCCCCTATTCAGTCGGACATCTATGTCTAAACCCAACTCTGTGGCTATTTCCTTAGCCTCTACAACAGAGTTCGTAGCTTGCTGCAGATGTCTTGACACAAAACTCATGTCTTTCTTAAGTCTTAACATCTTTTGAGGATCTAGTGTTGAAAAATCGGCATCAAACTCATTGATAATAGCTACAATCTTTTTGAGTCGTTGAGTTGACACCTTAAGCAAATTCTAGGGTAAATTGACGACGAGCCTCCACAGTGAACTCATCCTCTATTATTTCACAGATTTCGTCCATATATAATAGTCTCGTTTACCTGATACAACTTCTATCATTCCAAGTAGAGAATGATAGTGGGTAAATACAATAGTGAGATTTCGAGAAATCTTAGTAAGTAAACAAATAATGTGCAACAAATACTTAACAATGAATGCATGGACATGAACTTATACTTATGCACTTGACCTTTCAAAAGACATAATGTAAAATCATGACATTTCATAGCTTTAACTTTCGTAAACATTCTTTCTTCATTTCATACTTGTTCATTAACATACTTATGAGCTTGTGGTCTTTCTTGACTTATAACATATAATTGGATATCTCATGGCTCCCCTATGCACTGTGTGTTCCCCGCTAGTTACCGCATCAACCATTGGCCACTTTGACCAAGGTGACTATGTCTTGTCTTTCATATACAGCAACTCGCATTTCGCCTTCACCGTAGATGCACCCACTAGCTTTAGGTGCGATCCTGCTCCGGTGTCTTTTTCTTTTAGGAACTATTCAAGATTTGCTCATAGTACTTTATCGTCCCAGGGGTATCCCTCCATTTTAAACACTCCCGAGATGATAGAGGAGTTCCACTAAGACATTCCCTCGTCCCAGCATTTGGGGTTGTGATAAAAACTTTACGTTTAAAAAGACTCTTTTCATTTTAAAAGGGTTTTCACAATCCCAATGCATGTGACATGACAATGAATCTTAGAACTTTCATGAAATGCCGAAATGCTTCATCATAACCATAAGACATTCATGCATGCAATACATATCGCGTTATGGCTTGAAAATATTAGAACACGTAAACATGTTCCTTTATAACAATTTAAGGGCATTCACATCAATCAAGAGCATACATTCTAATAAATTCCATGTAAGAGCCGAAACATACAAACCCTAATATAACCAAGAATCATCCTTAACATATTAATCATAAAACACCAATGATCTTACTTCATCCATAGGGTTGGCTGAAAACTCTTATGTAAGGAAACATGCATTCCAATCAATTTTCATAAACTTAGAATCTTCTAATGTATTGAGCAAAGTCTTTAACAAATAATTCTCATGTATGGCTGAAACATTTTCTTGTGGTTATGGACGATATTTTCATGAACTTAGTCCCATACCAAAACGGTGAAATGACAAATATTCATGTTCAAACAAACATATTACAAACCGAAACCTTAGCATGGCTTCTTACTCCATTTTTCATAACATACACATCTTCCATAGACTATTTTAATCATACTTTAAAAATAATCATGTCAAGAGAAGTTCATAGCCCATGGAAGAATAACAATGTCACAAATGACCATACAAAACCGAAACAACCAACAAGTTCACAAGTCATATGCATAAACTATCTAAATACAAGTTAGAGGTGTACTTACAAAAATCCAAAATATGTATCTATAGCAAGCAAGCTGAAAAATCATGTGTAATACTAGTTAGGATCATTATTTAAGAAAAAATCCTAACCCAAGTGTTCAAGTATTGTGCTCTTTACATCTCTTTTCTTTTTCAAGAAAAGATTCCAAGCATTCGGACCATTCCCCCTTGAATCTAAAACTCATTTTCAACAAAATCCTAGCTTAAAGAAACACTAGTGTCGTGGCCTTTAATCTAAAAAACATATCATGCTTTAAGGCTTAAAATAAGTAGGATTACATTTATCTTTCTTTGATGAAAACCCTAACCCAGCTGTTTATGTGAGATTGTGGATTCATGTGAAAATCTTCCAAAGATATGAGCTATCTTCTCTAGCTCAAGTGTGTATAAGTGAGCATGAGTTCTAGATGAACTATGCTTACACCGAATCATCACTCTCTTGAAGATGTGTGTGTGTGTAGAACAAAATAAAAGTTGACTTCATACCTTCTAGGTTTTCCTCTTGCAAGTATCTCCTCACTTTACTCATTCTCAAAAGGATGTTTGGGTCGAAAGAAAATATTGTGGAGAGTGTTTGGTTGGTGAGAAAGTGATGGAAACATGGAGAAAATGGTGATGACCGAAACTTACAATAGCAATACACAAAATGGCCAAAGGTCCTAGGGTTTTCGGCTCCTTCTCTTTTATAAACACTCAAAAAGCTTCTTACATGAATCAAGCTCATGCATAGATGCCAAATATAGATGCCAAATGGTCTATAAACCTATGACCCCTTCCTCGATCTCATCATTTGATTGTTTTGGGAACCAAAATCACCCTTTTTTACATGTTGCGCCTCCTTCTTCCAAAATAGAAACTCAATTTCCCTTTTGCCCTCTATTTCATGTCTTGGTTCAATGTATCTAGTGGCTATAAGGTCTTTTATCAAATTCAAATCCTCTTCAATCTCTTACTTGTGTGCTTAAGTGCCAAGTGGCATGTGAGGAGTATGTATGTGTGCATAGGCTGTCGAACCCATCTCTTCCCTAGGAGATCTTCTTTTCACCATATTTTTGGGCAAGCATGTGATTGGTCTCTTCTAGCACAAAGAACCATGCCCTAGCCGTCCACCTTAAGATGTCTTAGACAAAATATTCTTCTAGAAGCCCTAGGCATGTAAGGCCTTTCCTCCAACCTTGATCTTACTCTTTCCCAAGATAACTTTTTACCTATCTCTATGCATGTATGATGCATGGCAAAAAGCAACATTCATTTCTCCTTTGTTGTTGTCCATGGCCTCTTGGCCTTCCTTAGGTTTCACTTTTTCATAACCTAATCATTTTCTTCTAGAATCTCTATCTCATAATAACATGTGTCAAAAAATTTTCTCCCGCGAGCAAAGATCTTCATGCATGCGTGACACATGGCAAGAAAGTGATAGATCTTCCTATGGTAGGCATGTAAGCCAAACCCTAACTCCTTCTCACCTTTCTTCCCTTATTTCCATCTAGATTCATCAAGTGCACAGTATCGTAGTTTTATAGTAAAGTGATGAGAAGAGTATCGTTCTCAGGGATTGGTAACTTACTTTTGACAAATACTGAAATTATACTAATCTTGACTTTATTTAGAGAAATCATTAAAATTTTTGTAATTGTAAATTAAAATAAAATTAATTCAAAGAAAATACTCAAAGCAAAAGAAAACTGTTGTTCAAAGATCAAATCAATGAGAAAGAAAAAAGGAACGAAAAAGGAGAGTTGAAAAAAAAAAGGCGTTCAGACGGAAAGACACACACGGACTACGACGGGCTTTTTTTTTTTGGATTTTCGTCTTGGACGCTGCGGACTGAGACACTGCAGACTACGAGGAGTATTTGCAGTGTTCATTTTCTTCTATTCTTCTCTCGAAAAAATTATGGTGAATTCGTTTATGTTGAATTTAATTTTTAGCATGAACTAAATTTTCTTTATTCTAGGAAAACGATGTAATCTAGTTCCGAACTATACTTGATTTTCTATTCTAATTTGAAGTAATTCTCTTCTATGTTTGTCTGATTTATTCTGAGTTTATTGCTTCTAATTAACTAGCCATTAATTAGATGACTTTAATCTCGTGATTTGCTATCAAAAGAGAGAATTATAGGATAGATCTTGGATATTTCGGCATAGGTAAATATAGAGATTGAAATACTTATATGAACCTATGTAGTATTAAAATCTTTGATCTTATTGCTTTCTTGCTTTATTAATTTGCATACTCTTGGGTAAAATGATGAACAAGAATAATTTTCAATTGACTATCGAAAGAGGCTTTTGGATGTTGTGGAGATTTGCTAATAAATAGAGAGAATTAAATTCAATTAGTTAGATGAGTAAAGCATAGTTTGATGACTTGCATAATTTCTTATATTTTATCACTTCTTAATTTTAAACTTTAGTCTAATTTTATTTCTTTTTATTGATTTTAGGTTTTATTGTCATTATTTAAATTTATTTCAGATTTGAAGAAAATGAAGACCAAATTTTATAAGTCTATTGTCTAGAAACTCAACCTCAATTAAATGAAGAATTTGACACTTTAAAAAATAAAATCCAAAGAGAGGCTGGTTTTATGGAATGGAGCGTTAGACGTGGAGCAATACGTGTGGGACCCTTTTGGTTTTGACTTGGAAATGAGATGCAAAGCTGCAGTTTGACTTGGCATGCAATACGGTGAAGGAAGCAAGCTTTAGCTGGACTCTAATCAACGTGCTACACGGAAAAGCAGGATTGAACAGCACGCACGAAACGGTTTTACGCACGCGGACTTAAGGGAGCACTTTGGGGGAGTTTTGTTCTTGACTTTTGGACGCACGCACGAAAGAGAGAAAAAAGGGGCTTTTTGAATTGGACTTCCGGAAGAAAGAAAGGAACGTAATGCAAAAAAAGAAAAAAGAAAAAGAGGGACGTAGCAGGACGAAAAAGGAGGAAGGAGATTGAATTGAGGATTTTGACTGTTCAAAAGAAAGAAAAAGTAATGGGGAAGAAAAGAAGAAAAAAGAGAAAAAAGAAAGAGGGAGGATACTGTGACTTGCGAAGCGGACTGCGAGAGCATTTTTTATTGTTCATTTTCTTCCATTCACTTCTAAGAAAAAATTATGGTAAATTCGTTTATGTTAAATTTAATTTTTAGCATGAACTAAATTTTCTTTATTATAGGAAAACGATGTAATCTAGTTCCAAACTATGCTTGCTTTTCTGTGTTAATTTGAAATAATTCTCTTCTATATTTATCTGATTTATTCTGAGCTTATTGCTTCTAATTAACTGGCCATTAATTAAATGATTTTAATCTTGTGATTTGCTGTAGAAAGAGAGAATTATAGGATAGATCTTGAATATTTCGACATAGGTAAATATAGAGATCGAAAGACTTGTATGAACCTATGTAGTATTTAAATCATTGGTTTTATTGCTTTCTTGCTTTATTAATTTGCATACTCTTGTGTAAAATGATGAACAAGAATAATTTTCAATTGACTATCGAAATAGGCTTTTGGATGTTTGTGGAGATTTGCTAACAAACAGAGAGAATTAAATTCAATTAGTTAGATAAGTAAAGCATAGTAAGGGATTAGGTGAAATCGATTTCCTAGAAGTTTTCTTTCTCATTGATTTGATCTTCAAACAACATCTTTCTTTTTCTTTAAGTATTTTCTTTGAATTAATTTTATTTTAAATTGTAATTACAAAAATCTTAATGACTTTTCTAAATAAAGTCAAGATTAGTATAATTTCAGTATTTGTCAAAAGTAAGTTACAAATCTCTGAGAACGATACTCTTCTCATCACTTTACTATAAAACTACGATACTGTACACTTGCAGTTTTGCACCGATCAACTTTATTGGATGACAAGTAGCATGCATAAATCTTAAGTTGGGCGTGAGCCCTAATTTCCTTTGGCTTCAAAACCCTGATTTCCTACAAGGGCCGAAACTCTCATGGGCTTACAAGAGAAAAAAAAATTTACACAAATGCCTAGAAAGTCTTGGTCATCACAATACTTCCATTAGAAATTGTAACTATTACTGTTTGAGGTAGTGATTCTGTCGGCAGGTTACACGTTCGTGCAAATGCCGTTGACACGAAAGACCTCGTTGTGCTAGAGTCAAATAAGGCACACGTTGTATATCCATATAGTGTGATATTACCTAAAGTGAAATCATCAACTACCATATACTTAGTAGCTAAAACAAAGGACTAATTTCTGTTTAAAAAAAAAAAAGACATTTCAGAAAAAATGCCAATAATGACTTCGGTCTTCTCTATTCATAATGCTTCGTCATCTACTTCTCCAAGGGTAATGGCGTAAACGCAGACTTGAGTAGGTGATCTCTGATTCGGCTTGCTACTAGGGTTGGTGGAATTTCTCCCTCCTTGAACATTCTTAGGGCAATCTCGAATCATATGGCTAGGTTGTTAACACTTGAAGCATGTTCCCAACCCAAATCTGCATACTTCGCCATGGACTTTTCCACACTTTCGATAGGTAGCAAGTGTGGTGGGCATGATGCCCTTTCCTTTGTTAGCTCCTGGCACCATTCTTCTTTTATCACTTTCTCCCACAGAGAAGGGAGAAGCCCTCTTCCCCTCCATATTGATTTGAGTTGTGACATTTCTTTGCTCCACTTCAGCTAATGAAACCACATTAACCCACTCCTGGAAGTTATCGATGCGGAAGCAAGCTAAGTGACTGCGGATCCGGGGTTGCAGTCCTCCTTGAAATTTTTGAGCTTGCATCTTTTTGGTGGCTATTAAGTATGGAGAGAACTTTTCGAGCTCCATAAACTTCACAGCATATTACTCAATCGTGAAGTTCTCTTCCACTAAGGTTGCAAATTCTTGCGCCTTTTGTTGCATCATCAATTCAGGAAAGAATTGATTTTCAAAATCTTTTTTGAACTTTTCTCAGGTCAAGGCAGCTATGTCGCCTAGTTCCCTTATCAGTAACTGTCTTTTGGTATCCCACCGAATACCAGCTTTTCCTTGTAACAAATGCCCAGCATACTGCACCTTATGTTCTTCAGTGCAGTCGCTGATCTCGAAGGTCCTATCGAGATCATGTAACCACTTATTGGCCTTCATGGATCCTTCAGTTCCCATGAAGTTAGGGTACCTGTATATCAAAAAATTTTCGTAAGAGCATCATTTATTCTCCACATGTTCTCGCCTTACTGCTTGGGGTTGGTGCTGCTGTTGGTTTTGTCTGAGAATTATATTATGTTGTTGCTTCATCGTCTCAGTCATTTGATGAATTGCATCCACGCTAAATCATGTCCTTTGTTCGATAGGTGATCTTGCTTTCTGCGGGTATTAGAACCTCCGGTGTTCATTTCTCATCTATCACGTGCCAATTTTGCTTCAATCTTCCAACTTCTAAGATGCATGTGTATCAGATCGAGCTCCAACTTCAAGATTCAAGCCTATTCAAACCTACATTCTGGTACATCAATCCTAACGACATGTGATTTTTACCCAAAGACGTAATTGCTCTGTTACCATTTTGTAACACCCCCAACCTTCACTTGGGATGTAACGGAAACTTGGAGAGTCGGGAAATGCAATGTGTGGTTATATATCCCCGTTCATGACAGTTAATATGCAATTCATCATAGTATACAACTAGCAGTATACAATAATCGCAACGAAAAAATTGTGACTTATAAAAATGTTATGCCAAAATGAACTAAACATCTCAATAGATCAAATTAACCATAGATAAATACTGTCTTACTTAAAAGAGGTCCAAATAGTAAGACATAAGTTCAAACATAAAGTGGAAAATAAAATCAGCTTATTATAGACACTAGATCAAGGTTTCGTAAATAAAGCAAGTCAAATCATTTCTCTCATCTGCTTTATGGTGTATAGAGCCATCGCCATAAACATCAATATCAAATCCAGCTTCCAGTTAGGGTCGGGCTCATTTTCAACCATTTGAAGCCAAGAGTTGGAGTTCATTACCATCTTGTTTGTCATAATAGGTCGGTCCTGACAAACCTTCTACCATTCCAGAAGAGATGGTAGTGGAATTATCACAGTAAGATTCATTGAAATCTCAGTAAGTTAAACAACTAACTTGCACAGAGATAATATATGCATGATTAATGATAAACATGAGATACATGCCAAATATGCAGAAAACCCGTATTTGTCTCCCATCCAGATTCCTCAATATTTTTCAGAACATTTGGTACTTCATCTTTTTAAAAACATAACATCTCTTATTCATTAGAGCCATTATTAACAGAATATAACATATGGTAACGTCACAACTCCCCATTTGCATTAGGGGTGGGCAAGCGTGCCCCTTGCTACCACACCCCTGTCCGCTCCGCCTCGCATGGAACACCCATAGTGGGGGCAGGAGGAGCGCTGACTCCAGAGGGCCCCGCCCCGCCTCCCGCTCCGCACCTTTCCTTATTTAATATAAAAAATTATAATTTTTAATATTTATATAAATAATTTATATAAATATATTGTATATAGATATATACAATTTGTTAAAAACTTGAAATTGAATTCAAGTTGATGGATTGCCTTGGTCTCCTAAACCAGCCATTATGTAGGAGGTCAAGACAATACAATAATCATACTTAAGCAATGTGCGACTTACTTAGGAGGCCAAGACAATTCAAAATACAACTCTAATGAGTTTATTTATTTTTTGATGTATAAATTTCAATTTATAATTTAAATTATATTTTTATTTGGGTCTAAAAAATTTTTTAGACAAAAAAAATAATTTAGGCCCAATGTGTCATTGGGTGGAGCAGGGGGCGGGGTAGGAAACCCTCTCCCCGCATGGTGAGGGGTGGGGTGTGGGGTTGGGTCTATCCCGCCCCGCACTATGCGGGTAGCACCTCTATTTTGCATTATGAGTACTTGCCGGTGACTGTAGTACAACTCATGTTGAAAGTATGTTGTTTGCATATTCATAACTTAATGCATTGATATCATGCCATTTCATCATCATCATAACATATGCACCTGCCAACATTAAGTGTCATCTATGACTTCTATCTTCTCTTTAACATGTGAACTCTTAATGCATAAATAAATCATGCACTTCAACCCCTAACATGATGATAATAGGTTTCTAAAGATTTACAACACAAACTTTGGGAAAATAAATCATGATATGAATAGGTCACTTTCAAGCAAGTGGAGATAGAATGTGCTTAGATGATCAATACAAGATATTGACTTACAAACTTATCATGACATGTTTTTTTTCTCAAATTTAAATGTTCAGTCAATTTTTCAAGACATTAACTAAGCTTAGGATAACATATCAAGACATGTCATGGCTAAAATTTCATACTAAAATAATTTACACATGTAAAACTCCAAATCTGAACCGTATGTGCTTTCCCAAGTTCAACCTTATATAACTCAATCAAATCTTCCTATTTATACCATAATTTAAAGCCTAACATGTAAAAAGTCACCCAACAAAAGATAGGGTACCAAAGCATGGCTTATGGGTTTTTGCCAATCAATTTTGTTGCCTATGGGAGGTGATTGGCCAAGCATGTAATGAAGTACTTTGGGGCACTTCCTTAGGACTAAATAGTAGAGGTGATGGTGTGTGGGGGATGGCTAACTTTGGTGCATAAAAGTTTTGAAGAAGCATGGGTATTCAGTTTGATCAATTCTTCATTTCCTAGGTGAATAGTTGAGTTTTTGGCTTGACTCTTGGAACTGTTCTTGGCCTTGTTTTAGATCTGGGTTTAGGTGACATGATGAGGGTTGAATGGTGCAAAAAACCCCTTTGAAAACTTGTTGAAGAGCCATGGTTTCAATGGCTTGTTGTGGGGTTGCAGGGTTTGCACTTGTGTGTGCCGATTGGTGGTCTTTATTGGCATTGTCATGCCCTTTTCTCAAGTGATGTGGGTGGGGTTTGTTCTACTAGTCTAGGGCTGCCTAAGAGTGATGCAAAACAAGTGAGAAAGAAAAAAATTACAATTAAAAAATCATGAAGAAAAGAACTTGAAGAAAACTATGCAAATCATGGTGTTTGGGTTAGTATTCATGAGCATGATGAGGGTTTTGGGTCCTACCCTTGGGTTTTACTAAGTTGGGCCTATAGTCTTGGGTCTTACTAAGTTGGGCCCAATAGTCTTTTGTCTATTAAGTTGGGCCTAATATCTTGTGTCTATCCATAGTCCTTTTATCTTAGTAAGCTAGGGACCTTATTAAACCAACTCCTGGGCCTTCTCCAATTCATCCAGAATTTTAACCAAGTCACTTAACCCACCAAAGTGGCAACTCTCCAATATGCCACTTGTCATTCTACCATTGGTCTCTTAGCATATTTTCTCAAAATTAATATAGTACTAGAATTCTCTAATAACTCTAACTAAACCAATCGTGTAAACTTCTATGCCAACTCAGAAATTTTCCTTTTTATCTCCAAGATCACAACTTCTACTTGACTAGGATCATAGTTACTATGGCCAAGTCCTATGGTGCTTTTAAGTGGGGTGTTATAGTAGTCCATCTCGTCATCCTCATAATCAAGTTAGTTGACTAAGTCACTCCCAAAGGGCTCATAAATTACCGCTCTCTGACTTTACCTCCATAAGTTCTCCCATTGTGATCATACCTAATTCTTCCAATGGCACACATCGTCCAGTATCCTAAAGCAAGCCATGTAGTCTAGAATCTTCAATTCCACAAAAACATATGCTATAGAAGCCAATGGGTCCTAGTTTTTTGCTTCATAATTTAGATTACATTGCCCACTATTGATTTCTAGGCTTTATCTTTTAAGCTTCTATTCAACTCGCTTTGGTCACTTGACAATCTCCTCAAGTCTTTATCATTAATAGCCATAAATGCTTACTACAACAAGACCAACTTCCAAAGAAATGTATAGTGAATTAGTGGTCCCAATTCACCACTAATTCCTTACTATCCTTGCCAAGATTTTATTTATAAATTATCATATTACTAAGCACCACATTTTTGCTGAGTACTCTAGTAACTTTACCAAGATACCTAAAGCTACAACCTTTTAAACATATCACTCTCAATTCTAGTCCAACCCAGCACCTACTAAGAACACTCTCATCACACTTTGGTAGAAAATAGACTTCACTCCCATAACCAAGTACTCTCAATCTTATTCTTAGATCATCTCTTACATCTTTAGTCACATACAGTGGAACACTCTACTCCCCAATAAAGACATTTTAGAATTTTTGGGGAGCCAGTGTGCTACTAAACTTGACTAAATTTTTTTTTTTTTAATGACGCTCCAGATGCGGAAGATTCCATAAATAAAACAACTTATTAAATACTTAAAATCCAAAGTAGAGGTTGCAGAAGCACTTTATTTAAAAAAATACTAAAGTCTCATGTGCTTGTCAAAATAATTTATTTAAACCTTAAATCATAAACTGAACATGATCTAAACTATCTAGCCATCTTCCTCGCCTCCCTGGGTCAAGCCCTATCCTGCAATCTCATCCTCATAAATGTCATTACCTGGGGTAGTTTAAAAACATAAAAATATACAAAAATGAGTCGAATACTCAATAAATAACACATCATACAGTAAACATAATAAATATAAGGTTTCTTGAAAAACGTGCATACTATAAATACATACGTAAATAACATAAATATGAACTTATCTTTCACATATCATAGGCCGATACCCACAGTTGACCCCCGTGAGTTAGGGCTAGCAAATCTAAGTAAATTTTGATTCTGCCCGTGGTCGCGGGTTATGGAATCCATACATAAGGAAGACATACTGTGTGCACTACCAGCATGTATGACTTGACAATGCAATATGTCCATAATATAGGTGCCGTCTTCATATCATAACATAGGTCGTTGCATATCTTATCATTCATATTTCATCATAATCATATTTGCATACTTGTCATATCATAAATTTCAAAAGAAATTGCATGCATACTTGTAATAGCATATTGTAGATTTAAAATAAAATCGTATTCTTTCATAACATGTTGTGGTACATGGCTCCTCACATAAAATCATGATTTTTCATAAATATTTTGATGCATAAATCTTCACATAAAATCATGCATGGTTTTTGATAAATATTTTAATGCATAACTCTCACATACAATCATGTTTTTTCATAAATCATTTGATGCATAACTCATTTCATAAAATTATGAATTTTCATAAATAATTTAATGCATAATTCTTCATGAAAAATCATGGATTTTCATGATTTTATCATGCCTTAGATATGTAAAAAGGGGCTTCCAATAATTTATAAAAGACATGTCTTTACTGTACATACGTGTAAGAGAGAGGCAACATGATGAGAAAGAGAAAGGTTACGGGAGGGAAGAAGCATGGCATGAGGGAGAGAGAGGACCCATCGTGAGGCCGTGAGAGGCTTGCGATGGATTGGGGGTGCCGAACAGCCCTTGGCAGCGATTTCTATGGGGTCTCGATGTGGAGGAAATTATTGTTGAGGCTGGTGTGCAGTGGCTCATGTTGGGGACGTACATGCTCTGTTTTGAGGGGCTAAAAACAGGGGTGTGGTTGGCACCATTTACGTGGGCTGCGAGACGACTCTGTTTGCCGTGTGATGGTTGTTATGTGTGGAAAGGCTAGTGATTCTTGGTGCACTGCTGTGTGTGGTTGGTCTACGATGAGTGTTGGTTGTGTGTTTGGAGGTGGATAAGACCAAGACTCTCTCAGTGGTAGACTTGTGGCTTGGGGCGTGAGTTGGTTTGAGGAGAGGAGGTGGCAACCATTGGTGTGTGGTTTCTGGTGTGCTATAGGACTGAGGGGAGGTGGTTTGTGAAATGGGTGTTGTGTGTGAATGACGTGTTGTGCGTGTGTGAGTGTTACCGTGTTGTCTCGGCAAGGTGGTGGAGTTCCCGTTGTCAGCAGCAGGGTGATGGCTAAGGCAGAGGGGCTCAAAGTGGTTCTTAATAGAGGGTGGCTCTCAATTGTTTTTCCTAGATGTGGACTGGAGGTTGTGCATGAAATGTATAAATAGACGTAGAGATGTGCATGTGTGACTAACAGAGAGAGACGTGCATGGCTTGGAGTTCACGGAGGAAAATCAGTTAGGGGTTTTATTATAAAGAGGAATCTAAAATGCTAATAGTGTTTGGACTCTTATTCACAAGGTTGAAGTTTTTTTAAAAAAATAATAATGTAGGCTTAACTCTAGGTTAAAATAAATATAACTTATCTGATAAACTCTCTTATAGGCTTTAACTCATTTATTGAGCCTAATAAAATTATCCATAATTTATCCTTAATAATATAAGTTAGGTCGTTACATACAGTCTCCTGGAAGATACATTCGTGATCACTAACAATATACTAGTACAAATTAATCTATGGGTAAGGCTTGACACTAAAATGTGTGATCTAAGAACTTAGAAACCCATACATAAGTTAAACCCATGTGATGATTAAGATTGAGTGGTTTAGAAAGAAGTAGTTTGAAACCAAATAAGACATCAAGAGTTAGAATTTACTCGTATGCTTCCTATCGATGGGAGGAAACTGATCTACTAAAAGGAGTCATACTTTACTTTGGCACAAAAGGTGTGCTCAACCAAGTGACTAAGAGAGGATTTGATTTATAACTGAATTGTGGAGGTCACAACAAAGTATTTTAAACTCTAATAATTCTTCAGTGATAGCTCCAAAACATCCTTGTCATAATACCAACGAGTTGCCAAAATGGTTTCATCGAGATAGACAAGAAGGTAGACTTCAAAAATAAGTAACATAAATATGCAAAAATGAAATCTATATATATATATATATATATATATATATATTTATTTATATTACCCAAGTTTCATCCAAGGTCCACACGCATCATCCAAAATGAGCAATGCTCTCCAAAAGGTCTGACACCATTTTGACCAGTAATAATGAACATCGATAAACTTTCATCCAACAACATTTTCTTGAAGGTTCATCACCTACACTCCAACTAGCATTCGAACTAGTAGTATCAACCAAAGGACCATTAAATATGCCAAAATCATATCTAACCCTACTAACCCTAACTTGGATTTAACCTAATCCATCCAAGTGTATTCCTAAATTAGCTTGATCACATTTTATACCATCAAGCTGATGTATCATTTCCTATAATTTGTTGTACCTATATCCTTAGATCAGACAAAATACTTACCTAAAATTTGCGTAATTATAACTTGAAATCTGGTAAGAATCATTTTCCAAACTTATGCACATTCTATAGCTTTATATATGATATAGTCATTATCGAGAATCTGCAGAATCGATACCTTCAAATCTCGTAAAACTTTGACTCCTAATTTCTCCCAATCCATATTGTAGGTTTAATCAAGACTCCTATCCCAATAGTTAACAGACCCAAAACTTCATATGTGATTAACTTACATACTAAATTTGCAGACCGTAAAACTTCAAATCCTAATAGGAATCATTCCTTAGAGTCTTCAACTCCAAAACCTTAAATCTTAGGCGTGGTACAGAACTATTACCTTTCTCAATTTGTAACTTCCATTCCTATCCTGTGATCAGGACGACTAGACCACGTCATCCTTGTTCTATAATGGATGTTGTCATGCTTTCTTGCTTTAACACACTAGTTCCATTCAAGTTTTAACATCTCAAATTCAAGCCTAAATACACAGATAATTCAAGCCAAGATTCTGGTACTGAACCCTAAGTGACTTGTGGGTTTACCTTGAGACGTTATTGATTTGATACCACCCTGTGACGCCTCAAAACTCCGCTTGGGATTTGGTAGAAATTGAAATGTTGGGACATACAACACAATATTACATACCTCTATTCATGACAAATAAGATGCAATGCACCTAGCATGCTTCTAACAATATACAATAAATGCAGTAAGAAATATTTCTTCCTACTTGAAATATGTACCAGAATGTACTAGTATCACAAAATAACTTTTCATAACATTAATCAATATAATAGGGTTCCAAACATTGACCTTTTAAACCCTCAAGAGATAAGCACATTGTTTTAGGTTACACGGTTCCACTATGTATTTGTCAACAATTATGTCATGCCAATCATCCATCTTACCTTTAATCTACCTAATACAACTTCTACCATTCTAGGAGGAATAGTAGTTGAGACTATCACAGTAAGATTTTTCAATCTCAACAAGTTATGCTTCTAAGCTACCATTAGTATAAAGAATGCATGATAATAAACATGACATGTATGCATGACAGACATGAACTTGCTTTTAAAAACATGACTTTATTGAGATTAGAGTTTTTCATACTTCATGAACTATTTTCTTGTAATTACATTTCCCGTCTTATTTTCAATCGCTTCAAATCCTTCCTTGAGTTGATTGTATCTTTACAAAGAATGGATGCTCCACAGTTCTCCATAAACTGTGTGCTCTTGCTAGTACCGCATCACATCACAGGTCCATACACCAACTATGAGTACATCATCAGAGTCTTACCTCATGGTAAATTCTTACCATCAGTCATTGGCGGCACTCACCAGTATTAGATGCCTTTTGACTTCGTTCCGAAAACCTTTTGGTCACATTTAAAGCCTATTGACGGTCTTTGTCAACCTAGGAGATTTCACTCCATTTTATTTACTTCAAAGTGGATAGAGGAGTTCCACTAGGATTACCCTTCATCCTAACATTTGGAGTCACGATAAAAACTTAACATTTCATACTTGACTTAGAAAAATATTTCATGATAGACTCATATGCTTCATGATATGTATTTATACTATGCGACAGATATTCATGCCTGTTACGTATGACAACATGGCATGGAATAATCATTTGAATAAGAAAATTATTTAATTAAAATATGGTTTACTTGCATGAAATTTAACTATTTAATATACTGTCATACACTAAGAGTAAGTTAGAAGCTAACTTACAAATATCCTTATGTATAAATGTAGAGTGGGCTAAAATGGAAGATATTTTAGGATTAGAAAATCTCATTTAACTTAGAAAAACCAAACTTACTAATCCTAGAGTATTCTTTGCAAAATTTCCCCTTAACTTTAGGAATCTGCAACCAATCCCCTAAACTTTCAATAATTACAAAAAAGCCCAAAATTTCACCAATCTTCATAGACTTCATGTGTTTTCTATTCTAAGTCTATTTATGAACTTATAATTGACAAAAACACACATCTACTACAAGAACCCTACCTTAGCCGAAACCTCTAAACCCTAATTTTCACTTGATGTATTTTTTGTCCTCCTTGCATACCATTTATACTATGATCCGAATTTAGCACATGACCAACTCTTAATGCCTAGTTTAGTAACATGTTAAAACACCATATATACAACCATTATTGTGATATACTTGATATATGAAGCAATCAACTCAAAACATCTAAACCTTAAAGTGGCATTTCTATTGCAAATGACTAAGAACCTTGATAAATCACCAACCTTGGCTTCTATCATGCTAAGTATAGATCCCTAGTTTGATAATACATTGCACCAAATAATATAATTCAATATAACAAAGAGATAGGAACCGGTTTGTACCATAAGCCCTAAACCGAATCATACATGCTTTGTTCTAGACTACTTTGACTAAATCCTTAGGTAGCGTGCAAGTTTTGAACTAAATCATCCATACACTTCAGATACATGCCCTAGATAAGCCTTAGCACCATTTAAAAACATATCATAACAAACTTCAATATTAAGACAAGAAACATGTCCTGATCCTCAAAACTTGCATCAAACCATGTGTTCTTGCATGTCTGTCAAAAACTCAACCTAAACTCTAATTACAAGGCTCAAACAACAACTCAATACATAGATTCAACTCTTATTAACTAGAGTTTATAGGATCCAATCATCAATCCAAGAATCTAGAGCTCAAAGAATAAATGTGGCTCCCTCGACCCCCACGTGTTATTTTTATGGAGTTCGTGACACCGGGATGATGACCACACGGATCACGCACCCCAATAACTCTCAGTGCTCAAAGTGTGTACAACATACATAAAATGTACAGTAATTTTCGCAGCGGTAAAAATAAAAGGGTCTTTCTTTATTAAATACCAGAATTGTTCATAAAACAGCAAAATATCTTTACAAATATTTTACAGTCTTCCGTCAGATAATTTAAAGAAAGCAAATAATATAATGGAAACAAGTCCCAAAATGCTGAACAACATAACAACGACTTAAGCTTCTGGCAGAGTCGGTCCTTCAGGTTCATACTCGGCCTCTGCGTCAAACTCTACGGCACCATAAAACGGAACCGTAGGGTAAACACCACTATGAGATTATGACATCTCAGCAAGTAATTAACCAAAATAACATTCAAGAGATTTAAAACATATTTATACAAACACGTGTTCCCATGAGGACAAATAACAACTTACATTTCTTTCCCAAAAATATCATTTGTATTATTATACCCAAAAATCCCATTTTTGTCCCATTCATATTTATTATGAATTCACGCATGCACCATGGTCTCCCCTATGGACCGTCCGCACACCCTGGCTCTCTTCATCACATCACGGGTAACGTCCGTGCATAAGATTTCGTAACGAGCGATGCTCAGTTCTGCGCCCAGCGCGTACATGGCCAAGCATCCTCTAACCTCGCCAGCCAAAGGTCTCGGAATCGGTACGAGAGCGTTACCGTCTCGTCCGTTCCCGTCGTCGCCCTGCGACAACTCAGAGGATGTCACGTCAGTCTGTTACGCTTCCGAGTGACCAGAGAAGCTCCACCGAGATAATGCCCCATCTCAGCTTGGGGTCGTGAAACACACGCACCCACACAACAGTATCAATAACCAACTGACTTCGTGACATTACCGCATAATTTAACAAAATGATAATTTATGCATTTCAACAGTTTTATTAGAAAACGCATTTAAATATTTCATTTTACAAGTTCTCAATAAACGCCGAAACACAATTTCATAAATACACGCATAGTCCCATCCGCTAATCCGGCCCAAGGCCCAATTACATTTAAAATCCCAACAACTTTGACGGCCCAAGGCCCATTTTTCACAATACCATTAAAACCCAACACTTCAACAAATACAATACATTTTCATCAAACCAATAATGTACAAATAAACAACAGTTTATAAAGCCAATAAATATAACAATTTATTTATAAATTTGAGAAATTACAATTAATATTTAAATAAAGAGAAAATTACATACACACGATGAAATTGATAAAAATCTGGAAGATCACGTGAAAGGAAGTGCTGCCAATAGTGGCGACGGTGTCTCACGGCTGAAACCGTTTCTCTCAACTCACGGGTTGAACAAAACAGATGAAAACTCAACAACAATCCCAACCAAAATACAAGATTTTGAAAGCACAAAGAGCTCGGCAAACATCACAACACCTCACGGATTTACAAACCAAAAACCCAGAAATTTCAAGAGAAAATTGTTCTCGGATCACACCAAAAATCCCGATTAATTTAACCCAAGCAAAACCAAACACACTCCAATGGAGATCCCCAACCCATGAGAAGCCGTGGTCTACTTATAGGCCAAAAATGGCGGTTCGCATGGCGTGCGTGTCGCACGGTGGAGGAAGGAAATAACTGCAGCATGCCGTGGAGAAAAAGAAATCCTCTTGCGGATGCGTGGCACGGCGGCACTCACGGAAGCCATGCCCATCGCCACCGAGGAGCTTGCGGAAGAGCTAGTGACCATGCGATGCCACGGGTTGACAGCAAACCTTCGGGGTGCATGCCGAACGACACGAGAGAGTGAGACGTAGGTGGAGGTGGCTCTCGGCTGGGATTTATTTCGGCAGTAGCTGCGTGGAGATCCGGTGGGAGAAGTAGAAATGAAGAAGAAAAAGGAAGAAGAAGAATCGGGAAGGAGATTGCAGAGTGCGGCGCGAGAGAAGGGAAATAAGTGGAGCTAGGGCTCCATCAAAACGACGTCGTTCCTCAAATGAGAGACTGGGCTCTCACGGGCCGCACGGCTGGGCCGTGTTCCGCACAAGGCCTGGGCCCCCTTGCTGGGCTGGGCCGGATTTCGGGTCACCAAAAATACACACACACCCACGGCCCACAGAGAAAAACACACACACAAAGCCCAATAAATAATCAAGCAAAATAAAAAGCCCAAAAAATATAAACACAAGTCCAAAAATAAAAACAATACAAATAATTAAAATAACATTCTCTAAATTAAATTAAAATAAAATACCAAAACAAATAACATATTTAATTAATACAATAAAATAACACCTTAAAATAATAAGGATAAAAATCAAGTGAAACTAGAGATCTCACAATAAACTTAAAGAAAAAGTTTCATGCTTAAAGTTTCAGTTTCCATAACCCTAATGGAGCGTTCAAACTTTTATAATGAAACCTCTTGTGCTATGAATCAAACCAAAGATTTTCAGTCCAACAAAATACTGACATCAATAGGATCGAAAATATCTAATATTAAACAACACTTCAACACAAAATCTCCAAGGCAAACAAAACAAGTAAGCCGAAACTATCACTTCAACATCCTCAATATTCAACCACCAAAACTTTAAGGAAAAATAATCCAACACTCAACTAACAAGATCTTAACTTATAAGAAAAGAGGTTGAGAAGAGAAGAGAAAAGGTTGAGAAAAAGACTCATAAAGCTTGAGTACCAAGAGGAAAAGCCTAACCTCTTCTGACTCAAATCTCTCACTCGGTTTTGCTTTCAACTCCCAAAGAGTGAAAGTTCGATTGTGTGCAAAGTGAGGAGAGATGTGGAGCATGTGGGACTAAGAGAGGATGAAGGAGAGCTGACTTGGGGGTCGGTTTTGGGCAAGTCATGGTGATGGGAAGATTGCTTGATTGCTTGGACAAAGATCTTGGGTGGTTGGGTTGAGGTTGACTAATTGAGTGAGGGGGAGGAAGTGTGTGATTTTTGCTTGAGTGTAAGGTCACTTTTGGGGTCAGAGAAAGTTTTTTGCTTGAGTAAAAGTTTGATTATGTGCAAAGTGAGGAGAGATGTGAGGCGTGTGGGACTAAGAGAGAATGAAGGAGGGCTAGCTTTGGGGTTCCGTTTTGGGCAAGTCATGGTGATGGGAAGCTTGTTTGATGACTTGGACAAAGATCTTGGGTGGTTGGGTTGAGGTTGACCAATTAAGTGAGGGGGAGGAAGTGTGTATTTTTGCATCAGTGTAAGGTCACTTTTGGGCTGACATGAGTGTACTTGGTAGGTCATGGAAGTGGTCAAACAAGGGTGTCTTTGCTTGTGGAAGAAACCAAGGGGTTGAGGCCATTCGGTTGGTGCATTTCTCCTAGCACCCAATTGCACTAATTTTGGATTTGGTTGGGGTTTCAAGCATCAAATTAATGGGACTTGATCATGAATGGTACTATGGTGTAGGAGAGTGGCATGAGTGAGTAAGAGAAGTACATGGGAGTGTGACGGTTGCTTGTAAAACTTGCTTATGTCAAGAGAGAAAAAGAGTGACAAAACTGAATGGGGCTTTAGGCCTTTTTGGGGTTTCGGTTTCTCACTTGGGGTTTGGGGTCTCAAATTTCCTTTTGAGGGCTGACCAAGAGGTACATTTTGATTGTGTGGGTGGAATAGTGTGGTGGCTGTAAGAGAGGCATGGTCATGTAAGAGAGTATGGAGTTTGCTTGATTCTCTCTTAACCTCTTTACACAATTGTACTTCACTTGACATGTGTAAAGAGAGTTTCAAATGGAGAGTGGTGATGGTGTCATGTGTCCATAAGCTTCCCTAGTTATCCTAAGCTGATTTGGACATCCTACATAGTGATGTGATAGTTGCATGGTGACGTGGCGCTCTCCAATTGGCCTATTTGGCACTCGAAAATTACAAAACTTTTTATTATACCATAAAATCCTAAAAATCCATACGAACCTAATGGTGCAACCCTTTTCATCTAATTATACTCTTTAGCACCTATAAAAATCCAAACGGTATTTCGTCCCTTTAGTGGATCATTTTTCGACTACGCCCAATGAATCGAAATTTAACCTAGTCCTCTAGCCATGAAATTTCTCCTAAGTTTTCATGACCTATTAACAATCTAACTAAAAGCAAATCTTTCCATCGAATTTCTTTCGAGGCTTTACTATGGCGATCTTTGAATACGAAAATCCTTGGAGAGAAAATAATAAACCTCTCCTTGTATAGAATGATTTAATTACTCGGACTACCTTGGGCTTGAGGTCCAACAACGTAATAAATTAAACTAATCCAAATCTAGTGAGCCCGACTTCTAGATCCTTACTTTTACTCGAGGCATCACATCCGAACACAAATAAATTAACAAAATATTTATATGGAAACAACATGATCCTCATTTACAATATGAAATTCTTAATCACGATCCCAAACATGTTTTATGAACTTAATAACTTTCTAAATTCTCTTAATTATTAATTTTATATTTGAGAGATTACAGCGCAACTTTTGTATAACTTTTTCTACTATTTAAACCACATCTCAATTATGAAAGACGATGTATTCTTTTCACCGAGTCAGGAAGGTTCTTCTTACCCGAGTATCGTTCGGGTCCCTGTTTGGGTCGTGGCAAGATTTGAAGGTATACATGATCAATTGGTGACAAAAAAATTCTAGAATTTTAACTTTACATTTATTTTAATGTTTCTTAAGTTTTTTTTTTTTAAATAGTTTTACTGATTTTTTTTTTTTTTTTAGCTTTTTCTTGAGTTTAGTTGATTTTTCATTTTATTTTTGTTAGGTTTTTTCAGTTTTTATTTATTTATTTTTTATCTTCCAACTTTATAATTTTCCTTAATATTTTGGGTACTTTTAATATATTTGTATTAAAAAATTGTCATATTTTTAGAATTTTTTTAATAGTAAGTGTTGAAAATAGAAAATATATGACATATAGATGTTTGGATGTTGAACTGAGTTGAGTTGAGTTAAGATGATAAAATATTGTTAGAATATTATTTTTTTAATATTATTATCATTTTTGAATTTGAAAAAAATTAAATTGTTTATTATATTTTGTATTGAAATTTTAAAAAAATTGTAATGATGAGTTAAGATAAGCTAAGAGGAATTAATGATCCAAACGTACCCTTAGATACATTATAAGCTTTGTTTGCTTTCACATGATATCGCTCACTCATTGAAAATAGAAAATGTATGACATTAAAAAGATACACATAGTTTCATTTGTTTTTATAACTCCTCTTAATTCATATTATATAATCATTATAATTTTTTTTAAATTTTTATATAAAATAAAATAAATAATTTAATTTTTCAAATATTAAAATAAAAATAATATTAAAAAAATATATTTTAATAATATTTTATTTAATTTTTAATTTTAATTTTAATTCATTTGATCTCATCTCATCTTTATTCGAAAATAAATGAGCGCTCCGACTAAATTTTAAGAGAGATGGACACGGGAGATAAAATTAAAAATAATATAAATTCTCAAACCAAACTGATATTGCGTGGGAAAAAAACTGAAACAACATTCTTAAAAAAAAAAAAAAAAAAAAAAAAATTCCGGAAAAGACTTTCCAATTTCAGAATTTCTCTCGAAACTGACCAAAAGTATACAGTCACGGAGAAACGTTAGTCGACTCTCCAAAGCTAATTAACTAACCAAAATCTCCAAAGCCAACTCAAAACATCCAGTGTAAACTGTAAATTGGAACCCTAAACCAGAAATCCTCAACTCTCTATGTAGATTCTGAATGAGCTGAGCTCGTTTTGGCTCTCTCTGTTTTTTTGGGTGAAGACGATGACTTTGGCGCAAGCTTTTTCCGTTCCGAACGTCCCTTCTTCGTGCTATCAATGTGGAATTAATGGGGATTGCAAGTCTCAGAAGGAAGATCTCAAGGTCTCCGTTTTGGCTTTGGCTACTGCAGGAAGCTCTAATCTCGGGCTCTCTAGGATTTCGATTGGGTCGCATCTGTGGAGGTCTGAAGCTCACAGCCGGCGGTGGAGATCCAACGCCGTTGACACCCGCATTGTCCAGAATGCACCCTCTCGGACCACTGTCGAAATCCCCGTTAACTGTTACCAGGTCACTTTTAGTAATCTCTCGCTCTCTCGCTCTCTACCACAGTATGTGTGTGTATGTATGAATGTAGGTCTTTTTAAAATTATTATGTTAATGTGTTACTTAATTCTTTCTCGGTCTATTTTATCGAATGATTTGGTGCCCTTTTTGCTATGAATTTCTGTTTGGTCGGTGAGAAAATCGATAGGAAATGAGAAGGAAATTGAATTGAGCTGTATGCTTCACAATACAATAAGCTGAATGATTGGCCAAGGCTTCGAATAGGGAATGGCGCCAGCGTGGAAAAAGTGAGTGTTTCTTGCAGTGCCGTTTCATCTTGTGGTTACTGAGAAAACCTAGGCAAAGAGAGCAAAGTGAATTAAAGATGTCTGGTTAAGCCTCTGGTTATGCCTAGTGGCGGAGATATATTTCTATGATTGTGATGATTGTCAGTAATAGTTTGAGAAGATTGCTTTAGTCTCTACTTCTTGTTTATCCTGGGTAAACTTGCCGAGGAATCTGTATGAAAGAATAATAAAAAAAATAATATCAGCATTCGTTCGATCATTTGCCCATTTCAAGAATGGTCATTGATCAACTAGGGATTTTTCGTATATGAGTTAGGCTAAATAGAATAAGCTGGTTAGGGTTGACTGGTGTACTCGATACAGAATGCAAAAACTGATTCGTCTCATACTATTTGATCTTAAAAGTGATCCTAGAAGCAGCCCATGTACTTACAGTTGGTCTCTCGCATGATTTGTCCTGATGCATTGAATGATAAACACGTAGAGTCATTAAGGGGCTTACAGGTAAAGTCCATTTTAAGGTTGAATTGTGGGCAGGTTTCACGTTTCTAGCTTGCTTGCGCACTTCATCAAACTAAATCTGACTGTATGATCATGCATTGGCTTATCAGCTTTGCAATATTAATGGGATTTGAAGTAGTAATTCTTATCCAAAAGATGGTATGTGAAATGGTATCGTAGAATTTTGTCGTATATGTACTTGTCAAAAAGAAGAAGAAGAATTTAGTAGCACATGCTATCATGATGGCATTTTCATTGCATAGGAGTCCATTAGGTCAAGGAGGAGAGATATTGATTGACCACCTCTTTTACTAATAATCTGATCTTAGCCTATGTGAGGAGTTCTTGAGTGAGTTGTACTATGAGTTGGAGATGATCATCTTGTGTTACTTAGTTCAAGACACTTTTTTTATTCATGTATTGTATCATGGATAGGGCTCTTTTTTTTCCTTCATATTTCTTGTTTGAGGGGCTCCTTGCTGGTTGTTTGCTCAGAAGAAAACTTATATTTCTAGCTGCCTTTTCTTCCTTTCTACATTTTTATCTGATTTCTTTCCAGTAATGCCTGGAGTTGTTATGCCACAATTTCTAACATATTTCTCATAGCACTAGCTCAAGAACATATTGGAATCCAAGTATATGGAACATTGAACTAAAATAATAATCTTTGGCCTGATAGTTTGATTTTGTGTGGGTCATAGCATGGCCTTGACACGTACCCAGGTTGAATATATAGAGTTAGTTACACTGTGGGGAGATCATTCGTGTATATGTCCCTTATACTTGGGCTTTTGCCTAGTCTTATGATCAATAAAAAAGATTTTTCCGTTGATAAGTAAGAAAATTTTATTAATCATGTAATTAGGCATAGCCCAGGTACACAAGAAGTGTACAATAGGTGAACCTAATTACAAGCCAAGTGTTGTGAAAATCAGCATAAACCAATCAAAAAAAATATTACAACTCTCAATTGGATTTATTAGTCCTTGGGATTGATTATACCTGTATCATTTTTCCTGTTGTGGTTATTTACCTTTTATATGTGTGCAGAAGGTTGGTGTAACAATGTGTTATTCTGGTTTGGTCCATTATTATTTTTTGTCGGTTTTTTTCTCTTTTTCATCTTTGTGTTTGTTCCTGGTTTGCAGGAGAAAAGGATTTATTTGACATTCTTCCCTTCTGTATCCTGCCTTTATTATTATCCTGCCTCCCAGATCCTGAATCTTAGCTTAACGTGCAACTTTCTTCATGTTTTCCCACACCTTTGTTCTAGTTTATCAAGTTATGCAAAGTTTTCATAGTTTCTACTTGATTATGTAATTGTCAGATATAGAAAAAAAAAGCATTTGTGAAGTGTGCTCCTTGAATCGCCTTATTCATATTTTGTCCACTTTTCATTTGTTTGTGTCTGCATGTTTAGTAACTTGCTTAGTGCCAATGGTTTTTATATCACAGCTTCTTGGTGTTCACGATCGAGCTGAGAAAGATGAGATAGTTAAGTCTGTGATGAATTTGAAGATTGCTGAGATTGAAGAAGGTTACACCATGGATGCTGTCGTATCTCGTCAGGTAGAGACTAGACAGAAAATTATGTTGTCTTTTTGCTGATTCTCATTGTTCTTTTTTTTATATAGCTGTTTTGTATACTATTTTTGAGTTTTCTTTTTCTTTTTTGGATTGCAGGATCTTCTAATGGACGTGAGGGATAAGCTTCTTTTTGAACCAGAATATGCCGGCAATATGAGAGAAAATATCCCACCTAAATCTCCCCTTCGAATTCCTTGGGCTTGGTTGCCTGCTGCTCTTTGCCTCCTTCAAGAGGTACAGACTTCTGTTTACATTTAACTTTGTAAGTAGTTTATAATAGTTGTGCTTTAGGATTTGTTTTGTATTTCTATGTGTAGAGGAATTATATCCTTTTGTAGGTGCAGTTATTGCAGGTTTTGTAGCGAAACTTCTATCTTGTCCTGCTTGTGAGTGCTTGTTCTTTCTTTATGCTAACATATCATCATCCCCTTACGATGTCTCTCAAAACTGTGGAATATTTCCCTATTTGAAAAAAAAAAAAAGATTTGAATAAAGCAATGTAAATTTCCCCAATCTAGGTTGGAGAGGTGAAGCTTGTGCTGGATATTGGCCGGGCAGCTCTTCAGCATCCAGATGCTAAGCCTTATATTCACGATTTGCTTCTTTCTATGGCTCTGGCTGAGGTAAGGCATTTCAGCAAAGAAGTCAGGAACTTTTACCATCTTTTGTAGCAGCCTTGTTATGCCTCCTCGTCTCATCCTAGGTGCTTTCTTGAAGTGTGCAATTGCAAAGATTGGTTTCGAGAAGAACAAGGTGTCCCAAGGATTTGAAGCGCTTGCTCGTGCTCAGTGTTTTCTAAGGAGTAAAATATCTCTTGGAAAAATGACACTGTTATCACAGGTAATGCACATTTCCTCGTGTGCTTTTGCATCTAACTTAGGGCTTGTTTGTTTTCAGAGATGAGATGAGATGAGTTGAGATTAAAGTTAAAAAGTTGAATAAAATATTGTTAGAATATATTTTTTAATATTATTTTTGTTTTGAGATTTGAAAAAGTTGAATTGTTTATTTTATTTTGTGTGGGGATTTGGAAAAGTTGTAATGATGAGGTGAGATGAGATGCAATGTTTCCTGAAAACAAACGAGGCCTTATTTGTTCAAGAATCTTTGAAGCATTTGCTTGGTTCTACGTACAGGAGGGATCTCCTTCATTTCTTTTGCCATATCTGATGAATCAATAGTTGAAATTGAAGCCATCTGATATCTCTCAATCTCTTGGTTACATATAAGAAAAGAGAAAACAAGATCCAAATAATTATTGGAAATGTGTGCTGATCACATCATAAAAACAAAGGGTCTAATACTCTTATGTGGAAAAAATGGCCCTAGAAACTTTGTGGAGGGGATAAGTCGTGCTGGCATTTTATTATGTTCTGTACTTGTTAGTTGCTTTAGGCCCCGTTTGGATTCGGAAAGTATTTTATCTTATCTCATCATTACAACTTTTTCAAATTTTCACACAAAATATAATAAACAATTCAACTTTTTTAAATCCCAATTCATCTTTTTCAAATTTCAAAACAATAATAATATTAAAAGATAATATTCTAACAATATGTTTTTCAACTTTCATCTTTTATCTAAAACCATCTCATCTCATCTCTGAATCCAAATCAGCCCTTAGAGTAAACTCGATTTCCTACAACTATGATAATTCTTTGGCATTGGTTCTTAGATAGAAGAATCTCTGGAGGAGCTCGCACCTGCTTGCACGCTGGATCTATTAGGCATGCCTCATTCACCTGAAAATACTGAAAGGAGATGTGGAGCAATTGCGGCCTTGCGTGAACTGCTCAGACAGGGCCTTGAGGTGGAAACTTTGTGCCAAGTTCAAGACTGGCCATGCTTCTTGAGCCAAGCTCTTAATAGGCTAATGGCTTCAGAGATAGTTGATCTTCTTCCATGGGGTAATTTAGCTGTTACACGAAAGAATAAGAAATCAATTGAGTCACAGAATCAAAGGGTTGTAATCGATACCAGTTGTTTCTATGTGGTGTTAATAGCCCATTTAGCACTTGGATTTTCAAGCAAGCAGACAGAGTTGGTAAGTCCTTTCTATGCAGCTTAATTTATAGACTGTTATCCCCACTTCCCTCTTATACCCTTTGTACTGGATGCGCCTTTTGTATCATTTAATGAAGTCGTTTTACTTATATACATATAAGTTATCTCCAGTCCTCTCCTTACTCTTATAATTTCTTAGGAAAAGGCTTTTGTTCATTTGGTGTATTTTGTATGTATCTTACAATCATCAACATTACCATTCGGGTTCCATTTCTTTAAGAGAGGGAGAGCAGAAGGGTTGATGCCCTCCATTTATTACTATGTGTTTATTTTATTTTCATGCAGATAGACAAAGCAAAAACTATATGCGAATGTTTGATAGCTTCAGAAGGAATGGATCTGAAAGTTGAAGAAGCTTTTTGCTTGTTTCTTCTTGGACAAGTACAGTACTCATTTTGATTCTGTTCCATTTCTAGCACTGACTTCATGAAAATACTTTGGGAATTGTTGTCTTGGTTTCAGCAGAGAGAATTTCCTTTCCCTTTTCTACTTTCTTCTAGATTAAGAACTACTTTGACTGATGTATTGGTGTCTAGGGTACTGAGGTGGAGGTTGTTGACAAGCTTCAACAGCTTGAATCGAACTCAAATCCTGCTGCACGAAGTTCAATCTCGGGGAAGGAAATAAAACATGTTTCTGGTGCAAAACCATCATTGGTGTGTCATCTCTCTCTCTCTCTCTCTCTCTCTCTTGCTTCCATCTTGAAATTTTTATTTTTGTTGCCCCGACAAACATGTTTCTGAGGCTGCTTAGTTGGGTGGTCCAATTTGGGGGAACTCAGTTAATGAATGATGATATATGGCAATTAACTTGAGCATTGATCCTACTGATCAAAAAAGAACTTATACATATGATCCTAGATTCCTAGTCTTCCTTGGCAGTATGATGCCTGTATCTGATTTTTGTTTCTTTTTTTGACATAACTTGCATTATATCATGGATGATTGAATCTTGTGTATTGTCTTCGTAAACTACTAATTTTTCTTATTGAACCTGTCAGCGATTGAGGGACACATGTAGTGGGCATAGTCATACTTCAGTGGATGAGGGCATCTTTCGGCACTTACTCTCCTTTTCTTGTTTTCTTATTTGTGGTTGAAGAAAAGCAAAATGGTTGTTTAGGTTTTGCCCTGATGGATATGACCATTTTGTTAATTGCACTGTGTTCTGAATGATGCCATTTTTCACTTCAAATTTCATGCTTTGTGGTTGATACCTTCTTGTCATACTGCCTCTCCTCTCGACCAGGAAATGTGGCTGAAGGATGCTGTGCTTGCTATCTTTCCAGATACACGAGATTGTTCACCGTCATTGGTAAGGTTCATGATGGTGGATACAAAGTAGATAAGACCTTTAGTTTTTACAGGAAGTCATCAGAGATGTATGTTTATGCAGGTCAACTTTTTCAGTGGAGAAAAAAAATCTCCCGGGAGCAAGAAAAGTAAAGTTCCACAAACTGTGCGTACGGTATGCCACAGACCATTGGTCTCTTCTCCCCTGTCTGAGCGGAAAAGTTTTGAGGAATCTCTTCCATATGCAAGCTCTTCTCGACTTCTTGGGCCTGTTAAGCAGTTGGCTCCAGATTTGCAAAGTCCATTGATATTGGACAAAGGTAGCAGCGGCAGCACTGATAGCGGGTCTTGTGAATCAAACAAGAATCCTGGCATGCACCATAATAAAAATTGGGAAAGTTGGCTGCCCCAAAAATTGATTGGAAGGATAACTTCTGTTGCTGTACTGGGGTGCATTGTGCTTGTTACCTATAAATTATCAGGCATGAATGTTGGTAAGATGAATAGAGCGTCTAAGTGGAACTCCAGTACCCCAAACGTGGAGACAAGTTCACTTCCTCAGACAACAGATTCGATGGTGGATTACGGGCTTGATTATACTCAAGGAAGTGGTATTGCTGGCAGACTCAAGAAGCTTCTGGCAAGTGCTAATATCCAGTTCAAGAACTGCCCAGATGCTAGAAATCCTTATGTTTTATCCCCTGCTGCTAGTCTATCAGCAACTATGACGTCCATGTACAAGAGGGTAATGCCTATGGAAGAAGCTGAAGCCCTTGTTAGGCAGTGGCAAGCAATTAAAGCTGAGGCTTTGGGGCCTAGCCATCAAGTTCATAGCCTCTCTGAAGTCCTTGACGAATCAATGCTTGTTCAGGTAACATGCACGGATTGGTTTTCACATCTTGTCATGCCATTATATTACTATCAAAATTTAACATTATATTCTTTTTTTATTGGCACTGGGTGTCCGAGAAAAAGTCTCCACTAATCCCAGGGTTGCACAATATATTCAAAGTGTATTTTATATTAGATATCATCGTTTTTTTTTTCTTCCCCTGTTGGGGTGTAAGATAGCCTCTCTTCCTATGACTTACCTAGGCCTTCCGTTGGGGGCTCCTTCGAGAGCATCTTCTTTATGGGACACAGTGGTTGAGAAAGTAGAGCGTAGACTGGCGGGATAAAAAATGATGTATTTGTCAAAAGGTGGTAGAATTACATTGATTAAAAGCACTTTATCTAACCTACCAACTTATTTTTAATCATTGTTCCCTATACCTGCAAGTGTGGTGGTTCGAATTGAGAAATTGCAACGTGATTTCTTGTGGAGTGGAATGGGGAAGGAGTTTAAGTTTCACCTAGTCAAGTGGGATGCCGCTCCATTTCTAATGGTGGTTTGGGCATTAGAAGTTTGAGGATCTTTAATTGGGCGTTACTTGACAAGTGGCTGTGGAAATATCATAAGGAACCAAAAGCCCTATGGAAATTGGTGATTGAGAGCAAATATGGAGGCTTATGGGGGGGGATGGGGCACTAAAGAAGTAAGGGGGACGTATGGAGTGGGTTTGTGGAAACAAATTAGAAGAGGATGAGAGGTATTGACTAGACACACTAGACTTCATTTGGGTGAGGGCTCCAAGATTAAATTTTGGAGAGATATTTGGTGTGGTAATAGCACTCTACAAGAGATATTCTCTTTACTGTTCAATATTGCTAGTGCTAAAGATGTCTCAATGGTAGAAGTCATGGAAATATCAGGAGGGCAAATCTGTTGGAACATCACCTTTAATAGGGCGGCACAAGACTGGGAAATGAGCAGCTTTGAAGATTTTTACAGCCTTTTGTACTCCATAAAACTGAGCATTCAGCAAGAAGATTTAATGTGGTGGATACCCGATGGTAAAGGGGTATTCTCGGTTCGCTTTTTTTATAAGATTCTCACACAAGAACCCAAAACTTAGTTTCCGTGGAGAAGGCTTTGGAGACATAAGGCGCCTCCCAAAGCAGCTTTTTTTGTGTGGACAACCTCGTTGGGGAAGATTCTCACAACCGACAACTTGAGGAAACGAAGGGTAATCATTGTAGATTGGTGTTGCATGTGTAGAGAATGGGGAGAGTCTGTAAACCATCTTCTACTACATTGTGAGACAGCTCGGGTATTATGGAATGAGGTGTCAGGAGATTAAACTTTTCTTAGGTTATGTCGGAGACAGTGGTGGAAATGCTGGCCAGCTGGACAAATCTAAGAGGCATGCAACAGATTAAAGCTGTCTGGAAGATGATTTCTATATGCATTATGTGGTGTTTATGGCTGGAGCATAATGACAGGACATTTGAGGACAATGAGAGATCTCAGGAGGAGCTGAAAGATTTATTCTTTAGAACACTTTGTACTTGGGCCATTGCTGTTGACTTCAATGGCATGGACCTTCATGAGTTTCTTATCTATAATGCGCCTACGTAGTGAAGGGCATACTATTGTTTTTTTGTTTAGATTTCTGTATATAGCTCTGCCTATTCTTTGATCAATAAAATTTGTTTACTTATCATTCTTTATGATTTAGGTACGTGTCCTATACTTAGGAAAAACCCAAATCTCAAATTTCATAGTAAACAAATTATATTAATATAAAAAAATGAATTATATTATATGATCTGATAGCTGAAGTTGTGAGTAATTTGATGATCTTGAACTTATCAAAAAAAATTTGATGATCTTGATTCAAAGAAAAATAAAAATCTTGAAAGGTTAAAATTTCTTGATGAAAATTAATTCAATACTAAAAGCTTTATGGAGGGGAGTGATGATTGTAGTACCCGCAAAATTTATTTTGGCTGAATACAAGGCTGAACTTTTCTTGTCAGAATATGCCTAAACTTTGATACAGGCCCTTACTTTTACTTCCTGTAGTGGAGAAACTGTATTGACAAAATTAGTGACACTTTTTCTTTCTTTGACGTCACAAGATTAATGCTCATTATTATGCTTTTGGGTGTTTTTTGTTCATGTGATGTTTTGCAGTGGCAAGCTCTGGCTAACGTGGCAAAGGCCAAGTCTTGTTATTGGAGATTCGTTTTGCTACGGCTATCTGTTCTGCAAGCTGACATTATGTCAGATGGGATTGGAGCAGAGATGGCAGAAATCAAGGCTCTTTTAGAGGAAGCCGCTGAGCTTGTTGATGAATCTCAACAAACAAACCCAAATTATTACAGGTAAATGTAATAACGTTATGCATCAATTTTTTAGTGTTACCAAGAATCATGTTATGCATTACTCATTATTCATGTTTAGTGTAGAACATAGATCTTAGCCACTTCTTACAACTTTTAGTGTCAACATTAGATTTTTGTTATTAAATCTATCCATATGGATCATTAATGTGCGAATACTCCCGACTTTGAAGATGATTCCGAAGATAATAGTTATATACATATATATATATATATATATATATACACATAGGTAATTCCGAAGAAATAGTTGTAATATCTCTAGCAATGTTCCTAAATTATCTTTTATTCCTGGCTTTATTTATATTGATTGTGTAAAGCAAGCAGCATTCACAACTTATTCTTTATCTCCTATAAAATCAAGTTTGGAATTTTTTGCTTTTCCTTTTGACAATCTTTTCTTTTGTTCGTCTCAACTTAATAATTGCAGCACCTATAAAGTTCGTTATGTTCTAAAGAGGCAAGATGATGGTTCATGGAAGTTCTATGAAGCTGAAACCCAAACACCATCATAATATTCAGCCTAAATATGGAAACATGAGCCATCTTCAGCTAACTTGGTTCTTCGCATCTTCAACTTTTATCTTGCTGAGGAGACCTGTAAAAATGAAAGAGGATATCCGAGGAGGGCGTGAGAACCTTTAACAACTGGTTAGATGTACATCATGTGAGTGGGGTTTGCTGCTTCTTAAAGGGTGGATAGAATAGGTGCATTCAAAGGAAATGGGAGCTGAATAATATGGTTAGTCCTTACGAACTTTTGTAAAAAGTGTCAATGACCTAATTTGGAATCTACATCAATTTTTCGTATTATTAATGTGAGTTCTGATTCTTTTCTGGAATTTTTTTTTTTTTCATTCTTTTCAAAATTTTGACATTCGTTTAAGAAAATTCCAAAGATTTTGAAAAAAATGGGAAAAAAATTGTTTTTTTTTTAATTTATTTTTTTATTTTTTATTAATGGTGGCCAAATATAGTTGTCTAATAATATCACTTTCCTTGTAAAAAAACTGTGTTTGGTTAAAGAAATCTTGAAAATATTTTTGAGAAATCTTGGAATGCATTTTCTATTAGTTTTGATGGAGGTAGATCGGAAATTTTGAATAATGCTCTTTAAAAAATGTGTATTGGGATGTGTGAAAATGGATTCGTAGAGTTGAAAAGTAATTTAAATACCATTGTTTTGGGGTATTTTCGTTTTAGATTTTGTAAAATTTATTATTTTTGTGTTTTAGGATTTTTATTGAAATATACTAAAATGATTGGATAAGAAATTGAAAGTCGGAGATAGAAAATTATTTTGAGATTGAATTTTGTTTTTTTAAATGGAATAAGCCAAAGAAGGCTTAAAAATTTGAGAATAACACAGATTCTTTTGAAATAAAGAAGTGCGAAATTCCCATCTCCACCTACTCTAATCGGGTGGAGGGAGAGTTCCACTCCAAAACCCTTGTACGAAGGCGGGAAATGTCTCAACCATTTCATAATAACTCAAAATGAATTGAGACTAGCCCTCGACTCACAATGGAGCGAGATACAAATTAAAAGTTGAATATAATATTATTGAATATAATTTTTTAATATAAATTTTATTTTAAAATTTAAAAAAATTAAATTGTTTATTATATTTTGTATGAAAGTTTAAGAAAATTCTAATTATGAGATGAGATGGTTTGTGAAAACAAACGAGGTTAATCCCCCCACTATAAGAATTGAAATTAGCTCTCCACTCATAGTGGCACTAGGGGATGTTTGGAAATAATTTTCATCTTATTTCATCTCATTTTCTTCTTAAACATTATTTAAATACAAACACTTTCAAACTAATCATTGCAACTTTCTCAAACTTTCAAACAAAAAGCAAAAACGAATTTAATTTTTTCAAATCTCAAAATAAAAATCCTATTAAAAAAGTATATTCTAACAATATTTTAACTTTATAATATTTTTTATTCAACTTTCTCTCTTTTTTTTCAAAATCCAATACATACTTAACTCAAACTATCTTACTTATATTCATAAACAATCATACTATTGTTCACAAAATTTTCATCTCATCTCATTTTCCAAACATTTATTTCATCCCCTTAAGACAATATTTGGTTACCAAAAGTATTTGGGATTTTGTTTGCGATTAGGTTTTGGAAAATGAGACAGAAAAACTTGAATAAAAATCTCTTTTAAAATAAGTCTTGTATTGGAGTTTGTGAAAATCAATAGATAAAATTGAAAAGTTATTTGAATATAATTTTTTAAGATTAGTTTTTGTTTTGGAGTTTGTAAAAATTGTATTGATTTTTTATTTGCGTAATGATTAGATAAAAATTTGAAACAGAGAATTTTTATGTTTAATTTGAGTAATATTTAGGAATGAAATCATGAAAAAAGTTAAAAAATTTGGAAAAATACTTGGTCCCGACTACAAACACTCTCAATAAAATGAGAAGAATGCTAATAGAGCATAAAATAGTGCTGCATACAACACTCTCAACTCCTTGTATTATATTTTATGTTTACTGTAGCTACAAGCTAGACAAAAAGCAATAAAAACTATTTCTTCCCTAAAAAACACACTCTCTCTCTTTGCACTTTGATTGCGTGGGAGATAAAGTAAGTGTAAAGATTATTTTGGGTTTTAAGAAATTATGTTGTTTTAGAGAATAATTTTCTAAAACCATTTTTTTTTTTAACCACTACAATGTTCACCTCTATCTTCTTTATCTCCATCTTCCTTTAAAAAAGGCTACCACCCTCGTGCTTCTTTTACTTACTCACATATGTTAATTAGAACTTTTAGAGTTTGTATCTACCAATCACATGCAGGCCTGTGCATATGGTCGACCCGACCCGACTTGACCCGGCATTTGATGGGTTACTAATAATCGGTTCATTGATCTGATAAAAGCAACGGGTTTTAGTTTTGGTGTAAACCGATCGATAAAAGCAACTTAAACCACTACCTAATTATTGCGAATGGCCTATTGGGCATGGGGTCCACTTTTTAGAAAATTAATTGAACAATTAAAGAAAGAATGACCATAATAATTGAGAGAGAGATGGAGATTAACGGATGTAGATACAAAGAATCGCCGAGAGGGACGTTAGCATAGAATCTGTTATTCTTCGTAGAGAAAAAATAAAACCAGCTCACTTTTTAGAGCTGCAACCCAAAAGCCTTTAAGGGAGAAAAATATGGAGCAGACCTTCAAGCCCGATGGTGTCCAGAGGGGCCTGGTACCTCCGCTGTCTTTTTTTTTCCCTGCTTCCTCGAGTCTAGTGATTTTGTTTATTTACTGGGTTTCTGATTTCATTTGTTATAGATCTATTGTTGTTGGAGGATTTGTTGGGGGCTTTCTATGTTGGAGGATTTGTTGGGGGCTTTCTGGGTTTTCATTTGTTGGAGTATTTGTTGTCTTCGATACATTTTTTCTTGTCTATAGATCTCGTGTTTGGTCGATGAGAGTTTTAAAAAATAACCTAACTTATTGGTTGAATGATCTAAAAATGTATAAGCTTACTCTATCATGCAACTTGTTTTTCTTGGTTGGATTGGAAATTTTCATCCATAGAAAATGGGTACAAACAAGATCCTCTGCCGATGAAAAAGTAAGAGCAGTATTTTTTAATTTTTTTAAAGACGAAGTCGGGTTATACGGGTTCAACCTAATATCGTTTTGATGGGTCGGTTCGGATCGAGTTGGCACCTTAAATAGTTATTTCGGGTCGGGTTGGGTCCAAACCCGGTATTTTCTGCTCGGGTTGCAGGCCTAATCACATATTAATTATAATTAAGATTTTTATAATTTGTCTCTATATGATTGATTATTAATTAACATATAATTGGTAGAATTGTAAAATATGACAAAAATAAATTAAAAAATTATTATTAAGTTATTATTATTTTGACTTATAAATGAATAATGTAACGTGGGAATAGGTTTTGAATGAAATAGTCAAATACAAAATTATGTAATATTATATAAAGTGTACATTGCAAGTCTAGTTAATTTTATCTTTAAATTTTTTCAAAATTGTAATAATATCCTTATCAAAATAGTACTTTTTTTTTTTAATGAAGGGCTTGCACATGCAGTCTCCAAATGGGGACTGCAAATAGAATTTCTCTTATATAAATTATGATTTTGCATTTACATAATCCAATGAAGATGCTCTAAGAGCACTCTCATTGGATTAGTTAAAAGTTAAATCCATTAAAAATTTGGCTATTAAACCATAAAATGTGATCATATTAGAATAACTAAAAATAATTGAAATTTAGCTACAGTCACTTCTAAAATTATTTCCAAATTTGAAAGGAACTATTCATTCATCAAATACATTTTATATTAATTATTCTCTCTCCATTTTTATATCAATTATTCCTCTCTCCCTTTTAAATGACAATTGAAAAAATATAATTAGAATATGATTACTAATTAATATATAATATTATGAATAGTAAAATATGATAAAATAAAATAAATTCATAATTAAAAAAATTAAAATATTTTTCAAATTATTAATTACTCATTACTATATAATGAATAAATGGATAATCCGATGTGGAGATTTGATGTGAATAGTCAAAGTCAAATTTATCTAATATTATTTTATTGTCATATAATGAAAAAATAGCTATTCCAATGTAGAGATTTATATGAATGGAATAGCTAAAAGTTAAATTTATTTTATATTCATAAAAAATATACTTTAGTTTTTACTAATTCAATGAGAGTGTTCTAAATCCCTTTATTTGCTAGAAGGGTCTTGGAAAGCCCATAAATTTGAAAGGGAAATGCTAGTTGTCATGAGGATGGGTCCACAGAATTTTTTTTTTTATTTTTTTATTTAGCAATTAAAGAAGTGTTTTTTTAATAATGTAATTTTTTTTTTAAAAATGTTTAAAAGTATAAAAAAATGAATGAAAAAAGAAAAGAAAAGAAAAAGACCATTTGACTCAAGTTGAAAACACCCCATGCAGGGGACTGAAAGCCCGTTTTCTTATTTTTATTGTTTATTTTTCGATTTCTTATCTTCAACAGATTTTTAATTTTTGGTTTTAGACTTATTTTTTCATTTTATTTATTTTCGATTTATAAATGATTTCTTAGGAATTTTAATATTTTTCGGAAACATGGGATGCAACACAATATCTTCATTAATTAATTTAGTGAAAATCTAACAGAGGGGCCGAATTGATAAATTCGTCAAAGTCAGGGGGAAAGTTGAAAACTAAAGAAGGACAAAAATAAAAGTGCAAAACAATTCACAAAGTCGTAATTGTGCTCTATCAATAAGATATTAATAGGAAATTATTGCAAATAAAATCTACGATAACCTTAATTTAAATGCCACTTAATGGTTTTTTAGTAATTTAATAATTTGATCGTTATTAGTTTCCATTCTAAAAAATAATAGTTAATATATTGTTTTATATTTTATATATCATTGTTATTCATCTTATGGCACATAATATCGCTTACTCAATAGGATATCCAGAGCATATATAATTAAAATAAATCACTTATAATTTAAGTTTTCAAATAACCTTATTGGTTGATAAAATTGAAGAGTATAAAGTAAAAAAAAAAAAAAAAAAGATTATGCTAAGAAACACTGACACTATGTTTTGCTAACTATCATATCTTTTTAAGTAGAGAGGCAGCCATAATTGAATTAGAGGATCTTCTTAGGTATTTACGGATTGAACATAAAACATATTAAAGTTATTTGAATCTCCTATCTTGCTTAAAAAAAAAAAGAAAAAAAAAAGAATAGGAAATTTTGATGAATAGATTTTGGGCAAAAAATTCTATTAAAGGAACGACTTGTACTATTTATCAGAGTTTTGTATTGGTAAGTTAAAGAAAATCCGTTAATCGGCCCCTTAATGCTAGGAAACTTTAGGGTGGTTCCGGTGGTGTTTTCTTAAGATTTGATCTTCTTATTTCCCTTGAAATAGATATATTTGCTTAATTTTTGTCTCAATGAATTCTTTATTTAGAACAAATTCAGTTAGATCTTCAATAAGCATACCTGCAGAATCAGATTATATTAATAAAGAATATTATAATTATTAGATATTGAAAGTGATCTACAAGACAGGACAATTCCCCACGTCCCAAAAAACCAAGGTTATAAATAATCTACATTTTCTTCTAAATTTTCATTTCTTACCGATTATTCAATAAAACTATAGAAAAAGCTATTAATTTGAACAATGATTATGAGTCAATACCATTGCTTACTAAGGAAACATATTGAGCAAAAGTATTCATTTATACATATTGGGTTTGTGCAAATTACTATTAAACCAATTATGAGAAATTGACTAAATGCCTCAATATTACTTTTGCTTAAGAATGGACGTCGTTATAAGTTTCATGACTCATTATTTCGTATAGTCGAATCTAGTTTATACCAAGGCCTTGTATATTTTTAACTGCTATTCTAATTATTCTCTCTCATTACAAGATGTTAATATCTTACAAGCATTATTGTTAAATATTAAAACAAATGGTCACGACATGATGAAAAGATCACATCTTTTAACTGTAGTTTACCGTGTCCATTATAAACTCGTGAAAACTAAATTAGAACCATAAGCCTTTATTACTAGCACTAAGGGTTACACACTATTATTACAATCTAGCATACCAAACTCTAGTATACATAAAATGATTTTAAAAAATGAGATGATAATTATTGACCCTTTTAAAATGTTTTCCCTTCCTTTACAGAATATGAAAGATTTTAAGTTTAAAACTAAAATCTACTCTATAAATCTAAGAAAGAGTTTTGCAGCGGAAATTATTAAATTAAATTAAAAGTCTTTTTACAAAATTGACTTTCATACATTACGTAAAAACTTGCCTAGGCTTCCGTCACATTTCACTTGGGCAATGCCTGTCCTGACGCTTCTTCCTCGTTTTGTCCCTGAGAGGGGGAGAGATATACATAAAAATTAAAGTGAGTCGAATACTCAGTAAGCATTACTTCATATTGTCAAAATATACTAAAATAGATTTTCATTCATATATTCATCATTCCACTACATACTTTACATAAACATTCATTTCATTTGAAAACATTATAAGGTGGGGGTTTTTCTTTAAAAATATTTTTTTTTCATAAAACATTTTCCACAACTTGTACATTTATTCATAAAGAAACTAAAGAATTCATGCATTCAGTTTGCTCTTTTCACTTTTCCTTTGGCCGGCATACACTGTTACGCTCCGTGTGTTGGGGTCAGGAGTCCTTTAGACCCAGATTCCGCTCGTGCCCACAGGTTGGGAATTTCTTTTAGTTAGGGGTAGCACTAGGTGCACTACCAGTACTACTTATCAGGCATTGCAATCTGTCCAGTTTTTTGGTACTATTATTTATTCATTCAGTCATGGTCGTTACGTATTTTCATACATTAAAACATTCATTCATT
Organism: Juglans microcarpa x Juglans regia; assembly: GCF_004785595.1. NCBI lineage: Eukaryota > Viridiplantae > Streptophyta > Magnoliopsida > Fagales > Juglandaceae > Juglans > Juglans microcarpa x Juglans regia. The sequence continues at coordinate 11,537,310 of NC_054609.1, forward strand.
TCAGTCATTTCCTTTTCATTCTTTTCAGTCATTAGTCTATTCATTTCATAAACATCATTTAAAATCATAAGCATAAACATCATTAGTAAACATCATTTCATAGCATTATTTAAATATCATTTTATAGCATCATTTAAAACTCATTTCATAGCCTCATTTAAATACACTTTCATCGCATCCTTTAAATATCATTTAAAAGCATCAAGCATAAACCTTAACATTTTATATCATGGAAAATAAAGACAATAGTTACTACATATAACATCCATTCATATGCATACATTTATTACTTTGGGTGCATAAATAGGGGCTGCCAAAGAAGGCCTTTACATACATATATCTTTAAACATTAATACTTAACATACTTTCATAAATATCATTTCATTTCATTTCATAAAGCATTATAAAGAGAAACATTTCTTTTTCATTTCATATCATTGAGAAAACTCTATAAGAGTATATACATAATGACTTCATGCTATTTACATTTCATGTAGTCCATTCATGTACGTGTCAGATGGCAACCTACATGCATACATAACATTAACATCATTTTCTTTTCAAGTGCATATGTAACTAAACTTAGAAAATACATAAACTTCTCTTCACTAGGACTACCTTCACTTAGAGACACTCTACTATCCAATTCCATCATTTATGATTTCTTTTATCATGTTTCCTAAATTCTCAATCCATAGCTTGGGATCAACTTGGGGTCACTTTTCCAAACACAACATTTCATGTTCTTATCCTTTAAAGTGAACATCATTCACTTTAAGGGTTAAGACGCGCTGTCACTTTCTTCACACTTTTCCTACCAAACCATCACTTCCGATGCATAACTTAGACCAACCAAGTTATACAACCCAGTCCTAGTCAATACATACATCCCTTCATCCATGAATGCATAATCTATCCAACACTTCATCATAATCTAAACCAAGTATAATACACAACTTTAAACTAACCTTGAGGCTTGATAAGTGTAATTTTTACATGATTTTTATTACTCTTTTACTTATTAAAATTGTTAGTTTTCCTTTATTTCTTTTGATTTGATTTTTATTTATTTACTTGTATTTGAAGGAATGAGAAGGTTTAATGTAAAAGAAGGGCATTTTGATACATTTAAGAAAGGAAACAAGGGCAGTTTGACGTTCAATCCCTCCAGTTTAGCTTCCATGGCCATGAAACTACTAGATATTGGAGCTTTAATTGGTTGTGCAGGCATTGCACTTAATGGCGGCTAGATAAAGATTTTGGAGCTATTAGATAATGGAGCCGGCTCAGTCGGTAAGACTTTGTTGGTTTCAAAGGTTAGGAAAGGTCAAAGGGGTTTAATGTACTCTCGAATTGAAAGCGTCTCTGTATAGTCTTGAATATTCTTACCATATCTCTTGCGTCAGAGATCATATTGAGTTGATCCAAAATGCATTGGAAAGCTAACTTAACGGGCTACAATTGTTCCTGAAATAGAGTTGTTTTAATTCCCATGTTTTCCAAGTGAAAAAAGGCCCGCAATCTAAGCTTGAAAATATGTAGAATTGACAGCGCAGATTGGGGATTAATTTTCTTTCCTTGTGAGGATGCTTCAACGAAGAAAGAAGAGCGTCAAGAGTCTATGACTTGGCTTTGGAGGGGAGCATCCGACATCAAGGAAGAGCCGAGTTTTTGAGTTTTTTTTTTCTTTATTCTGAATCTCTTTCAATTGCTGGATGTTAATCTCTTTGATTATGTTTTTATTCAGTTTTATTATGAACTAAATTCTATTTTCTAGGGCTACGATGTAGCCTAACTATGATTATGTGAATCTTTCTTTAATTGAATTAATTCAGTATTTGTTTCATATTTTTGAGTAGTTCATTATGGACTTAATTCTTGTGAATGATTGATCTTCATTTACATGATTTGTGATTCAATTTGAGACTGGGAAGTGATAATTGCTTCAACCTATGTTTGAGATACCATAAGGAATCCGTAGGATAGAGATATCTATGGACTTGTGTAATATTTATGAGGGTTTCTATGTTCTTAATGAATTTTGACAGGTTTAGAATTTTCACAGAGATGTAAGAAAATTTGCTTGTTGGGATATTTTATTAATGCTTGAGAAAGATTAATGAATAAATTAGAGAGACTTGATTATCAACAACAGGAGATAATTATAAATAATTTAATTAGAAAATTCGCATAGGATTAGTTTTGGTGAATCGGAAACCCTAGAATCTTGTTTTTTTTTTTTTAATCTCAATCTGCCTATTTAAATTTGCTTATTTTAAATTTTCTCGTTCAACAATTCATTCCTATTCGAATTATCAAATAGATCACAATTTAATAAATTTTGGTACTTGTTAGTAATTTTTTAATCCTCATGAGACGATACTCTTACTCATTCACTTTATTACTTGTTACAATTCGTGCATTTGTGATTTCAACCAACAAGGCTTAGACATCGTATACTTATGTTTAAGACAAATTATCCATTACATATGGTAAATATGTCTGGCACAAGTGTCCAACCAATTTACACATGTACTCTACCCCTTTTATCACATAAGATCAACATATAATTAGCTAAAATGTTTGCTTGTGCACACAAGTTTCATACACCTGACACTAACGTCCAACTCCCATACAATTACCACGCTTCATAGTCTTCCCCAACCTTCACAATTCCAACCACTTCCAAACTGTATCGTGATCCCATCACTTCACATGGCATCCGACCATTGCACAACTACTCAATCATTCCATTCTTCTCACAACACAACTCTACATTTAATCCCAACACTTCACAATATCACGCCATACCACCACTACATCACAACTGCACAACTTTGTCACTCCACACTACTTACAGCCTCCACACGATTACTCAACAACACCCGCCACTTCACATTTCGCACAACCACAATACAAACTACTCCATAGAGTGTTGTTCACAGTTCCCAACATTTCACATCACCATCCATAGAACACTCTACAACTACACAACCATTCCACACTTCATAACATGTCACACAACACATCACAACAACAACACACAATTCACGATTCACAACACCACACACTTCACAACAACAACACAATCCATAACGCCAATCAAGTTTCATAATAAAATAACTATCGAGGGAAATGAATAGGAATTATACCATGCGTCAATGTAAAACCCCGTCTAATTAACTCTTGATTAACCCTTATGTACTCTAGATTAGGCTCTTAATTATGGGTTAATTACTTACATTAAGGTTGATAGTGGGATTAGCATTAATGTTGGTACTTAGTGTTAATGAGCTAAGGATTAAAGAGACAAGCCCATTAATAATTTTGGTGATGCTTTTTAGGCCCCTAGTGCATTCATGGGCCTAGCCCAAGAAAACCTTGAACCAAGCCCTTAGGGAATTAAGACTAGTTTTGGCCCAAGTATAAGGAAGGTATAGGGCCTTTGGTCCAAACTTGGTACAGAATGGACGCATGGCCCAATTAGGCCAAGTCAAATTTTTCAAATCCATTTTAGTGGATCTTGAGATTTCTTTTTAATCCAACAAATCTGAAAAATGAGGCCCCCTCATTCAAAGCCCAAGAAAGCCTTGAACCCATACACTTAGCCCTTTTAAGCCCATATGACCCAAAATCATGTTTGAGCTCATTTCGCCATTCAAGACCAAAGGCCCAATACACCATACCATTGGTTTCCTTAAGTCCAAATCATACCCAAAGTACCCAAACTAAGTTTTGAAAATTGGGTTAGTGCAATTTAAGCCATGCTTTGAAACTTAATTGAGTTTAATATTTTCTTAAACCTTTTAATTCAAATTTTCTTGAATTAATACTCCATTAAACCATGATTATACCATGTTAATACCCTAGCTAAACCATCCCACGTGTTATTAAGAAAAATGACAGAAACAAGCCCAAACCTTGCACCAATCGATTTTGTGCAATCTCCTTTGTAATACTTAGACTGTTTTGTCCTTGGGCCCAATATTTTTGTGGTTTGTCCTCAAGGGTAAGATGGTCTTTAGACACCTCATGAGACCCACCCAAACCCAGTTTGAGTTTTGGACGAAATTGGTTGCATCAACTAACTCAGAGGGCCAAAACGGGTGCACCTCAGTTTAGTTTGTGTTGTAACTAATTGTATTGATTTTGAACCAGCTTCCTGCTATGGTTTGCACCACCACCCTATGCTACCTACTTCATCACCCAATCCAAAAGAGGTCCCATGACCATCATGAAGGATTTTGACTTAGTTTTGCTACCCAAAACATCCAAAAACCCAACTAATTTCATGCCACCTAAAAACCACCTTCATCTGCCAGTTTCCAATGGTGGTTTGTGGATTTTTCTGCAACCCAAATGATGCCCCACGACCAGGCCAGCCTCATAGGATCAATGTAGCAACTGTGGAGAGGGAATCATGGTAGTTTTAGGCCACTATTCCTCCTGCACAAGATGACCTAAGCCCATGCAAGCAAGTCTGGAAAGTTTCCAGATTTGAGCACCCCTCACTTCACCCAATCACCAAGCACCCAAGCCAATGCCCCTCACCCCTTGTCCACCTATAAATACTTCTCTCACTTTCTCATTTCATCCACACCATAGCTCGAAGTATCCTCTTGAGCTTTAAGAATATTTCTCCCTTTTAGAGATCAAAAGAGTGCAACCAAGTGAAATTTTGGTGAGTTCTTGAGTGTTCTTGTGTAAGGCAGTCTTGAGTGCTTGGAAGGCTACGGAATTTGTAAGTTTTCTTGATTTTGATCTTAACTAGCATGTTAAGTTTTGTTTCCAAGTGTTGGTATGAAATTGGGTTGAGTTTGAAGAAGGTTATCACACTTAGATCAAAATTGGGTCAATTAAGAGATGATTTGAATGATTTGAATGATATTAATTAGAAATTTAGCTATGACATGTCCTAAGTATGATTTGATATGATTTATCATTGTCCTAACATGATTATGGAGGTTTAATTTGTGGTTAGAGGCATGCCATGATAGATTTTGAATCTATCTTGTTTTGATTATCAAGCATGTATCGGTTTTAAGCATATTGGTGATTAAGGATTTCTAAGCTATAATTAAGTGTTGGGATGAACTTGATTATTCAAGGATTGGACTTATTCATGTAATTAAAGAAGTTAGTGATCATTTGTGATTAAAGAAAATCTCATATGCATCCAGTCATAGGGATCAATAGTTGAAAACACACTTAGGCATCAACAAGGATGCATGGCAAGGGTTGTGACTATTTGGGCAAGTTTCACTTTAAATTTTAAAAATACAAGGGCATAGATGGTTTTAGAATGCCAAAAATATGAAGTCTATGAAATTTGGTTAAATTTTGAGTTCGTTTGCAATTAGTGAAAATTTAAAGCCTAATTAGCAATTCTTAAAAGTCAAGGGTATTTTTGTAAATTTCTAATTTTTTGAAGCCTTTGATTTTGAACTTATCCATATAAGTATTAATCCTAACTTAGTATACACATGATTTACGCAGCTACGATGTTATTTTCGAATTTCCCCAGAAGTTGGTAAGTTGGCCTCTAACTTACATCTTGATAGATTATTTATAAATTATTGATAAATGTTTCATTCATATTTCAATTATCATTTTGAACATAAAATATCATATTATATGATACATGGAGTGCATACTTACATGACATGTGAGATTTCTACCATTTTTAGCATATTGTATATAAATGTCATTTTCACATGAAAACTTGCTACATATGCACATGTCAGAAAATATATTTTTAAAGGATAGCATAAAAATAATTTTTGTCACGACCCCAAAGGTTAGGATGAGGAATTATCTTAGTAGAACTCTTTTGTCCACTCTGCTGTGTTTAATAATGGAGTGATAACTTCCGGGTTGATGAAGAACAGTCAACAGGCTTCAATGGGTTCTTTTTAAAGAACACCAGAGCGAAGTCAACATGTTAGTACACCTAACGCTGGTGGATGTACACATTATCATTTTTATGATGTTATGTTATATTACCAATGCATTGAGAACGAGTTTATAGACAACATAATTTCAACATGAGTTGTGCTACAGTTACTGGCAGGTACTCACAGTGCATATGGAGAACTGTAACATTACCACACATTATGATATTAATCAAGAATTGCTATTAATGATGAAAGTTTATGATGAAATTTTATGAAGAAGTTATGTCTTTTAAAAAATGATGACAAAATTACTTACTGAGTAAACACCCGTATCTCCATATTTTCTTTTAAAAGATGTTGAGGAATCTGGATGAGAAACATGCATACTGATTTTTCTGCTTCTCATGCATTGCATATTTATCATTTTTCATGTTTGATTTATCTTTGTGTCAGTTGGTTGTTTAACTTACTGAGATTTCAAGTAAATCTCATCCTTTATGGGACCACTATTATTCCACTCAGAATGATAGAAGTTGTACTAGGACTCGACTAGGACAAGATTGATGGAGCATTGGATCCGCATGATTGAGGAGGAGCTGGATCTGGAGAGGAAGTTGGATTTAATTATGTTGTTCATAGCCCAAGTCCTTCATGCTTTAGATATCATGAAGATAATGATATGACTTTGTATATAAGTCTATGCTACTTTGGTATTTTTACTTTGGTATTTTGAACATGACGATCTTCTAAAAAAGTTGAGATGTTTTTAGTTATTCTGGCATATCTTATACTTTAACCTTTTATTTTCACTGTGATTATTGCATACTGCTAGTTGCATATTAAGATACATTGCATATTAACTGTTATGTATGGAGGTATATAACCTTGTGTTGCATGTCCCGACGCTCTAAGTCTCCGTTCCATCCCAAGTAGAGGTTGTGGGCATCACAGTCGAGGTTGACTCGTTGTGTTGCTTGTTGTCCGACAAGGTCTCGTGGCATCAAAAGCCACTGGCTTGAGCAATAGTGGTCGTGGGTGGTGCGACAAGGCCGTGGCTAACCAGTTCGTGAGGGAGAGGGGGACTGAGGAGTTGGGCTAAGCTAGGGTGAATGGCGGTGGCATGAGGTGGATGGTGATGGTGGATATGGTTGTGGCTAAAGGCGATGCACAACGGCTCAGGGATGGCACGATTAAGGTGGTGGCAGAGAGAAACAGAGAAGGGGGGGAGGCGTGGATTTATGGAGGGGAAGGGGTTGGGTTGCAGTGGTGGGTGAGGTGACCTTGGTGGCGAGCTTGTGGTGGAGCTAGCGGTGGCCAGGGAGAGGCACGACGATGCTGGGGAAGAGAATCAGAGAGGGAGTGCAATGGCTAGGCATGGAGGAGCAAGGGAAGCTTTGGTGGAGGGGTTGGAAGCCTTGGCGAGGCGTGGTGGCGACAACAACAGCATCCCTGGGCAGCGATGCTAAGAAACCCGATAGCGAGATGAGACTTGGGGGGTGATTCGGGGAGAGAGAAATTTGTGGTGGGGGAGGGAGGTCACAGGTGAGGTGGTGCTGTCAGTGTGTGGCGGCAATGAGGGGCTGACCGTGGTGGGGTGTGAAGGAGAAGGGAGATTGGGGAGAGAGAAAGGGGATGATGTGGAGGGAGGGGAGAGGGAAAATGGAGAAAAAGTTAGGACTTTTGGGATTTATCAGCCCTTCATCTAGGGGTTCTTAACCTAGATTCGATGGTGGGAATAAAATACATAAAATAAACTAACTAAAATTGGGAAATAAAATAGAAATGCAATGTGATTAAATTAAAATCCAACTTTGATTCTAAAAATATTAATGTTTCATCATAATAAAATGATGAAGTTTACTAAACATTTTTAAGAGAAATAAAATCATCTAAATAAATAGAGTGTTAACATCAAATGAAATAATGAATATCCAATAATACTCTTAAAGAACTAAAATCATTTAAATAAAATGATTTGTTAAAACTATATTATTTTTTAGGCTTCAAAATATGAAGATGCTTACTTGAAAATTAGATTTGGTTCAATAATACTAAAAATACCCCATTTAAAGTAATTTTGGACATTTAAAATATTTCAAAGACTTTAAAACATTGGGCTCCATTTAAAAATGATCTGCTAAATTTAAAACACAAATTTGAGATTTAAAACACAGAGGAAAGACTCGTGACCAATCGAGAGAAAATGAACGGTTGGTCACAATCTCCCCCGCCTTCTAAAAATTCCGTCCTCGAAATTTGCTTACACTTGGTACGAATCTGTTGATGCTGGTCCTCACATCGTTTTCATGTCTTCATACACGTCCATTGCTTCCATCACTCCTTGCATAGCACTTGCATCCTCGCATCTTGTCAATGAAGGATTGACACGCTCAACTCATTTCCAAGTACTTAACCTAATCCATCATGCATCACTTGTACTTTCTATATCACAATCCTTATTGAAAAAGCATGAAGTTACCATTTCATCCTCCATCTCATTTCTAACTTAACTCATGGTTGTCCATGCACTTCATAACTATTGCAGTCTATCTATCGTTTCTAATCCATTCCTTGCATAAACATGTAACTACTTCTATACATTCCTAGCATTCCATCGTTCAATACTTCTCTTCTAACTACCTCCATTCTCTATCACTTCCTTCATTTCATGCACTTAACATACTTCTCCTAGTAGGTGCCATTCTGACATGCATGCATTAACTATGTCATAATGTAAAATATTATAACATTAAAACATATACCTTTTCATAAACTTACTGCAGGACAAGACATGCCTTGGGAAGACTTCAAACCTAGGTTTTTTCTTCACTTTTAGTTCTCTTTTCCAAGGCTTTCTTTCTTTGTAAAACTTTTCTCTATTTTATTTTGAAAAGTTCACAGAATCTTTCATAGCCTGAGTTTTGCTTTGATACCACCCTGTAACGCCTGTCCTTGTGGTGGGGCTTTAGAAAATGATTTTAGAAAATGAGACTGGAATTATTGACCCTTTTAAAACTTTTTCATTTCCTTCCCAGGATATGAAAGATTCTAAGTTTAAAACTAAAATCTACTCTATCAATCCAAGAAAGAGTTTTGCATTGAAAATCATTAAATTAAATTAAAACTCTTTTTACAAAATTGACTTTCAAACATTACGTAAACACCTGCCTAAGCTTCTATCACACTTCCCTTGGGCTATGTCTGTCCTAACGCTTCTTTGTTGTTTTGTCTCTAAGAGGGGCAGGAATATACATAAAAACTAAAGTGAGTCGAATGCTCAGTAAGCATTACTTTATACTCTCAAAATATACTAATATAGGTTTTCATTCATGCATTCATCATTCCTCTACAAACTTTATATAAACATTCATTTCATTTGAAAACATTACAAGGTGGGGTTTTTCTTTAAAAATAGTTTTTTTTTCATAAAACATTTTCCACACCTTGTACATTTATTCATAAAGAAATTAAAGCATTCATACATTCAGTTTACTCATTTTATTTTTTCTTTGGCCGGTATACACTGTTACGTCCCGTGTGTTGGGGTTTGTGGTTTTTTGGACCCAGATTCTGCCCATGCTCACAGGTTGGGAATCCCTTTCATTCAGCGGGTAGCACTGGGTGCACTACAGTACTACAATATGCCCAGTCATTTGGTACCATCATTTATTCATTCAGTCATGACCGTAACATCTTTTCATACATTAAAACATTCATTCCTTTAAATCATTTCCTTTCATTCATTCCTTTCAGTCTTTTCCTTTTTATTCTTTTCATTCATCAGTCCATTCATTTCATAAACATCATTTAAAAGCATAAGTGTAAACATCATCAGTAAACATCATTTCATAGCATTCTTTAAACATCATTTCATACATCATTTAAAACTCATTTCATGGCCTCATTTAAATACACTTTCATCGCATCCTTTAAACATTATTTAAAAGTATCAAGCATAAACCTTAACATTCCATTTCATGAAAATAAAAACAATAGCTACTACATATAACATCCATTCACATGCAAATATCTATTACTTTGGGTGCATAAAAAGGGGCTGCAAAGAAGTTTTTACTTACATATACCTTTAAACATTAGTACTCAACATACTTTCATAAACATCATTTCATTTCATTTCATAAAGCATCATAAATAGAAACATTTCTTTTTCATTTCATATCATTTAGAATACTCCATAAGAGTATGAACATAATACTTAGACTCCATGCTATTTACATTTCATGCAGTTCATTTATGTGCATGTCAGATGGCAACCTACATGCATACATAACCTTAACATAATTTCCTTTTTAAGTGCATATGTAACTAAATTTAGGAAATACATAAACTTCTCTTCACTAGGACTTCTTTCACTTAGACATACTCTACTATCCGATTTCATCCTTTATGCTTTCCTTTATCACGTTTCTTAAATTTTCAACCCATAGCTTGGGACCCATTGGAGGTCACCTTTCCAAGCACAACATTCTACTCCATGTTCTTATCATTTAAAGTGAGCCTGATTCACTTTAAGGGTTAAGACACGCTATTACTTCCATCACACTCTTCCTACCACACCATCACTTCCGATGCATAACTCAGACCCACCAAGTTATACAAGTCCATCCTAGTCAATACATACTTCCCTTCCTCCATGCATGCATAATCTATCTAACACTTCATCATAATCTAAACCAAGCATAATACACAACTTTAAACCAACCTTGAGGCTTAGACATCATGTACTCATGCTTAAGACAGATTATCCATTATATATGGTAAATCTGTCTGGCACATGTGTCCAACCAATTTATACATGTAGCCTACCCCTTTTATCACCTAAGATCAACATATGATCTGTTAAATTGTCCGCTTGTGCACACAAGCTTCATATACTCGACACTAACGTCCAACTCAAATCCATACAATCATCATGCTTCATAGTCTTCCCCCCACCTTCACAATCTTAATCACTTCCAAATTGCACTGTGATCCCTTTACTTCACATGGCATCCGTTAATTGCACAACTACTCAATCATATATCATGCCATACCACCACTACATCACAAATGCACAACTTCGTCACTCCACACTGCTTACAGCCTCTACACGATAACACAATAACACCCGTCACTTCACATTACATGCAACCACAATACAAACTACTCCACGGAGCACTGTTTATAGTTCTCAACACTTCACATCACCAACCATAAAACACTCCACAACTACGCAACCATTCCACACTTCATAACATATCACACAACACAACACATCACAACAACAGCGCATAGTTCACGATTCACAACACCACACACTTCACAACAACAGCACAGTCCCCAATGCCAATCAAGCTTCACGCTAAAATAACTATCGAAGAAAAGGAATAGGAATTATGCCATTTGTTGAGGCTGTCTTATTGTGTCGCTTGCTATCCAGCAAGGCCTTGTGGTGTCAAAACCCATTGGTTTCGGCGATGGTCACCCCCTGGTGGTCACTGTAGTGACCCAAAAACAGGATTGTTTGGGTGGCTTACAACTAGGGTTTGGTGGCTAAAGAGGGGTTACTGTGGCTGTTGGACTACATTGGGAGGGTTTGGGGTGGTGCTACAGGGCTGTGCAGGTGGTGGTGGTGGTAAGGGCCATGAGGTGGCTACGCAGTGGTGGTCGCCGGTGGTGAGACAAGGTCGTGGTTGATTAGATCGTGAGGGAGAAGGGGACAGAGGAGTTGGGCTGAGCTGGGATGAACGACGATGGCATGGGGTGGCTGGTGATGGTGGTTGTGGTTGTGGCTGGAGGTAGCGCATGGCTGAAGTTGTGGCGAAGATAAATAGAGGAGGGGGAGAGGTGTGGATTTGTGGAGGGGAAGGAGTTGGGTTGTGGTGGTGGGTGAGGTGACCTTGGTGGTGGGCTCGTGGTGGTGTTGGTGGCCGCCTGGGAGAGGCATGACGATGTTGGGGAAGAGATGCAGAGAGGGAGTGCGAGAGAGAGAAGGGAGCCTTGGGCTGGGCATGGAGGAGCAGGGGAAGCTCCGTTGGAGGGGTTGGCAACATGGTGAGGCGCAGTGGCTGCGGCAGTGGCATCCCTAGGCGGCCGCCCTAAGGAACTCGAGAGGGAGATGAGACTCGGAGGGGGGGTGATTCAGGGAGAGAGAGATCTGTGGTGGGGGAGGGGATCGAAGGTGGAGGGAGGTCGTCGGTGAGGTGGTGTCGTCGGCATGCGGTGGTTATGAGGGGTTGGCCGCGGTGGGGCGTGAAGGAGAAGGGAGATTGGGGAGAGAGAAGGGGGACATCGTGGAGGGAGGGGAGAGAGGGAAGAGGGAAAATGGGAAACAATTTAGGGTTTTTGGGATTTAATCCCAACTCTTCATCTAGGGGTCCCTAACCTAGATCTGACGGTGGGAATAAAACACATAAAATAAACTAACTAAAAATGGGAAATAAAGTAGAAATGCAACGTGATTAAATTAAAATCCAACTTTGATTCTAAAAATTTTAATCTTTCATCATAAAATAAAATGATGAAGTTTACTAAACATTTTTAAGAGAAATAAAATCATCTAAATAAATAGAGTTTTTAACATAAAATGAAATAATGAATACTCAATAATGCTCTTAAAGAACTAAAATCATTTAAATAAAATGATTTGCTAAAACTATATTACTTTCGGGGCTTCAAAATATGAAGAGGCTTACTTGAAAATTAGGATTGATTCAATAATACTAAAAATACCCCATTTAAAATAATTTTGGACATTTGAAATATTTCAAAGACTTTAAACACTGGGCTCCATTCAAAAATCATTTGCTAAATTTAAAACACAAATTCGAGATTTAAAACGCAAAAGCAAGATGCGTGAGCAATCGAGAGAAAATGAGTGGTTGGTCACAATAACCACTCTAAAATCTCGAATAAGATTTCATCTCTTAATCGCTTCAAAAGGCAAGGGAAGTTCATATAGCTATCATGTCACTTGAATTTCAAATGAGAGATAAGATAGTTACTACACCTAAAAGGGGGCACTGTGGGTTCTATTTATACCTGCCCAGGTATGACAATGAGATCATCTTCTACTTCCTAAGAGATCCCTATTATCTTTTCTGTCTTAGGCGTCAGAGGCGTTTCTACGCACCCCCAAGCCTCTTCTCCCTTTGGTTGCAGGTGATTGGGTTTGTGATAGTGTGAAACAAGTTTATAACAGTTGGCGCTGTCTGTGTGATCTTTCCTCTACAACTAGCATGTTTTTCATATGTCCGCCACCACTTGATCTCAAATGGCCAAAGACCAAGAGGCAGATGGAAGGAAGACTTGTAGAGATGGGGGAAATTGTGAAAAAGCTCATTGTTGAAGTAGAGTTGCTCTTGAAGGAAAACGAGGTCCTCAAGGTGAGGAACTGACAATCGGGGGAAGATACAATGCCTATAGTCAGGCCGAAAGGGTCGAGGCAGAAGCACAGAGCACTGGTAGGCCTTTACACGAAAATGAGAAGACAAAGAAGATACATCACGACCATAAAGCCCAAGCCTTGTAGTGTCATTTGAGCTTTAAAGGACCCGTAAAGCCCAAGCCTTGTACTTCATTTCACTATTCCAAATGGGACCCACATACACCATACCAATGGTTTCCATTTAATCCAAGCCCCAACCACATGCCCCTAGGGTTCCTCTTCAACCTTGGTTAAGTTTTAAACTTGAATTAAAGATCACTATTCATCTCACCCATGAATAGTAACTCAAAGCATCATGACTTGCATACTTTTCTTGAAATTCTTTTCTTCATTATATTTTTTCTGAAAATTTTGCCTTCTACAGTTGTTTTCCATTCCTCTTAGTTAACCCCTTAAAGTTATAGTTTAACCCAACCCATGTCACTTGAAGCCAAGGCATGTTATGCCACCACATTTCCACCGATCGGCACCTTTGGTGCAAACCGAGCAACCCATCAACAAGGCTCCAAACCAATGTCTCTCCCACTAGATTTCAAGAGGGTTTCTGCACCATTCATACCTTATTATGTTACCTAAAATTAGACCAAATATTTGGCCAAAAATAATTCCATAAGCCAAGCCAAAACCACAACTATTTGCATGGAAACTTGAAAATTTGACTAGCTCTGCACCTTCATCTTCAAGAAATTTTCGGCACTAAAATAGCCACCTTTCCCACGCCATCGCCTCTCCCATTTCACCATAAGAAAGTGCTTCAAAGCTCTTAAGCGCTTGCTTGTCCAATTATCTGCCAAAGGAAGCAAAACCGATTGACAATAAGAGAGGAATGCATAGTTCACATGACTGAAACCATCACCAATTCACCTTCCTTCATTTTCTGCTCATGCATGATCACATGACAACCAATCACCCCTCTCTTCCTTACCTGAAAAATATACCAAATGGAGGTCATCATATCTGCAAAACAGATCGCAAGTTAGGTCAAAAGGATGATAAAAGATTGGGCAGTTTTGATACCCATCTCATCGGCCACTAGAATGATTTCACCTTAGAAATCATTTTGATTTTTGTTTCAATTTTTGAACCAAGGCAGCACTTGCACCTATAACACACTTATAGCCTTTGTCGATAAGGTCATCAAGTGATTTAGGGCACTATTCATCTGAACCATAGCATGATACAATTGAAAATCCAATCAACACCTCCACTGCCAGCATCCACGACTCACAACACTTCCCTTTAGCCAAGACCAATGCCCCTCCTTGCCTCTCACCCTCCATGAGACCTATAAATACCTCCCTTCACCCCTCACTTCTCCACACATCTCCCTCTAACTTTCTGTTAGTGTTCTTGAGAGCAAAACCTTCCTAGTGTGAAGAAAGGGTGAAGCCGAGTAATGAGTAAGGGTTCTTGCATTGAGTTGAGTTTTGGAAGCTCAAGGGTCACGATTTCTGTAAGTAATCTTGCCCTACCTTTTATTGGGTGTTAGAATGACATGTTAGGCATGAAATGTCTTGATATGATCTTGTATGGTTTACTAATGTCTTGAAATAATTTTTGGAGGTTTAAATTTGGGGTAAAAATAATGTCATGATAGGGTTATGAATCCATATCTTGTGTTGATAATCAGGTATGTTTCGGTTTTCACTTAATTGAAATATACCTTGTGAAGTCTTGGCTAGGTTTCGAAATCTTGAGAGTTAAACATTTAGAAAACTCTTTTGATTGAGATAAGAATAAGAATGCCTCATTCATTTAGGTTTTTAAACCTCTATTTGACATGGAAAAGCTAGAAACATCATGCATATACACGGTTTGATGGCATGTGATGATTTGGTTTTCATCAATGCATAAGTGTTGGGATGAATTCCTGAGACCTAAATCTAAGTAATACACATGTCCCTAAAATCATATTCTTGGTTGCCACTTGATGGAATTTGAGCACACATGCATCCATAGAGGTTATAAACTTGAGATCACAAATAGGCCCACAATGATGCATGCCACGGGTTGATTGATTTTGGCATAATTGTGACTTGATTCTTGCAGTTATAAGGGCATAAATGATTTAGAAGATAGAAAATATGAGTTTTGTGAAATTTGGTGTAATTTGGGGCTAAATAACAAATAGTAAAAATTTAAGGCCTAAGTGGCAATTTCGGGAAAATATAAGGGCAGTTTTACTAAATTTGAACCCTTTTGATTATGATCATCTTCCTTAGTTGTGCAATTCCTAACTTAGAATAACTCTTATTGTAGCCGCATCAATTTCCTAACACCCAGAAAGTTTGTAAGTTAGTTTCTAATTTACTCTTAGATAATTTATTTATGATCTATGTATAAATGTCACATTCATTATATAAATTTCATCTTAAGCATGAAACATCATGTGATATATCATTGAGCATTTTGATTACTTGCTTACATGACAGGTGAAATTTTCACCATTTTAACATACTGTATTTATAAATGTCATTTTTCATGAAACTTATAATATATGCACATGTCATGAAATACCTTTTTGAAACATTACATGAAAATTAATTTTGTCACGACCCCAAGGCTAGGATGAAGAATTATCCTAGTGGAACTTCTCTGTCCACTCTAAAGTAAGTAAAAATGGAGTGTGACCCCTAGGTTGACAAAGAATTGTTAACGGGTTTCGAATGGATTTTTTTTTAAAGAATATCAGAGCGAAATCATTTATGGCACCTAATGTTGGTTGGTGCATATGTTATGATGTTATGTTATGATGAAACGTGACGTTACGAATGCATTGAGAACAAGTCTGTAGACAACGTAATGTCAACATGAGTTGTACTAGGGTCACTGGCAAGTACTCACAGTGCATATAGAGGAGTTGTGACAATATCGTTCGTTATGTTATTGTTAATGATGGCTTTAATAATGATGAAAAATTATGTTTTGAAAAGACAAAGTGAAAAATATTCTCTGTAAGAAAAATTTGCATTAAAGTTTGCCTGAAAAATGTTGAAGAATCTCGATGGGAGACAAATACAGATTTTTCTGTCATGCATCTCTTGTTTATCATTAATCATGCATATCTTATCTTTGTGCAAGTTTGTTTTTAACTTAATAAGATTTCAAGTAAATCTCACCCCTGTTGAACCACTACCATTCCCTAGAATGGTAGAACTTGTGCAAGGACAAGCTTACAACAAGAAGGATGTACCATTGGCTTCAAATGGTTGAGGATGAGCCCGATTTATAAAAAAGGCTAAATCGAATATTAACATTCATAACATTGACTTTGTATACTATAGAGTGGATGAGAGAGTTGATCTAATTATGTAGTTTTCCGTATTTATGGAGATTCTATCTTCC
Source organism: Juglans microcarpa x Juglans regia (assembly GCF_004785595.1). NCBI lineage: Eukaryota > Viridiplantae > Streptophyta > Magnoliopsida > Fagales > Juglandaceae > Juglans > Juglans microcarpa x Juglans regia. The sequence goes on from NC_054609.1 coordinate 11,553,996, forward strand.
ACTTTACATTGAACTTATGTGTACCTCTTAAGTGAGAAAGTACCTATTTATGGTTTATTTGGGATATTTAGTTCATTCTAGCATTGAATATTTTTGTCACCTTTATTTCCGTTGTGATTATTGCATACTACTAATTGCATATTAGGATGCATTGCATATTAACTATTATGAACATGAGTATGTAACCATATGTTGCATGTCCAAACGCTCCAAATATCTGTTACATCCCAAGCGGTGACTTGGGGGTGTCACATGAGAAGATTATGTTGGCAACTTTGCTTGGGGAATATGGCTAGAAAGCCCCTTCATGACTAAACTGGCAAGAAAAATCGCTTCCACTCTGTGAGAATTCATAGACAGGGCTGATGATTTTGTCAATGCCGAAGATACGCTGCTAGCCTTGATGGCACCAACAAAATTGGAAACAAAACGAGATGAGGAGTAGGAAGCAAAATGAGGATCAAAGAGAGACCGCAAAGGAGCCCGAAGGCGAGGAGAGGCTAGCACAAGGAAGGTGAGAAACAACAGCTCATATGGGGTGCCATAATGCACGAGAAACCCAACAAAGTGAAGAGCAAGGGCGCTAGACCCAGAAGTTCTGTACTTACCACAATGCAAGTGGGCATAGAACTGAGGACTGCCATACATTGAAGCTAAAAATCAAAGAGATAAGGGGCAATGGCGAGCTCGAGCGTGTTGTCGCTTGAAACATCACTCCACCGCGGTGCTTAGGGGACATGAGGCAAGATTGGAATCACAGACGCCAACGGAGTGAAACCTCGAGGAAAGGAGGCTCACCGAGAAGAGGGAGGAGGTCCCAGGAACCACGAGGCCGACACCCCAGGAGGAACGTAGACTGAGGGAACCCATCATTGGGCGAAATATGCACAATCGTTAGGGGATATGCTAGAGAGGGTCCCATTTCCTCCTGGCGAAAGGCATACACTAGGTGGGTGAGATACGAATAAGTCTACAATGTAGTGAGGCTAGGCTAGTGTAGTAGCCTCGAATATAGCTTTTGCCCACTATCTCCTTCGATGAGGACGATTGTAGGGGGTAGCTTACCCACCTGATGATACACTGGTCATGACGATGCTAATGGCAAATTATACTACACAAAGAATATTGATTGATAATGAAAGTTTAGCAGATGTCCTATTTTGGGACATGTTTATGAAGATAAGAATAAGCTTGGAGCAACTGTGTCTAACATCGACCAACTTGAAGGGGTTCATCGTGGAGGCAGTGCAACCCATGGGGTTTATCACCTTACTAGTATCGGTAGGAATAGACCCCTACATCAACACAACCATGATGAATTTTCTCATCGCGAGAACACAATCGACATACAACGCTATCATCGGTTGGCCCACTCGGAACATTTTGATCATCTTCGCCTACCATTTGAAGATGAATTTCCCCACGAAAATGGGGATAGGAGAAATTCGCCGTGAGCAAATGCACGCTAGGGATTGTTATGTACAAGAACTTAGACAATGGGAGAAGGATGTAAAGGTGACTAAACTTCAGTCAAGGGAAAATGGAGGGATGAACCCACCCCACCCCCCCCTCCAGCGGGGCCATAAGTACTAATCACTGAAGCAGAGACAAAGGGATGAAAACACTTTAAAATAAGGAGAAGCTGATAAGCCTTTGGAACTCATCACTCTTGACCCAGCCAATCCATAAAGATTGGAACTAGGATGGATGAGTGAAGAAAGGCCACAGCTGAACCAAATCCTCACTGAGCATAGGGATGTCTTCTCATGGAGTCACAAAGACATGCCCTGAATTGAGGAAGAAGTTATAGAACATCAGTTGAATGTCAACCTAGGTGCATGGCCGATTAGGTAGAAGAAAATGAGTTTTAGATCCGAGAAGTACAAGGCGATCGTGGAGGAGGTAGACCGACTGCTGGTAGTAGGATTCATTAGAGAAACTCAGTATCCTGAGTGGCTTTCGAATGTGGTGTTGGTAAAGAAATCCAACGAAAAGTGATGCATGTGTGTAGATTTTACAGACCTTAATAAGGCCTGCTCGAAAGACAGCTTCCCCCTTCCATGGATAGATTTTATTGTTGATGCTTCAATAGGTCATAGGATGTTAAGTTTCATGGATGCCTAATCAAATATAATGAAATCTGAATGAGTCAGGTCGACCAGGAGAAGACAATTTTTATAATAGATCGAGGATTATACTGTTACAAGGTCATGCCTTTCGGCCTAAAAAATGCGGAAGCAACGTACCAGAGGTTGGTGAATAGGATGTTCAAACAGTAAATTGGTTGAAACATGGAAGTTTACGTAGATGATCTGCTAGTGAAAAGCATTAAGACTTTCAGAGTATTATGCCAGTACAAGATAAAGCTCAACCTAACAAAATGAGGCTGCAATTGGGAAAATTTTTGAGATTCATGGTGTCAGAAAGGGGTATCGAGGAAAACCCTAAAAAGCTACGGACAATCATTGAAATGAAGTCACCCATGAACCTAAATGAAGTATAGAAGTTGGCGGTAAATATAGCGGCACTTAACAAGTTCGTGTCCTAGTTGATGGATAGGTGTCTACCTTTCTTCCGGGTCTTGAGAAAAGCCCAAGACTGGGACACCAAATGCAAGGAAGCATTTTTGCAGTTGAAGGTGTACCTGGTGCATCCTCCGTTGCTCAGTCAGACCAAGCAGGTGGAGCCTTTGCTCTATTATCTAGCTGTAACCCTAGACAAACGTCGTATCCACCGCATGGCGGTAGAGGAAGGAAATGTGTAGAAATGTGATACCTGAAGATAGAGTTGATCACCTTCACAGTTGTGAAAGCCGCACGCCAACTATGACCCTACTTTCAAGCACATCCCATAAGAATCGTTACTGTGGCACCCTTGTAGAAGGTGTTACAATGACCAAACACCTCAGGCTGACTAGTCAAGTGGTCAATCGAACTAAGTGAGTACGACATCAATTATATTCCCATGACTGCCATAAAAGGACAAATCCTAGCTGATTTTGTAGCAGAGTTCACGAACTTTCAAGAGGAGACGCCAAAAGCCCCTAACAGGAAACCACGGCAAGTGTACGTGGATGGATCATCTTATCGAACATGAGGGGGAGTAGGTGTGCATGTGATAACATGAGACAGAGTTGAGGTGCACCATGCAATAAGGTTAAACTTTAAAGTAACAAATAACGAGGCCGAATATGAAGCAATGCTCGGAGGACTTGCCATAGCCAAGACCTCGTGAGGAAGCGAAGTCGAAATGAAAGCAGACTTGCAAGTCGTGATTGGTCAGATAACGAAGGAGTACTTGATGAAGAGTGAAAAGTTAATAAGATACCTCCATTAGGTACACGCCCTTCTGTATTTTCGGATCGAACGCATCCTGCGGTCTAACAACGGAAAGCTGACTGATTAGCAAGGGCGGCTTTAGCAAAGCAAGAAGAGGCTCTATCGTGGGAAGTTAACACTCGAGCCATTGACACGCTAGTTATAGGAGTTGAGGTTCTGGAGGTGGGCAAATGCACATCGAAGTGGGTGGACGACATAGTTAGACACCTAGAGATCGGGAACCTCCCCACCATTTGAGAAGAGGCAAGAAAAGTCAAGAGTAGGGCCACCTAGTTCACCATGATGGATGAGATATTATATAAACGATCTTAAGGTGTATTTCAAAGGAAAAATAAAACCTTGTCATGGAGGAAGAGCACGAAGGAATATGCGAAAACCATTCTGGGGGGGGGGGGAGAGAGAGCCCTTACAGCCAAGGTCATGAAAGCAGTACACCTAAGGAGCTGAAATCAATAACCTCGCTTTGGTCGTTTGCTCAAGGGGGTGTACATATGGTTGGCTCCATGCCGCCAAGTAAGTGGGGGCTAAGTTTATCATCACCGTCGTCGACTACTTCACGAAATGGGCAAAAGCAAAGGCAATGGCAACGATAACCGCCCAAAGTGTTATGGAGTTTCTGTGGAAGGCGATAATATGTAGATTCAGGATACCGTAGAGCTTTTTCTCTGACAACGACAAGCAGTTTGATTCCAAACATTACAGCATATGGTGCACCAAACTCGGGATCAAGGTAAAATACTCGTCCTCAAGGCACCCACAGGCGAATGGGCAAGTTGAAAGTAACCAACAAAACTATCGTAGGAACATTGAAAAAGAAGGTGGGCGAGAAGAAGGGAGCTTGGGTGGACGAGCTCCTTGGTATATTGTGGGCGTACCGAACAATGGCAAAAACCTCAATTGGCGAAACACCTTTCGCCCTCGCCTATGGAAGTGAAGTAATAATACTAGTTGAGTTTGGGTTACCAAGTCACAGGATGAAGAATTTCAACATAGAAGTAAACAACAAAATGTTGGAAGAAAGTTTAGATATGTTAGAAGAGGTAAGGACTGATGCTGAAGCTAGGGTGGCAGCCTACAAAAGAAAAACGAAGCAGTATTTTAATAAAGAGTCAACCAGAGGTCCTTCAAGGTGGGGGACTAGTCCTTTAAGAGACCAAGGTAACCACGACAGAAAAAGGAAAACCTGGACCACAATGGGAGGGGTCGTATGTTGTGATACCCAACCATCGCGCAAGAACCTATCGCCTCAAGGATGTTGAAGGAAAGGAGCTACCACATCCTTAGAATGCCGAGCACTTAAGAAAGTACTTTATGTAGTTCACGTTGTAATGGTTTTGGCAAAATGAATAAAGTTGATTGTTCATGAGCATTTTGTTTCACTGTTTTACCCTCTTACTTGCCAAAGCTACACCTACTCACTCGCCTAGGCTACATGGTCGAAGCATCCTCCCCTACACCTACTCGCCAAAGTTATGCAGTGAGGCATCCTCCAACAAACTTACTCGCCTAAGTTAAGAGGTCGAGGCATCCTCCCACTACTACTCGCCTAGGTTAAAAGGTCGAGGCATCCTCCTGCTACACCTACTCACCAAAGTTACGCAGTCGAGGCATCCTCCCTCTCACTTACTCGCCTAGGTTACGTGGTCGAGGCATCCTTCCGCTGCACTTACTCACCTAGGTTACACGGTCTAGGCATCCTCCCACTACGCCTACTTGCCAAAGTTACACGGCCAAGACATTCTCCTGCTATACTTACTCGCCTAGGTTACGCGGTCGAGGCATCCTCCCGTTACACTTACTCGCCTAGATTTCGTTGTCGGGGCATCCTCTCGCTACTACTCACCTAGGTTACGTAGTTGAGGCATCCTCCCGTTGTACCTACTCACTAAAGTTACGCAGTCGAGGCCTCCTCCCGCTACAATTACTTGCCTAGGTTACACAGTCGAGGCATCCTCTCGCTACACCTACTTGCCAAAGTTACGCGGTGAGGCATCTTCCAGCTAGACTCGCCTAGGTTACACGGTCGAGGCATCCTTCTGCTATACTTACTCGCTAAAGTTATGCAGTCAAGGGGTCCTCCCCTTACACCTACTGGCCTAGGTTACGCAGTCGAGGTGCCCTCTTGCTACACCTAGTCACCAAAGTTACGTGGTTGAGGCATCCTCCCGCTATACTTACTCGCCTAGGTTATGCGGTTGAGGCATCCTCCTGCTACGTCTACTCTCCAAAGTTACACGGTCGATGCATCCTCCTGCTACACTTACTCGCCTAGGTTACGCGATCGAGGCATCCTCCTGTTACACTTACTCACCTAGGTTACGCTGTCAAGACATCCTCACACTACTACTCACCTAGGTTACGTGGTCAAGGCATCCTCCTACTACACTTCATCGCCTAGGTCATGCGGTCGAGATATCTTCCCGCTACACCTACTTGCCAAAGTTAAGCGGTTGAGGCATCCTCCCGCTACACTTACTCACCTAGGTTACACGGTTGAGGCATCGTCCTGCTACGCCTACTCGCCAAAGTTACGTGGTTGAGGCGTTCTCCCACTACACTTACTCACCCAGGTTATGCAGTCGAGGTTCCTTCCTCTACACTTACTTGCCTAAGTAATGTGGTCGAGGCCTCCTCTTGCTACACATACTCCCTTAGATTACGTTGTCAATGCATCCTCCCTCTACACCAACTTGCCAAAGTTACACTGTCTAGACATTCTCCAACTAAACTTACTAGCCTAGGTTACGCGGTTGAGGCATCCTCCCATTAGGCCTACTCGCCTAGGTTACGTGGTCGAGGTGCCTTCCTGCAACACCTACTCACCAAAGTTATGCTGTTGAGGCATCCTCTTGCTACACTTACTCGCCTAGGTTACGCGGTCGAGGCATCCTCCCGCTATTACTCACCTAGGTTAGGCAGTCGAGGCATCCTCTCGCTACTACTCGCCTAGGTTAAGCGGTCGAAGCATCCTCCCCCTACACCTAGTCCCCGAAGTTAAGTGATCGAGGCATCCTCCTGCTACACTTACTCACCTAGGTTACGTGGTCGATACATCCTCCTGCTACACCTACTCGCCAAAGTTAAGCGGCCGAGCCGTCCTCCTGCTACACTTGCTTACCTTGGTTACATGGTCGAGACATCCTCACACTACACCTACTCGCCTAAGTTACGGGGTCGAGGCATCCTCCCGCTACACTTACTTGCTTAGGTTTCGCGATCGAGGCATCTTCCTGCTATACCTACTCGCTTAATCTACGCGATTAAGGCATTCTCCCCATATACTTACTCGCCTAAGTTGTGCAATAATGACATAAAAGACATAAACAAAATAATGGTACATGATCTCAATTAACAACGAAAACATCATGCATCTTGGTCTATGATCTCAATTAACAACAAAAACATCATGCATCTTGCCCATAAAAACAACCACATCCTGTCCCATACATGAATAACATTCCATAAAAACAAAAACTTTTGAAGCATAAGCATAAAAATTCAAATATGGCCTTGCTTGCCACAACGTGCTGCTCGCCTTATTTCATTCTTGGCAAACGTTGCTCGCCTGGCTATCTTCTTCCCGCTGGCATTTGCCCGCATGAGGAGATTTCTTCTCTTGATTCAGAGTGGTCCTCACACTTGAGATATTCTTATTATAAACATAAAGATAATACTATAAAACCATAAAAAATACGAAATTACTTCAATTTATAAATGTCTATATCAATTAAATAGAATTTTATGTGGGATGTATTGCTTAATAGTGACTTATTAAATAAAAAAATTGAGCTGGAATTGATTTCCAATAGCTTGCTAAATTATCTTCTTTATTCACAGTATGAGTAGTTCTACTCATCTACGAGCTACTTGTCATACACCACACACCCAGTGATGCGGCTTTTCTTTTTTGTAAAACACATGCGTTTTACCTTTACCCCCTAAATACCCCAAATCAGTCTGATGGGTGGATTTCAAATTCTTCCCCTCCCCCCCCCCCATGTTCTTTCTCCGTTCGCCTTTGCCCCTTCGCCAGCCTTCACCTGTGTTCAGCTCACGGCCTTCGAAGTTGCACTACATCCGCCACCATTTGGGGCTACCGAGGAGAACGGCCGACTGACAAGAATGACCGTCTAGGGCCGCATTCAGCTCACACAAAAGTTTTCTCTCGCCAAGTTGCTCCACAATTCTTCTTTGTCTTCATTCCATTAATTATTACTAGATTTTGTTGGTGGGTGGGGGTTGTTTTTCTTGCTTTCGATGAAGCTAGAAAAGGCTATCTAAGTCTAGCTACTAGAGAGAATGATTTTTGTAACAAAGACAATGGGAGAACTGCCAAATACATGTAGACATGGCTCTGTCTTGCATGTAGACATGAATCAAGAATTTCATTGATTTTTAGTTATCGAAATTGAAGGTGTTTAAAAAGGATGCCATCAGTTGTGGCTATCCTTTCTACACTAGGAAATATTTTGATATTGGGACTGTTTGTATTGAAAAATACCAACAGTGGCTAATTTTGAAAAATACCAATAATTAATACTAAAAGAAATGGCTAATTGTCATCCAGATAATAGTTACATACCTTCCAGGCTCTGGTGTCCATCATTTTCATGGTTCTATTAGCTTCTAGAGTCCGTTTATGTTCTGGCACAAGACAAAATTTTTTTTAACGATGTTAAAAGCACAATTTTCCTCTAAATATAACTGCAAAAAAATTATCAGTTGGAAAGCTAGAGAATCAGAATAACAGTTATATGGCAAATCTTAACTCATTCCAAAAAAGATTATAAATGACTGCACTTCCATACCCTAACATCATTTTGCAATGTCTCTCTCTATTCCCAACTTCCATTTTAAGAATTATTTAACTTTCATGCTTTTAAACTGAAGTATTTATTTTTTGGATTTATGTTGGAGATTTATGTTTAACCACCATGCTTTTAATGTACTCAATTGTGAAATGATTTTTGCCCATTTGTTTAGTAACTTTGTCCTCAAAACTCTGTTGAAATAGAGAGATGGATAAAGAGGATGATGAAACACCACCCAGGCCTTCTACATCGATTTAATTGACTCAGGTACGATGCATATTGGTCATTTGGAAATGTCGTTGTGTCCTATATTTCCATTTAGTTAATGTGCTTTTATTTGTGTTATAGGTATATTATGGTCCTGGAAACTCGTACTACCCACCATTTATGATGGTTCAAAATGCATATTCAAATCCATATACATATGCTTGGGGTAGCCAGGCACATTCCTTATAAGCTTGTTAAAAAAGAAATTCTTACATGCATTTGGGATGTTTTAACATTGTGTCTAATTATAGCCTCTATCAATGCCACCTTTTGGACCAACGATGCCCTATCCTTCGTCGAGTAATTCGGATGAGTCAACACGAGTTCAACATATCTTCCAAGTAGATTCCTTTTAAACTTTTTTAGTTTTCTTTCCTACATGCATTTGGGATGTTTTAACGCCGTGCCTAATTATAACCTTCATTGATGCCATCATTTGGACCAACGATGACTTACCCTCCGTCAAGTAATGCGAAAGAGTTAACACAAGTTCAACATACCTTCAAGGTAGATTCCTTTTAAACTTTTTTGGTTTTTTTTTCTTACACGCATTTGGGATGTTTTAACATTGTGCCTAATTACAGCCTTCATTAATGCCACCATTTGGACTAATGATGCCCTACCCTCCATTGAGTAATGCGAGAGTTGACATCAGTTCAACATACCTTCCAAGTAGATTCCTTTTAAACTTTTTTAGTTTTTTTTTTTACATGCATTTGGGATGTTTTAATATTATGCCTAATTACAACCTTCATTGATGCCATTATTTGGACCAACGATGCCCTACCTTCCATTGAGTAATCTGGAAGAGTTGAGAAGATCTATAAAGACCCCCCAACTAGCAAGTGAATAATCAACTGCGTCATTTATTGTTAAAAGTGAAAATAATTTTGAAGGTACATCACACACGACTGATCAAAGCTGTCATATGACTAACGTTATTACACTTTTAACCCGATGCATAAACATCTAGTATATATATAATGTAAATGCTAATACCAAACATACATTTTCATTTTCAGAGACTTCATCGGACGTTAATAACGAGGCAAAGGCCGAGGGGACTAATGAAGTATCAGATGATGGTGAATGAGTTGAGGAGCTAAAATCTAGTTTGGAGTTTGCCACTGATAAAGAGCTTCTGACCTATTATAAGCGATATGCCAAGCAACAGGGTTTTGGTGTAATCACACAAAGGACAAAGAGGGAGGCAAATGGGAAAGCAAATTATGTGACAATTGGGTGTGCACGTGGCGGCAAATACCATCTAAGCCACAATAATATCTCGAATCCATGACCAACAATTAAAATGGACTCTAAGGCGAAGGTAAATGCTCACTTGGACAAAAATGGTGTTTGGGTTTTGACAATTGTTGAGAATGCTCATAATCATAGTACTCTCAGCCTATAGAAGTCTAGAGTTTTTAGAAGTCACAAGTGTTTAGATGAATACAATCAAATGAAGCTTGATTTAAATGACAAAGCATGTGTTCGAATAAGAATTTAGGAGCACTTATTGTTTATGCAGGGGGTTTCAAGAATATTGAATTTCATGATAAAGATTGTCAAAATTTTATTGATAAAGCCAGACATTTAAGGTTGGGTAAAGGAGGTGGTGAAGCACTTAGTGATAACTTTGAGAAGATGAGGAAAATGAATGATGGCTTTGTTTCTATGATGGATGTGGATGAAGAGTTGAGACTCAGAAATGTGCTCTGCGCTGACGCACAAAGTTGAGCAGTGCATGAGTATTTTGGAGATTTGATCACCTTCGATACGATGTATCTAACAAATAGATACGGTATGCCTTTTGCTCCCTTTGTTAGGGTAAACCATCATGGGCAGTCCATACTATTAGGGTTGGCTTGATTTCAAGCGAGGATAAAAGTACTTTTGTGTGGTTGTTCCGAGCATGGTTCTAGTGCATGAATGGTTGGGCTCCAAAAGCAATCATAACAGACCAAGATCGAGCAATGAAGAGTGCTATAACGATGGTATTCCCAAAAACTTGCCATATATATTGTATGTAGCATATCATGCAGAAATTGCTTGATAAATTGAGATCCCATTCCCAATTTAAAGCAGGTTTGAAGACTTCCATTCAGAATGCCTTGTAGGATTCACAGACCTACGTAGAGTTTGAGGATAAGTGGGGGAACTAATTTAGAAGTATGACCTTGGTGATAATGTATGGCTGTAAGGGTTGTACAATGAGATATCATTTTGGGTACCAGATTACTTGAAGGATGTATTCTAGGCTGGTATGAACACTACACAAAGGTCTGAAAGCATTCAAATGCTTTCTTCGATGGGTTTTTGCATTCTAGTACGACATTGAAGGAATTTGTTGATCAATTTGACAATACTCTGAAGTAGAAGGTGGAAGTTGAGATGACAACTAATTTCAATCCCTGCAACCAAACCATCCCATGTGTATCCCCATTCTGCATTGAGAACCAGTTTCAAGCATTGTATACAAATGTGAAGTTTAAAGAGGTCCAAAGAGAGATATAATGGAAGATTTGTTGTAATTGCATACTTGTTAGCAAACATATTTGTATTTCCACCTTCGATGTCGTGGATGAAATTTCCAATTTCCACTAATGGCCATGTCAAAATCGTCCAGTACTCAGTTTACTATAACAAGGAGGAATGTGATGTTAATTGCATGTGTGCACTGTTTAAGATGATGGGCATTCTCTGTGGGCATACATTTAAAGTTTGTCAAATGGAGAAGATTCATGTGTTACCTGAGAAGTACGTCTTGGATTAGTGGAAGAAGGATTTAAAGAGGAGATACAAACTTGTCAAAAGTAGCTATGATGACTTGCGGGGATAATGCAGACGCAAGAAGGTATGAGGTTGTGGTTAAAAGATGTCTGATAGTAGTGATGCCTGTATCCCTAAGTGATAACCATGTCAATGCATTCATGCAGGTTTTGGATGAGTTTGAACACAATTTTAAAGGATTAACACTTGAGTCTCATTCAACTAAGGTCAAAGACGGCTCAACCAAGGTCAAAGAGAGAGTGTCGTTGATAAGAATAAGAAAATATTAAGCCCCCACATTGTCCAAGGGAAAGGGAGACCCCCAACAAAAAGAAAGGTTCCGTCTGTGGAGAAGGCTACAACCAAGAGAAAGAAAAAATAGGTAGTAAATTTTTTTCTATTAATTGTATATATTTTGGATTGCATGCATATCCCTTTTATTTTTATTTTGAAATTTAGACTTGTAGGAAAATATTTGATAACGAATCACAATATGGTGAGGTCGAAAATATTTGATAACGAATCACAATATGGTGAGGTCTCAGACGCTCAACTTGATGTTAATGTTGAAGATTTTATTGTTAGAACCCAATGTAGTACTATCACACAACCAACACAATCGGCAATGATGAGATGTTGTAAAGAATGTAAATTGGACTTGTTGTGTGAGGCTTTGTGATTTAGATTGTTGTGGTTGTAAAGAATGTAAACTAGACTTGTGGTTGTGAGGTTTTCTTTTGGACATATTTAGGCCCCGTTTGGATAGTGAGATGAAATAAGATGATTTTAGATGAAAGTTGAATAAAATATTGTTAGAATATTATTTTTAATATTATTATTGTTTTGAGATTTGAAAAATGTGAATTGTTTATTATATTTTGTGTGGAGATTTTAAAAATTTGTAATGATGAGATGAGATGAAACCGTTTCTGTATCTAAACGAGACCTTATTCTTCTTGTATTTGTGATCTACTTATCTGTTGTGGTTGTTCTACTTGTATGAAAATCATTACTCTATTTTTTATGACTTTGTTGGTCTACTTTATGAAACTTTAGACATATTTGTACCATTAAGATGTACCTTTATGATTACCTTTAGCCCACATAAGTGATGTATCTCCAAGTTTGAGAAATGCTAACCTTTTATTTAGAGGCAGTTGTCATATTTTTGCATGATTTACAATATGGTTTGGTGTTCTCAATTTGACAGATGAAGAGTGGATAGTGGTGGTGAATAGTTTGTTTCTGGGCATGCATGATGATTTCTGCAATTAAATTCTTCCCATTTTTGCCATGGAATAACTCATGCATGTGAAAGCACGTGAATAGTTTGGCCATGATTTCAAAGCTGTCACAAGTCATGCTCGTTCATATATATAAAGTTTTATCTGTTTCTTTGTATAAAGATCAAATCATTCATACTAATTTCCAAAGTTGTGTGTGGTTACAAATTCACCCAAACTAGTCCACCCGAAGCTTGCCTTCAAAATCTCATTATTAATGATTAGTGACTAGATAATAAAATCAACTAATCTCCAACTCAAATTCATCCAAACTACACCAACTCTATTTCCATTTACAAGCAACTAATCTCCATTGTACCCATGAATATGATTCTCACAAAAACTAAACCAAGCACATGTACACAAACAATACCGTTCTCACAAATAAAAAATTTAACATCCATTACCATACTCAAGTCTTACCATGCACAAATTTACAAAATATTCATAGAGAATTATGCAATTACAATTACGATAAAATGATCCATTTACAATTAATAGTAACATGATATATCTATCATCCAAAGAAAAATGGAGGTGAAAGAAAGCTAAAAAATAAGGGAAAGACTCTAGAAAATCAAGTTGATGAGATGAGTCAACAAATCACCTTCATAACTCTAAAACTTGGTGAACCAGTAGAAATTTACCTTCATAATAAAGAAAAGAGCATACAAAGTAGTGTTGATGAAAATAATAGGCCAAAATTTAAAGCAAAGTGGGTGGTCAAAGAAGATGTCATGTCACATTAATTGATAGGACCACTTTGCATGTTCTTACATTCCTTGCATTTCATTTTATTAGTCTAGGACATGCATTTTATTTTTCTGTTTTATATTTCTATTTTGCTTCATGTTTCTGTTTTTCAGTTTTATATAAGAAAAAATTAAAATATAAAAATCAGTTTGGGTGGTTTAAGTTTTTTTTTTTTTTGTTTGAAAGTACATGCTTGATATGTCAAAGTTTGAACACGTGTGTTCTCACATAGTAAATTTTTAAACTTATATATCTCTCTGCTTTGAATAGTTCACTTTGTGCATACTAATCCTATGAGTCATCTTGACAAAATTCATTTACAAAGCACTGTGAGAAGCTTATGTGTATGCACCTCATAATTAAATTCAATCTTTATTATTGAGAAGCTCACCATAGAGGGAGTTCAAGCATTGAATTGACTAACACTAGTTGAACCTAGTACAATAATAAAGAGATCTCCCCTTGCCAAACACAAAGAGTTGATCTATATAGAAAAAGTTGGTGTTTAATCATTGCGGAAAAAGACAAACACCCTACACGGATCTACCCCCTTAAGTTCTTATAAAAATAATCGTTGTTCTAATCATTATAGAAAAAAATGAGCAACAAACATGAACACAAAAAGGGAGTTGTGCAAACTACTGTTTGAAGAAGAAGCTCATGTATCTAGGCCCTAGTATAAAGTTTGACTTTTAAGGTGAGCAACAAACTCTTGTGAGCATCTATAAGAAGCAAAACATCCATAAATAAAGGTCTCAAAAATATATTGAAGAAAAAAGATATAAAAGTGCTATGATATAAGTTTACTCACTCACACACTCACATGAACTTTGGCATTGATAATTTTATGAGGAATGAACATCCATAGTGATTGTTACAAATAAGAGGATGTACTCTATTGAATTTATTTTGTGAGTGATATTATACTTGAACTAAGATTCATCTAGGCATGTTACTTGCTTCACTGTTTATGTATAAAAGAAAAATATGATTTTTTCTATTTTCTTTTACTTATCATTTTTATGTAAAATAAATAAAGTGATAAAAATATAAAATATAATTTTTGGTTGGGTAAGTGTTGGATGTTGGTTTAAGTTTGGGACTTGGTTCCTGATATATTGATATAAGTCACAGTGGAACTCTATGGCTCAAGGCACATGCACGGTCCTTAGTCATTTAAGTGACTTGAGTCACACGCCCAGCCCTCGAGTTGATTTCTTTAAGTCTTCCGATACACAGCTCACGGCACTCTCTATATGCAAGTCGTAGCCCTCCTCATCTCTTCCATATCTCCTTCGATTTGCATTGGAGAAATACTCGGGTCCGAGTTTCTTGACTAAAGGCTCTCCATCATGGATTCATGATAAAATTTTGAGTTTATTCAAATCACTCTCTCCTTCCAGTTCTAGATTTCGGCACATCAATATCTGGAAGTTGGGATTTTGATTGTTGATTTATGATGTTGAGGTTGCGATTTTGATTAGGCAAAGTGGACATTGACATAGTTGATCATATGAGAGTATTTTATTCACGTATTGAGTACCTTTTTTTGTGAGTTATGTGATTATACATTTCAGTTTTATCTCAGTGAATACCAAGTGTTTGATTTTTTGTCTCAACCAAGTTGTCTCAATCATTTACTTATTGTTTGACATACATTCATGCTCATACATCAGGTACATTTTATCCATGAGAAGTTAAGATACATAAGAGTTTTTCATCATGTCTTTCTTAGTATTTTCATCTCGGCACACATAAGTGATTTTAAATCTCTTATGAGTATTGTCAGATTAGTGATAAAAATGGGAAGTATTAGAGCAAATTAAAATATTTTGATATTGTGAATTTTAAGGGGAGTTTGAGTAGTGTGAGTAGTAGACTATTGAAGGGGAGAACTAAGTACTGAATATGGTTATTAATGATGACTAAAACACTATTTTAGTAGGTTTAGATTACGTTTAAACTTTGATTTTGTTGAGACTAATTTCAAAGAGTGTTCTATTTCATTTATTCTCATTATTGTATTAAGATTTTCTTCACGAGATCTTGGTCTGCTGGTTGTGTTTGTCTTAGGTATACTTTACCTTCATCAAGTTGGTTTTGTCACCAATCCCCCGAAGGGAGAGATTGTAGATACTAGATATTCCTCAAGTTGACTTTGTCACCAATCCGTCAAAGGGGGAGATTGTAGATGTAAAAATTTGGTTAGAACTAGGTGACTAAGTTGATAAGTTTGCATATGATTAGATGACTAAAATGATAGAGTTTATCCTATCATTAAGTTTGTAATTATAGATGAATGTAAAATAATTATTGACTTTATCTATAACAACATTGAGTCTATCTAGAAATCTTAGAGGTTGTCTAGATAAGTCATCAATGTGAAATTTGAGTCCATAAGGATCTGCACTTATCCCGAACAGAAGCTGAATAGAAATTAGTTACTGCAGAGAAGAGTTATCGCGACATATCAGCAATCCGTCAGGAAACGTCTTCGCGACAGATTCTATCTGTTAACAGAATCCTACTAAAACTAGAACTCTTTCCAGAAAGTTTATTTAAGGGATTCTACTGGTTAGAATTTGTAGAGATTTAGATCTGCATATTTTCTAGAGCACTTTCCAATACATATTTTGGAGAGATAATTCCTTGAAAAATTTTCGTACTGATTCTCTCAGAGAGTGGTACTTGAGTGTGAGAATTTTCTAATATTTTATCTCTCTTTTTGAGTGCATGCATTCTCCATGTTGGAGAATTGATTGGTCGAGTTCCAGCCACTGGAGTTCCAGGAAAAAAGCCAATGTTTGAAGATCACCAAAGGTTCTGGCTGCTACTGTGGTAGAAGACAAATGTGTCATTTGTCTGATCAAGTAAAAGTGTCAATTGACAAAGGTTTTGTAATTGAATTTTACTTGTAATTGATTTTCAAATAATAAAATTGATTTTTCTGGGTTTGGCTGCCCCGTAGGGTTTTACCTTTAAAGAGTTTTTTAAATAGTTTCCTTTCGATACCAATCTTGGTGTTCTGCACTTTGTTTATTTTATATTATTACTTAATTAATAAATTAATTGCATGCTTGACGACTAACCAATTTGTTGAGTGAATTGGTAGATATTTCCGCTGCGTTACAGGAGTACTTTGGTAATTTCACTTTCAAAGCACACCAACAAGTTGGTGATTCCATTTGAAACGCCTCAACTACACATGATGATAATTGACTCAATGTCATAGGTGATCTAAACGAGAATCATAAATGATAGTGAAAATAATGAAAATGTCCATGCTGGAAAAAATCAATGTAATGGTAAACAATTTCTCTTCATTTGCCAAAGTTAACAAATTTGTAATAAAGAAAAGTTCCCAAAAGCCTTATTGGCAATGCATATTGACTTGGAGTGGGGAGTTTGAACATAGAGTGAAGGTTTGTTTTCATCTAGGACATCTTGTTGATATGAAGATGAAATAAATACATTAACAAAACAATAGGAACTTACAGATTTTTTTTAATAAATACATTAACCAAAAATAAAAAATAAATTACCAATGTAGCATTGTATTATCGATGAAATTAGTTGAACTTAGCCCTAGCAATTACCAAAAAAAAGGACCCAAGGTTAAACAAAGCTTGCCTACAAGGTTGAAAAAGCTTGCCTTCAAGGTTGAAATCACCCAAGTGTTCATCAACCACATCAGCCAAGAAATCAACCCAACCTAGCTTAGCAAAACATAAATCGTGCAATAATAGCCTAGCAATAAGAAATACAAATAAGAAATCAAAGCAACCTAGCTTAGAAATCATAAATCATGCAATAATAGCCTAGAGATCATCAATAAGCACAACCCTAACTTAGAAATCATAATCGTGCAATAATACGAACTCATAAATTGGAAATAACCACAACATATAGATCTAGGGTTCTGCTTGGTGAGCATACCGAACGACGACAAAGGAGAAGCAGCCAGACTGCTCAATGGCTGAGAATCGCACGGTAGTGGGTTGGGGGGGGGGACCAACCAGACTTATGGGAGGGAGATTCTCGCATGGGAGTCACGGGGGAGAGGGGATTTCTCAAATGGGTGGGGAGTCGATCGGTTGTCATGGGGGAGAGGGATTTCTCAGAAGGAATGTGCAATTGGGGATCACGGGGGAGAGGAATTTATGTTCACAAGGAAGAGGGGATTTCTGAGATGGGTGGGGAGCCAAACAACCGTCACGGGGGAGAGGGGATTTCTGAGATGGGTGGGGAGCAAAACGGTCATCACGGGGAAGAGGGATTTCCTAGAGGGGATGTGCAACTAGGGATCACAGGGGAGAGGAATTTATGTTCACGAGGAAGAGGGGATTTCTCAAATGGGTGGGGAGCCGAACGACCGTCACGAGGAGGGGATTTCTTAAAGGGGATGGGCGACTAGGGACTTATAGGGAAGATGAGCTTCTGAGAGTTGGGGCTATTCGTGAAATCGATTCACGATTTTGAGTTAACAATTGGATCGAACTTCTTTTAGACCAGATTTGCCACATTCGAGGTGTGTGGTGTGTGATCTCAAAACCGGACTAAGTTTTTACTCATGTCTAGCTCAAGGGACATAAAACCTTTCTTACCCCTCTTCTTTCTCTTTAAAAAATGAAGAACTTCATAAGCCATTAAGACATTATCTATTATCAATCTTCCAAGTAAAAAAGCAGACTGTGAATCTGAGATGACAATAGGCAACACATTCTTGATCCTATTTGCAATAACCTTAGACATTAGCTTATAAACCACATTACATAAGCTAATAGGTCTAAAATCATTTACTTTCAGAGGACACTTCTTTTTTGGAACAAGAGTAATAAATGTATGATTTATAGTTTAAGGGAAATTACAAGAATTCAAAGCATGTAAAACTGCAGAGGTAATAGAGCTACCAATATCAGGCCAAAACTTGTGGAAAAATGAAGGAGGCATACCATCAGGCCTTGCAACCTTCGAAGGGTGCATTTCCTTGAGAGCTCTGACTACTTCATCAACAGTGTAATCCTTTATAAGCTCCTAATTCATTGAATCTAAAACTTTTCTCTCCATTTTATCAAGAATCACACCTTCATTTCGAATGCCTGTAGAAGTAAACAAGGAAGAGAAATGGTTAATAATAAGACTGCCACATTGATCCCCTTCCTTCCAGCAACCTCCATCATCCATAAGTTTCAAAATACTATTCTTCTTCTTTCTTTGAGAAGCTTTAGCATGGAAAATTTTGATATTTTGGTCTCTCTCAGCTAACCAAAGTGCCATGGATCTTTGCCTCCACATAATCTCCTCCCTATCCAACCACTTCTGCACTTCCTCAGAAGCATCACAATCCCCACTTGTGGTCAATACTATTGGATCCCTTTGCTGTTCAAATTTAAGCTTATTCCTTACTTCTTGTAGCTTAACATGAACCTTACCAAACTTGGACTTATTCCATAGCTATAACTTGGAACCACAACTTGAAATACTATCCATCACCCCCTGTAAACAGTTTTGAGAATCAGATAATCACCAAGTATCCTTTACAAATGTGGACTTATTCCATAGCTGTAACTTGAAACCACAACTTGAAATACTATCCATCACCCCCTGTAAACAGTTTTGAGAATCAGATAATCACCAAGTATCCTTTACAAACGTGGACTTATTCCATAGCTCTAACTTGAAACCACAACTTGAAATACTATCCATCACCCCTTGTAAACAGTTTTGAGAATTAGACAATCACTAAGTATCCTTTACAATCTTAAAGCAATTAGTAGAGTTGAGGCTGAAGATCTTGAACCATAAATTATTGAAGTAGTGGCTTTACTAAGGGGGGTTACAGTTTTGTCTCAACATTGGCATCCATAACCTTATCATTGAAAGTGACTGCTTGTTTATGGTCGAGGAGGTCAACAGTGATACATATTCCTTTGCAACAGTAAGAACATTAGTGTTTGAAATTAAAAGACTGATGCAAAGTTTCCTACAGTGCAGATTACAACATGGCAACAGACTGGCTAATGTGGCAATACATCGACTTGCAAAGCATGCATGGTCCATTATTGATATGCATATTTGGTGGCATGGTATCTCTAGTTTCATTGAGAATGTCATTTTTATTGATAAACGCTATTGTAATCTGGTTTCGGTTTTATACCTCTCTATATAATGAAGTTCTTTTCCAATAATTAAAAAAAAAGGTCTTGACATAAAGAATTTTTGGCAACTGCCATAAATAGAACACAACTTTTATTAGACCAGGCCGAATAAACCCGAACCGAGTTAGGTTAAACTAACAAACCGTTTTGAAGGAAGGCCTCTTCCTAGCTGAACTTTTTGTCGAGAGAGAGAGAGATCAGAGACGGCTGTAGGAGCAGCAGAAGAAGAAAGGACCTTCCGACTCCGATCTCATCAAATTGAAAGATGGGTCGCCAAGCTTTTACCAAGCTGATCGCCTCCGTTTCCTCGCGCAGAGCTTCATGGGCTGCGGATCAGACTCGGAAATACGCGTCGGTTCCGCATCCAGCCCCCGCAGTCTTCGTGGACAAGAACACTCGCGTCATCTGCCAAGGCATCACCGGCAAGAACGGCACCTTCCACACTGAACAAGCTATCGAATACGGCACCAAAATGGTCCCCCATCTCTCTCTATTCTCTTCAGATGTCCATTTAAATGTGTTTGTTTATTATTTTTTTGTAGTTTGATTTGGATTTCTCTGGGCCATGGTGGAGGTTGTTTGCTTTCCACGCTCCGTGCTACATTTTTTTTTCTTTGGTTTAATGTGGAATTTGATTTCTCGTGAACCTGCGAAGATATATTAATTTCAGAATTTCGAATCCCGGGCAATCGGGGCCGTATTAGGCCTCACCAACCACGATTTCCTGGAAGACGCAATCTGATTTCGTTGTTGTTGTTGAATTCAAAGGGCTCGGCTTATATTAGCGTGCTTTCTTTAAGTAAATGACCTCTGGCTCTAAAGGCACATCTCCCCTTATAAAGAACGATATGGAGTTGAAGTCCTCTCGGGTGTACATTTAATTTTATCAATAGAAAGAAGTTTTCCCCATATTAGGCTCTTCGTATTAGACTTTTTGTTTGCATTTAACCTCTTCTCTTTCACTTCATATGATGAAGTGGACTTGGTCCTTTTCCATACTTCTGAAATTTGGTATCTCTTTTGAATTTATCAAATTATTTTAACTGTTGAACTCTTTTATTTAAGCTATATGTTTTCTATGGTTTTATGAACAAACTATGATTTATTATATAGGTTAGCCTTTGTTCTATACAATTAATTGATATCCTAGGAATTTGTGATGCCTGCATATTTCTAGTATAAAGCGAGACAGAGCCATGGATATCAGTAAAAACAGTAATATTTGGATGATCTTGTGCCCTCTTTTTCCCTTTCTTGTACTCCAATTTATTCTCTTTTTTTAGATCTTCCTTTCTGACTATGGATCTTTTCCTATCTCTTCTTTCTGTTTCTTCGTTTGTCTATGTCACCTTCTCCTCTCTTTCTTTTCCTAAAATAAAACCACTGCATTTGTCTCAAAATTGTGTCATTTGTGTTAACATATGATTGCGAGCGTGCCGTGACATCAGTTTTAGGGTGATATCGTAATTATGAAGTTGTCTTGATCTTTCAATCAAGTTTTTGTAATCAATTTGGATTTTCCTGGCCCAACTTTTGTAATCCAACTCAGAGTTTTTAATTCTCTGTGCCTCATGCCATATATTTTGAATTGTAGCAGGATTTTGTTAGGGAACCCCTTGAATCGTTAGAAGTGGGTTCACTCAAGTGTTACAATGATTTTTTCTACGGGCTGCAATGTAGGATTTAAGGGGCAATAATTCTTTTTGATCGGTAAATAAGATTTTATTGATCATAAGGATAGGCAAGAGCCCAAGTACACGGGACATATACAAGAGCAATGCCTAAGAGTGGTGTTCTAGTGATATAAGGAATTCATGAATGTTCATGCCATTAAATCAATTACAATCGACCTATGGAACAAAGTATTAAAAAATAAAGTTCTAAGTTCGTCCATAGACCACTCACGATGTTCAAATCTTCTCTCATTCCTCTCCCTCCAAAGACACCACAATAGGCAGACTAGAACCATCTTCCAAATTGCGGCAATATGAGAAGTGCCTTGAAGGCCTCTCCGTGAAGCTAAGAGATCGATCACCCTTCTTGGAATCACCCAAGCTACACTTACCCTAGCAAAAAAGTCATTCCACAAGGTCGTGGCAATCTCACAATGTATTAGTAGATGATCAACAGCAATCTTACAATGCAGTATAACAATCAATGGCTGGATTTCTTCTCTTTGATTGCAATTTTTATTTTGCATTACTTAAAATGACTACTGGGTAGCTATCATACATGGTATTCTATGTACTTGCAAGACCTAGCTGGATAATTCCTTTATTGTTTATCCTTGGTTGTAATTCTTGTTGATATCTTCCTTCTTAATACTCAGATACTTTGCTTCATGTTTACATCTGTTATATGAACATGATAATAAGATATTTAGAACTTAGTTTGTGAGCTGCCCTGGTCCAATGTGTGACAGTTGAAGCAACCTTTTGCACATATTTTGTCAAAATTTAACCATGGGTTCCTAAAAAGGCGAGAGAGTGAGCCAGGTTTTGACAGTGATCTAGACCGTGTAAGCATGTGTTAGTTATTGATAAATATAGGATTTCCTTTCATATTTCTGTTTTAGGACCTGTATCTGGTATCATTTAGTTGTAGTCTCCATTCATTTATTTTTCTTTAATTGAGCTATGAATATATGTATAATTTCCAAGGTCAATGTTGTAAACTTTTTGGAATAGGTGGGTGGTGTGACGCCGAAAAAGGGTGGAACAGAGCACTTGGGACTTCCTGTTTTCAACACAGTTGCTGAAGCAAAGGCTGAAACAAAGGCCAATGCTTCAGTCATTTATGTTCCCCCGCCATTTGCTGCTGCAGCTATTATGGAGGCCTTGGAAGCTGAGTTAGATCTTGTTGTGTGCATCACAGAAGGAATCCCTCAACATGACATGGTATACTAAAATTACACAATTTGATTTTGTTTAAAAAGATGATGTGTGCAGTGAAACTCAAAATATGTTTGCTAAGGGAGTGCAACGTGCATCACCTATCTTCAGGAGTGCTTGTGTGGCATGATTTGAACTAATTTAGTAACTTATGCCTTGAAAGGAGTTATCTGAATCT
This sequence comes from Juglans microcarpa x Juglans regia, assembly GCF_004785595.1. Lineage (NCBI taxonomy): Eukaryota > Viridiplantae > Streptophyta > Magnoliopsida > Fagales > Juglandaceae > Juglans > Juglans microcarpa x Juglans regia. The sequence continues at coordinate 11,576,444 of NC_054609.1, forward strand.
CTTGACGGACAGGAAATCATTTTGGTTCATGTCTTTAACTCCTTAACATTACCAGACACTTTCTTTTTGATACATAACTTTACTAGCCGTATGAATATGTCAGTTGGTTTTTCTGGGGTTATGTGCAGCTAATAGAACTGTTATTTATTTCAAAATTGCTCGTAAATTTATTTGCTGTCAAACAGGAAAATTATATTGAATTTCTATATGAGGATCATATATTGTCTTTGAGCTATCAACATGGCTAGTTACTTATCAAAAAAAAAAAAAAAAAAGCTATCAACATGGCTAGTTACATTAAAGAAAAATTACTAATATGACTAGTTATTGCATATAATTTTTTGCTTTTCAAAGTTGGTTTGAAATGGCCTTGAATGTTGTATTTATGGTTTTAGGTACGAGTGAAGGCTGCTCTTAACAGACAATCTAAAACTCGGGTGATTGGGCCAAACTGCCCTGGTATTATCAAGCCTGGAGAATGCAAAATTGGAATTATGCCAGGATATATCCACAAACCTGGTCGCATAGGAATTGTCTCCCGATCTGGTACATTAACCTATGAAGCGGTGAGTCCTAATTTGGATCTAATGAGCAGTTTTCTTATAGGGAAACTAGTCTATTGTAATATCATGATTTAAATTGATGTCATTTTGGTCACATGGTTGATCTTCCATGGGAACTCAGGTGAGATGATTGTGTTTGAAATGAAAAATATTCCTGCAGCTGTAGTGTAATCTGTATGTATACCTATTTTTTCACTTATTGGGAAATGAGCTTTCATGCTGCATTTCTCTTGGCCTTGCTTTCTTGAAGAGTTTATGGAGATCAGTTTTCATAGAAGTATTTCCTTCTGTCAAAGTTCCCTCTAGTAGCCAGGGGTAGAAGCTTTTACAAAGCTGCTTGTACTAAATCATTGTCTTTGAAACAATTTTCATCTTTCTTGTATGTACTATTGTATGGCCCATTTAATGATTGGATGATCGCTTTTCACCCTCTTTATCATCAGATATGCTGATGCGTTTTTGTATCTTGTATCATTATTCGATATATATTGCTTATGTGGGTTATGGAGGGATCCAGTGGTTCATAGGTTTGATATTTATAGTTATTTACTTTGCAGGTTTTCCAAACTACTGCTGTTGGCCTTGGACAATCCACTTGCGTGGGTATAGGAGGGGATCCTTTTAATGGGACGAACTTTGTTGATTGCATTGAGAAGTTCCTAGTGGACCCACAGACGGAAGGTGAATTATTTTTGAAGATTTGTTTGGTCAATTTATTCTTTATTGTGATATGGCTAGTGAGTTATGGTTGGTAATATTCTCATTGTTTGAAATGGCCTATGGTTATGGCTTATGTGGTGTATTTGGACGGCCTAGAACTTTATGGAACTTAAGATGACATTGCTTAAATTGAATTCAAAAATTTCTTTTTCTGATAAATGTTTCAATATTTTTTTGAAAAGCGGCAAGGCGCATAATTCTAAATGCAAGAGAGAGCACAATCTTAGGGTTGAAAGAAAAAATAAGAACGTACAAAGTCTAGGAAAGAAGAAAAGCTGTGTTCCATCATCCACACATAGAATGCCTTGAGCACAAAGGTTTCTATCTCTTTCACCCGGTGCCAATAAAAAAGAAGGTTTCTATCTCTTTCATCATCTTTTCTTGGTCATGGAAATTGTGAGCATTGCATTTTTCCCAAATGCACTGCATGATACTTAAAAGAGCAATCTTTAATATCAATTGTGGCTACCCTTTTTGCCTTCTCCAACAGTTCAATAACTCCACCAGGTCAAGGTGGTGTGGCATTAACACACAATCATCAAAAGACAGATGAATTACCCAGAAGGCTCAGGCCACAGCAGTTGATTCTCCCCTTGTTACACATGCAGCATTAATTCATCACTATGACATGTCTGGTTTTATATTTTGTCCAAGGTTAAGATTCTCCCAAAAGCTAGTGTCTATAGACTCGATACTTAAAGGCCACCTATGAAAGAGCCTTGTTTTTCCAAGGCTCGCTAGTGGGTTGGTTCTAACTTCATACCTTCACCTTTTGGACAAGAGCCACTGTATTTTATCCTCACTGCCTCCACTCATCCTAAAAGAGTACAAGTTGAAGATTGGAGAGAATAGATCCACTTTCCAATCATGGGCTGATCTGATGAAGTAGATATTTCACTGTCGATAATTATTGGAGAAATGCTAATGGTCTGCTACCAATGCCTCCTTATGAAGGGATATGCTAAACAACTTTTGTAAGGCCATGTTTATAAGCTGATATCCACACCTTGTCACATCAAACCAGATCTTAGTCTTATGCCTCCACTAGGCCCAGTTTGAAGAGCACTCCTAGAACCTCAGACTTGTTTCTCTACTGTCAAGGCATTCGTTAGTTGAAGATGCACTTGGGAAATTTATATTGATTCCTTTGTACCAACAGATGGGAGTTGACAAATGAGACTTGTGTTATTACAACAGAATCAAAATAACAATGAAGCTATTATGATTTCCATTATCATGTGTTGTACATGAGCATGGTTAACATCAAACACAAATAACCTACTGAAGGGCATTTTATGGAAATTGTTAGTGCATATTTTATTTTAGTCTAATGTGTATCATCCATGATCATATTTGTTTTTTGAAAGGGGAGTACTATTTTTATTGAAATAAATGGCTATTGACTTATGTGATTGGATCTTTTTTGTTTCTTTAGTTTGTAAGGTTATTTGGTTCTCACGAGTTGAAAAGGTTGGTAAGTAGGATGTAGAAATCAAATTTGAGGCAATTTGTTCAAAGAGTATGGAGTTTGTAATTTAGTTAATCTGCTGTGACTTAATTGAAGTTTTGTACTCTGTTTATTAACATTTCATGCTGTAATAGCATTTACTAGTCAATTTTTCTTTGATTTCAAAAGAATGATTTTATATTCAGTCTTATATTAATTAGGTGGTTGAAGTTACTTCTTATTGATGTTTACTTTTATCCATTGCATTTTCATTTGACCTATTCTTTTTTAGTCATGTCCTTGTGTTTGTGTTCTGTTGATGTTTTTCCTGACACAGACTCTAGCAGTTTTCCTTTAAATAGTGAGGAAAATAATGTGCAAACAATCAAATAATGATGCTTTGTATATGTCAGGAATGATTCTTATTGGAGAGATAGGTGGAACTGCAGAAGAGGATGCTGCTGCATTGATAAAGGTATGCATTGAAAATTATAGCTCTTCCTCTATTTCGTTCAAGTCAAAATAACCATGACTTTTGTTTTAAAAGAAAATTGTCTCCAAACCTTCCCGATAAAGATCTTATAGAAACTTTTATCATGAATTAGAAGAAAATAAATGCCCCTAATATCGGAGATATCGAATTGTGGATCTATAGTGAAGTTTGGCAGTTGATCAATGTGGCCTCTTAACAAATATGGACTAAATTTTTTTTTCTGGTATGTTTATGTGTTTCTTTTTTGAGTGATAATCCATTAAAAGAAGTTGCAACACTTGTACATGGTAATGTACAAACGGGAAGTATAAAAGACTATTATTCAGCTCTTTTTTTCCATGTAATAAAGGATTTTATGATGAGGATAATAGGCATAGCCCATGCACACATGACGTATACAAGAGAGACACCTAAGGATGATTAACAAGTGACAGAAGAAAATTGTGGACACTTCCAATGTAAAATCTATTGCTATTGATCAGTGGAATAGTGTGTTAAAGAGGAAAACTCCAAGTTCATGCAGTAGTCTGCTCGTGGTTTCCGAAGCTTTAATCACTTCTCTCTCTCCAAAGGCACCATAGCAGAGAAATGGGAGCCATCTTTTATGTTGTTGCGATTTGTGGTTGCCATGTAAGCCTCTCCAACTTCTAGGAAATAAAACAACCTTTTCGGCATCGCCCATGCTAATCCCATCCTATCAAAGAAATCATTCCATAATGTCTGAGTATCTCACAATGTAGAAATAGGTAATTGTCTACCCACTTTTTTCTTTTCCATATAAAACACCAATCCATAACAATGATCCGTTGTTGCTTTAAGTTGTCTATGGTGAGAATTTTCCCAAAGAAGCTGTCCATGCAAAAAAAAAAAAAGCTACTTTGATAGGCACTTTGTCTTCCAAATACCCCAAGGAAAATGATTTGTATCTTGAATGGTAAGGGCTTGATAGAATGTATGGACGGTAAACTTCCCTTTTTTTGAAGGGCGCCAAAAAACCTTATCTACATCTCCCAATCTCACACTAACAGATTATAGAAGATTATATAATCCTATGAAAGCATTAACTTCCCAATCTTAGGCTTGCTTATAAAACTTCCCAATCTTATGCTGCTATGGAAAAACTGGAGAAAGTTCCCCATCCTCTTCTTATATGCTTTCACAATCCCACCCCTTGTGATCCTTGCACTTCAAATATAGAGTGCCATCCACCCCTAGCCCCATCAAACTTTGAGTCTATTCTTGCCTTCCACAAAGACTCCATTTCTTATTGATATATCTATAACCATTTCTCCAATATAATTTGGTCGAAAACCAACAAGTTCCAAACTCTCAATGGAGGCTCTAAAGGACTCTTTCCCATCCGTTTTCCGAGTGGCATGTGATCAAGAAGCTTTGGTGGTGGACCTCATGGTTCGTTCAAGGGACCAAGTCCAATGGAATATCACTTTTAGTAGAACAGCCCAAGATTGGGAAATAGACAGTTTTGAGGCTTTTTTCAGCTTAGTGTATTCTATGAAGTTGAATGGATTGGGGGAAGATAAGTTATGGTGGACACTTGCAGGTAAGGGTACTTTATCGGTTTGCTCCTTTTATAAGTCCCTTACACTTCTACCAAACACTCATTTTCCATGGAGAAGTTTGTGGAGGAATAAGGCACCTCCCAAAGCACTCTTCTTCTCTTGGACAACAGCCCTGGGTAAGATTTTGACTACAGATAATTTGCGAAAGCGCCTGGTAATTATCTCAGATTGGTGTTGTATGTGCAAGAAAACTGACGAGACAGTAGATCATCTCTTGCTACATTGTGAGATAGCGAGAGCTGTGTGGAGCGAAGTGTTCAGTTGAATAAGGTTAAACTGGGTGATGCCTGCCACAGTGGTTTGAGTTATTAGCCAGTTGGGTGATGCTGGGTGGTGCTGCACAAGTCAAAGCTGTGTGGAAGATGGTCCCTACCTGCATTATGTGGTGCACATAGCGAGAGCGTAACGAGTGGACATTCGAAGACAAGAAGCGGACATTAGAGGAGTTTCTAGTGTTATTTTTTCGCACCTTATTTCTTTGGGCTATAGTTGTAGATTTTAATGGCCTAAATGTACATGATTTTCTTCCTTCTATAGCGACCTAGATAAGTCTTATCTCTTGTATATCTTCTTGTGTACTTGGGTTATGCCTATCCTTATTAATAGTATTGTTTACCTATAAAAAAAAGTTCCAAACTCTCAATCCTCACCCTGAAGAGTGCGCATGTACCTTCGTCCAATCACAAGATGTGATTTGAGCTCATAATCCATTCCACTACATTAGTGAGTAGCATGAACAAGGACAAGAAATAGGGTTGTAAGTTGGAAAGGGGAATTTTAGGCTACGTTTGGATGTTGAAGTGATCTCAAATAATTTGTAAATAGTAGTGAAAAAATAACGAATAGTAGTATAAAAGTAGTAAATGGTTTCTGAATAGTAATCAGATCACCTCACTAACCAAACATAGCTTAATGAATGTCTAGACGCGTTTCTTATTGCTAATGAATGTCTGGACAGTAGGTTGAAGGCTGGTATAGCAGGAGATCATTTGCAAGCTTGACATGAAGAAAGCGTATGATCACGTTAATTGAGACTTTCTCCTCTACCTTCTTGGGAGGTGCGGTTTTGGTGAGAGGTGGTGGTCTTGGATTCATTGGTGCATATCAACGGTGAAATTTTTTGATAAATGGTAGCCCAGCTGGTTTCTTCCATAGCTCGTGAGGCCTAAGACAAGGTGATCCTTTGCTGCCTCTGTTGTTTGTTTTTGTGATGGAGGGTTTGAGTAGGATGACATTGGCCTTGGTTAATAATGGCTTTGTGGATGGTTTTTCGATTGGAACCCTAGATAGGGGAATCATTAATATATCTCATTTGTTGTTTGCAGATGATACACTTGTTTTTTGTAAGCCAGATCAAAATCAGATTCAAGCTTTGAAGGCCTTGATGCTTTGTTTTGAAGCAGTTTCCGGTTTTAAAGTGAATTTAAATAAGTCAAAGATGATTCCAATTGGGGATGTTCCTACTATATTGCAGCTGGCTAGCATGTTGGGGGTGTAAGATAGCCTCCCTTCCTTTGACGTACCTGGGACTTCCATTGGGGGTGGCTGCGAGGGCATCCTCTGTATGGGAGATGGTGATTGATAAGATAGAGAAGAGACTAGCAGGATGGAAGAGAATGTACTTATGGAAAGGCGGCAGGATCACATTGATCAAGAGTACACTTTCTAACCTGCCAACTTATTTTTTCACTTTTTCCTATACCTGCAAGTGTGGCATATCGAATTGAGAAACTCCAACGTGACTTCTTGTGGCGTGGCGTGGCGTGGGGGAGGAGTTCAAATTCCATCTAGTGAAGTGGGGAACGGTATGTTGTCCTATCTTCAATGGTGGTTTGAGTATTAGAAATGTGAGTATTTTTAATTGGGCGTTACCTGGAAAATGACTGTGGAGATATATTAAGGAACCGGAAACCTTGTGGAAGGTGGTGATTGAGCATAAATATGGAGGCATATTGGGGGGGGGGGGGGGGGGATGGAGTACTAAAGAAATTAGAGGAGCCTATGGAGTGGGGTTGTGGAAATACATTAGAAGAGGATGGGGGTTTTTTACTCGACACACTCGACTCTAGTTGGGGGAGGGTTCCAGGATTAAATTCTGGAAAGATAGTTGGTGTGGGGATACTTCCCTGCAAGATTCATTTCCCTCACTATTCCAAATTGCTAGTGATAAAGACGTTGCAGTGGTGGATGTCATGGGGTTATCGGGTGGGCAGATCCATTGGGATATTAGTTTTAGTAGAGCAGCACAAGACTAGGAGATGAACAACTTTGCTGATTTTGACAGCCTCTTGTACTCTGTTAAACCGATCAATCAACAAGAAGGTGAGTTGTGGTGGTCACTCGCAGGGAAATGTGCATTTTCGGTTCGCTCTTTTTATAAGGTTCTCACTCAAGAGCCCAACACTCAATTTCCTTGGAAAAGACTTTGGAGACATAAGGCACCCTCCAAAGCTGCATTCTTCGTGTGGACAACATCGTTGGGCAAGGTCCTCACAACTGATAATTTGAGGAAAATGAGGGTTATCATAGCAGATTGGTGTTGCATGTGTTGGGTAGGGGGAGAGTCGGTGGACCATCTTCTACTACATTGTGAGACAGCAAGGGTTTTGTGGAATGAGGTGATCGGTCGAGTAAAGCTGGCTTGGGTTATGTCGAAGATTGTAGTGGCAATGTTGGCCAGCTGGACAAATATAGGAGGCATGTAGCAGATTAAAACGGTTTGGAAGATGATCTCTTATATGCATCATGTGGTGCTTGTGGCAGGAGTGCAATGCGAGGACATTTGAAAGCAGAGAGATCACTAGAGGAACTTAAAGCTTTATTTTGCACTACTTTTATGTACTTGGGCCATTTCTGTTGATTTCAATGGCATGGACCTACATGACTCCTTGTTTCTTTGGCGCCTTCTTAATTAGCGCACATAGTGTTTCTTGTATTTGTATCGGGCTTTACCTAATCTTTGATCAATAAAATTTGTTTGCTAATAAAAAAAAAAAAAAAAAAAAATTAAGGTGGTACTTCCACCTTTGGACAAGTACACCTTCTTCCAAGTGGCCAATCTGTGCTACCTTTTTTCTTTCACCCCATCCCAAGTAGTCGTAGACTCGAATGAGGAGCCCAAAGGGTGGCCAAGGTATTTCTTAGGTAAGGAAATAATACCTTAAATCCTATCAAGCTAGCCAAGTTATCCACATTTGGATTCCACATTGGAGCCAACTTTGACTTAGCCAGATTCACCTTGAAGCCCAAAACAGCTTCAAAGCATAATAAGAGTGCCCTCAGAGATCAGATGTGGCCTTGATTGGCCACATAGAAATTAAGGGTATCATTTGCAAACAATAGATGGGAGATGACAAGTGTGCCTGAGTCTCTATCCCCCACAAAAATCCAATGAAGTGCGTCCCGCCACCAAATCTGTAATCATTTGGTTGAAACCTTCCATGATGATGGACCTGAGATAGAGGATCACTTTGTCTCAAACACTGAGAATAATGGAGACTTTTGCTGTACCATTCACCAAAATTGAGAAAGGCATTGTAGAGATGCAAACTACAGCCTTACTTGTATAAAAAAAAGAAGATGCAAACTACAATGCACTGTCCAAGAGCACCATTTCTCCCCAAAGTTGTATCTCAACTAGGTACGACAAGAATTTCTAGTTCACAGTTCGTTCATACAATCTTATGCCTTCTCTAGGTCCACCCTGCAAAGTATCCTTTGTTCTTTTGACTTGAGCCTATTGTCCAAGCACTTGTTAGCTGTAACCACTGAATCAAAGATCTATCTTTGTCTTACGAATGCATTTTGGGGCTTTGATATAATCTTCTTCATTGCTGTGCTCATTCTATTTTCCAAGACATTGGATAGAATTTTTTTTTGATTGGTACCGGGTGTCTGGAAACAGCGTTCCGACTAATCCCGGGGATGCATAGGCCCTCAACAAGGAGTCTTCCGTAAGTGCACTTCAGGTAATTCAATGAAAAAATCCCTCAGTCCAATGATCCCTAGAGATTGTTTGCACTCAAGGGGATTTGAACCTTAGACCTAGGGGGAGCATACCCCCAAGACTAATAGGCTGGTAATCTTTTACATCCACCGCACCTAGTGTTTTAGCAATGAATGCTGTAAAGGTTGCATTTGAAGCTGTTTTCAAACCTTCCATATGAATGAAACTTGTGAAAAACTTCCATAGTATCTTCTTGAACAACTTCCCAACAAGTTTGAAAGAAATCTATGGTGAATCAATCGGGGTCTGGAGCGTTTACCTTTTACGACTTTGCAAATCTTCGCGTCTTCAATAGGCCGCTCAAGCTACTGTGCTCCCTATTGGTCTATGGTTCCAAAAACCAAACTACCAAGCTTCAATCTTCATTCAAACTGCTCAAAATATAGAGACTCAGTGTGGTACAATATGATTGTCAATTTCTACTGGTTCAATGATACTGCTTCGTCCGCATTCATCACATCAATTGCACTATTTCTTTTAGAGTTAGCCACTCGATGGAAGAACTTGGTGATGCATTTTCCCCCTCCCTCAACCATAAGGCCCTCGATCTGTCTCCACAGTATTTTCTCCATTAAGATAACCTGTTCTAGAGCTCAAGTCGCTTTAGCTTTGTGTGACGTCTTAGCATTTGCTAGAGCTCTTACCTCCACACCCTTTTAACTCCTCCATGAAAGACATCTTTTGACCCTCCACATTGCCAAATACCAGTTCATCCAAACCTTCAAGTCACTTTTCAATGCCTTTAGTTACAAGCCATGATATAACTTGGGGTTCCTTGATAATTGTCGGAAGACCACCATTGTCTGACTCTATCAATGAAATCATTAGACTTCAGCCACATATTCTCAAACTTAAAATATCTCTGATACTCTTTAATGCCGCCCCCACAATCAAGGAAAGTGATACGAAAATAACCTAGGAAGTAATTTTTGAATTAGGTCTAGGAAATACACTTCCCATTCTGGAGATATCAGCAATCTATCAATTCTCTACCACGGTGAAACATCCTGGTTGTTGGACCATGTGTAGGAACCTCCCACTAAAGGGATATCCAAGAGTTCTTGCACAAATATGAAATCTGAGAAGTCTATCGTAGTCGAATTGAGTATGTATGCACTCAAAATCTCTTAGTTGGGAATCGAATGACGTTGAAGTCTCCACCTATATATACCACGATAGGATCCTTAGGCTATAGAGACCAGCCAATTTATCCCATAATAATCTTTATTCGTTGTCGAGGTTTGGGCCATATACTCTTGCATGAGCCCGCAAGAAGAATTCTTCTCATTTTTGAACGAATAGGCCACCGTGTACTCCCCTACACATTCCGAACAAATAGGCCACCCTTTCCCCCTTCATCTTCACTTGACAAAACCCCTTGTTTTGAGACCTCCAAACTCCTCTTCATTCCAAACCCATTAGGGTCATACACAACCATAGCTCCCTTGACATTGGTAGTTTCTAGCACCATTTCTTCCTTGGTAGGTAGAGCTGTATTCAAGCCAAGTTTGGATGAGTTGAGGCCGTCTGAGCTTGGCTTGAATTTCTTTTGAAACTTGACTCTCGAGCTTAGCTCCTATTAGAGTCAGGCTAAAACTTTCAGCTTGAGCTTGGATCGACTTCTAGAAAATCCAGCCCGAGCTCAACTCAAAGCTCGAGTTGTAACTGAGCCGAGAGCTTAAATGAGCTCAACTCAGCTTCAATAGAGAATTTTTTAAGTTTCTTATTTTCTCAATTTAAAAAACAATAATTAAAATATATATATAATAAGCAAACGAAGGAATGAGATAACAAATGAAATTAATCAAAATTGCAATGTTTATTTATTTATTAGTCAAGTATTAAAATTACACAGATACAATATTATAACTCGTATTTATAATTATATTTATAACACACATATATATATATGCGCGCACATATAAGTTAATATATATATATATATATTTGTAATAGTTCTCTCTGTATACTTCATGTGTACTTGGGTTATGCCTAATTACTTGGTTTAATAATTTTTCTTCTCCTATCAAAACAAATATGTTTTTAATATATATTGTTACTTTACTTAAAATATATACATATATATATATTGTTACTTTATATGTATCTATATTTATATAACATATTTATTTATTTTTCATTGGTACCGGGTGTCCAGGAACAACGTCCTGACTAATCCTGGGGGTGCATAAGCCCTCGACAAGGAGGTTTCTGCAAGTGCACATCGGGTAATTCGAGGGGAAAATCTCCCAGTCCAATGACCCTTAGAAATTGTTTGCACTCAAGGGGATTTGAACCTTAGACCTTGGGGGAGCATACCCCCAAGCTCAAGGCCTTTACAACTTGAGCCAATCCCTAGGGTTTAAGCTAGAGGGCATATATAAACTCAACTTGGAACAATTAAAATTCAACTAATTATGACATAAGAGACTTGGTAAATTTTTATAAAAAAATATTCTTTGAAGATACCTTGATATATAAACTAATTATAAACTTTATTCAAGTTTCAACTAAGTATAAACTTCAATTTATGTAACATATTTATTGATATATATGTGTATTACAATATATATGAGCTTGATTGCAAACATTAATTGAGTTCACTTGGGTTTTATACGAATTTTATTGTTTAATAATTGATCATAATTTTATGGTCACGAACGGGCTCATTTAATAAACAAATTGAATGCAAGTCAATTTTAACCAATTCGAGTTTGAGCTACCTATTGAATAGCCTATTCAGATTACGCCCCTCCTAGTAGGAGTGGTACAATCCTCTAATAGGTTGTAACTCCTCTTCTCTAAAGCTTCTGCTACATAGAAACACAGATCCCTTTTCGGTTTAGTCCCCCTCACCTCGTTGCCCCTTATAGTGGCTCCATACCAATGTTTTAAATTCCGTTCCGGTGATCATTCCGGTTTAAATACTAGAACGGAATATTTCGGTACCGTGCATTCCGGTGTACTGTTTTGGAATCAACTATATATTATATATAAATATTTATATGCATATATAAACTAACAACTAATAGAATAAATAGATATATATGTAAGTGTGTATCATGTATATGTGTATATATGTGGAAGAATTGAAGATTTATAAAATGAATATATGTTGAAAAAATCACAAACTTGAGTTGAGACACAAAACAAAGAAAAAAAATGAAAAATAGAGAAATTATTAAAAATAATGATATTAAAAAAAAAAAAGAGAATGACTAGACATTTAAAGTTACGAAAAATTAAAATTATATAAATACATTTTATATTATAGAATTAATTAAATACCATCTAGATTTAAAATTTACAAAAATGGCATCCAAGCACAAGAAAATTACAAAAACAGTCCGAAACAGAATAGGGCCTGAAATGCCAATTCTGACTGGAATGGCCGGAACGGACTGGAATGGGCCGGAATTTGGAGCGAAACGGAACGAGGAGGTATAGTGTACCTGACACTAGATCAGAACGGAAAATTCCAGCCGGAACGTAATGGAATTTAAAACTATGCTCCATACCCATCCTTGGTACTAGAACTTTGATTTTCTACTGCTCTTGCTGTTGTATTGGCTGCCGGCACATGAGCCACCAGTTTGCAACCAGCCAGAGTAGGTTTCTATGCCACCCCAGGTTGGTGGTTCACAGTTGTTGATGTCTCCATCACATGCTAGGTTGTCGTGCCCATTTCATAAAATGAAAACCTGACCTGCTTGACACAGCAGATTTGGCCTTGATTGACTGCATTTTGGGAAATTTGGGCCTTTTCCTTGCCTTTGTTGAGCCTAGATCCACACAGCGCAATGAGTTAGCATGGCTTTAGCTTTGGGCTTGAAATGCATTTCTTTGAATAGTTTATGGGTTGCACCAGCTCACATTTCCCCTGGCCCAAACTTGAATCTACCTGGTACAAAAGTGTGTCACCGTGTCTTTCAGCCCCAATAGCTTATTTTTCAAATTTTGTTAGACTTTGCACGCACCCTTCTGTAGAGCCACTCTTGAACATATCATCGCCCTTCCTGATTAAGCAACCCTAATGAACAATGGATCACCGACCTCTGCTTGGTCACCGATGTAACCTTTTTCAGTGGGCTTTTAACAGCAGCTTGTGAACTTTGTACCAATACAACTTCCTCATATGACTTAACAATACCCTTCACCTGAGTTGTACTGATGTTTGTTGCAATCAAAGAACAAACAACACCCCCCCCCCCCCCCCCCGGCGTGCGGGGTCCACATTTGGACTGGAAACTGCTTGCCTCCCTTTTTCTGTGGTGTCCAAGAAGAGAAAGAGAGAAGGGTTTGCCTTTTCCCATCTTCTATTTTTAGAAGTCTTGTAATTAGGTAACAAATCTTCTATTTTTAGAAGAGCAGGCTCGCCTTTGCTACTCGCGCTGCTTATTCTTATGTTTCGAAGCTGTCTAGATTAAGAATCCAAGGTCAATCCAGATAACACCTTTTCTCTCTGGCAATAGACAAGGAAAACAAGGATCAAGCCCCTGGAAAGCTCACCACATTAGTTTAGAGATATAAACAGTAAATGAGTTGAGTATGGAGGTTTATGAATTGCAGAAGAGGACCATACTCTCTATCATTGGGTTTTGCCCTTTGAAATTGCTTACATACAAATTATTTATTACTACATGTTAAGGAAAAGTGAACAAATATATTAGTACTTCTCTGTGACCTTGAAAGTGAAATGACTACTTAATGGAAACAGCTTGCCTTTGTTTTCAACTATTGATTATTATTATTATTATTTTTGATAGGTAAGAAGATAGGTAAGAAAATTTTATTAAGACAAGTATATAGGCAAGCTATGGATAGTTTGTTTCTTCTGTTTCTTCTACTTACCATTCTTGGTTTTTTCTTCGATATTTGGTTCACAATTATGTGCTCCAACTGATCCTATAATGTATCAAACAGGAAAGTGGGACTGAGAAACCTATTGTTGCATTTATTGCTGGACTAACTGCTCCCCCTGGCCGTAGGATGGGTCATGCTGGAGGTATAATACTTTGACAATGCTTAAATATGATTTTGGTGTGAATACCTGTACTCAAGTGCATTGTATTTCTAATGAATCATGGTGTATGCATGTTTGATATATGGTGAAATGGGAATCCAATTTATGCTTATGCTAGCAGATTTTAATGTATATTTTGTGGCAGTATATAATTAACTGTTATTCAACCTGTATATCATTTTAGATAATGGTCGTGGAAAATTGGACTTTTCTATCTTTTCCATGTCAAAGTATATAATTAACTGTTGTCCAACCTAATCAAATGAATTTAGAAGTTAATTGGACCTTTCTATCTTTTCCTCATTGAGAAAAGGTTCAACGCCCTTCTAATTGCCTCTGTCATCAACATATATATCTTTAATAGGAGTTTGTATAATTGTTCTTTTCTGCATGTGCAGCTATTGTGTCTGGTGGGAAGGGCACAGCCCAAGATAAGATAAAGACCCTAAGAGAAGCTGGGGTTACAGTGGTAGAATCTCCTGCAAAGATCGGTTCTGCCATGCTTGATGTTTTCAAGCAGAGGGGTCTTGTGAGTTAGTTACGACGATTTGAACTTCCTTCGCAATATTAATAGTAGCATAATATAATTACGGCATGGAAAGTCCAGCTTGATTGATTCTTAGCAATGAACCTACCGGTGGTAGTGTTTTTGGAAGGATGAGAGTGCTTCTGTTATTTATTCAATAAACTGCACAAAAATTCTGTGTTTCCAAGATTTCATTGGATGTTGACTTCTAGATATTTTTGTCCAATGTTGCCTTAAATCATTGTTTTATCAGTTCTGAAACGGAAGTTAATTGTTAAATAGGACGCCAACTTTGAAATTTTGCTCAGTTTAACTTGCTATAATACTTGCTTTTCGTTGCTTATATGCACCAGAGCTCGTAATTTTACTTCCCTGCATGTCCATGAGATGTATTCAAATTGGATAATCTTTCTAGATTTTCAAGAATTCTAAAAGATTACTCTGACACCCAAACAATTTGTTTGGGTACGCCGCTGCTCATGCCCTGGATAACTCAGCAGAATATGAATGTAGAATATGATTCAAGTTATAAATGGTATATGGTACATGAGTTTATGATATCTGGTTAAACAGCAGATTTTGCACAAGATGCTGATTTTTCTTTTTTATTCCAATTTTCTTCGTCCCCTTTGCATACTCCCCTGCTATGGACAACCCTCCCTTTTATGGTCAATATAATATATTACCAAGATCAAATGACACAGAAAATAAGGGATGGAGAACCCAACGAACTCCTTATAACAGTAGTTGCGATTCTGCAAAGAAAACCAAGAAGGGGGAGAAACGGAGCCAAAGAAATAATCGAGTCTCATAGTTTCTTGGCTTGAAGTTCAAGAGGCACCATGGCCATTGAGAACTTGCACATGGAGGATGAATTTGCAATAGAAGGACTACTTTTTGTTGGGTACTCTCCGAAAGTTATAAGAGAGCTGTTAGAAGATAAACAAATGTTTGGTCGGAAGTTTTTTTTTTTACTACATGTTAAATCTATATTATGAAAGGAAAAAAATAATAAAATAATGAGTTGTTTAACATACGAGTGTAAGTTTTCCATTCCTTGACGACAGTAATATTCTTTTTTCTTTTCCCAGTAAATAAGGGTTTTATTGATAATAGGCGAAGCCAAGTATATATGTCAACTACACCTAGGCATGACTGCCTAAAGATACAAGAAAATCATGTATGTTCATGCTATTAAAGTCTATTACAATTGATCAATAGAATAAAGCGTGCAGAAAAAAAAAGTTTTAAGCTCATCCATTGTCCGTTCCCGATCCGCCAAACTCCGATCGTTCCTCTCCATCCATATGCACCACCATAGATAAGTAGGTGTCATCTTCCACGTAGCTGCAATTTGAGAATTACCCCGGATTCCTTGCCAATTGGCCAAAAATTCAACAACCATTCGTGGCATTACCCAAATGAGTCCCACTCTCGCGAAGATATTGTTCCATGAACTCATGGCTATATCACAATACAATAATAGATTATCCATAGACTTAATTTTTCTTACACATGTAGTACCAATTCATTACATGAATGAAATGATGTTTCCTTACATTATCTAAGGCGAGAATCTTCTCTAACGAATGTGTCCATACAAGAAAAAGATGCTTTTAAGGGGGCCCTTAGTCCATATGTTCTTCCATGTGAATGTTCTTTTAGAGTGTCATAAGAGATTTATAGTACGACTAAACATTAAATCTCCCACTCTTGGAGTGAGTCACTAGAGAAATCCATAAGCTCTGCTATTGAGGCCGCCTTCTTTGTGCAATGATGTATAGTATTGGGTAGGCTTCTCTGAGGATTTGATCTCCACACTATAAGTCATTCCAGAATTTAATTCTAGAACCATCCCCAACTACAAAATGTGTTGATTAATAGAGATTGGTCTAACCTCTTTTTATGTGTTTCTAAAGCCCCACCCCATGTGGTCCATTCACCTTATTCGAGCACCATTCTCCCCACAATCCATCATATTTTAAATCAATGATCACCCTCCATAAAGCTCCCATTTCTTCATGATATCTCCATAACCATTTACCCAATAAAGTCTTGTTTAAAACCAACAAATTCTGAATTTCCAACCCCCCTTCGCATATAGGGGTACAAACTGTAGCCCAATTCACCAACTGAAACTTGAATTCTTTGTCTATTCTCCCCCATAGGAAGTCTCTTTACAATTTATCTAACCGGTGAGCCACCTTGCATGGTATTAGAAATAAGGCTAAGAAGTAAGTAGGCAGGTTGGATAGAGTACTTTTGATCAATGTAACTCTATCACCTTTGGACAGATAAAATCTCTTTCAACTCACTAGTTTGTGCTCTATTTTTTCCAACACCCCATCCCAAATAGACTGCAACTTAAAGGAACCCAATGGAAGACCGAGATAATTCATTGGTAGAGTGGTGACTTTGCATCCCAAGATATTAGCCAAACTCAAGACTCCGGGATTATTTAACTAATTCTGACTTGGTAAGATTTGCTTTCAAGCCTGATGCAGTTTCAAAGCAAAGTAAAATTGCTTAATGTCAATGGACAGCTTGGTTGTCCATATTCATTTCCATATTTGTTTCCATATTTATTTTCTTGATTTACTCTTTTGTATAATTAGCATAATACTTGACAGATTGTATAGGTATAGAATTTGCATATAATTATTTCTTTCCATGTATAGAATTTTTTATACAGTTTATATAATAAACAGAAATCACAAGGCTCGTTGATTCAGCCATTCTCACAAACTTTGACATGGTATCAAAAGCAGGTTGCTAATTTTCATCTCTTCGAATTCCTTTTCTCTCTCGAATTTGTGGGTTTCTCTATTTCGGTGCACTCTAGGTTGTTTTTTGGTGCACTCGACGTGACTTTCTCAATCTCTCGGACTTTCGACTCTGGTCTGGGGTGTTTTTCGACATGTTTGTGCTCTCGTGACTCTTGCAGCACCCTTCTGGTGTGACTTTCGACTTTTCTTTGCGATCGTGATTCTCGCAGCACCCTTCTAGTGTGAATTTCAGCTTCTGGTTTTCTTGGGTCTGGTTTCTCTGTTGTCTCAGCTAGGCTTGCAACCCGACCAAACCGTGCTTGATTTGGACCCGATCCGATCCAACCCAACATTCATGCTAATATAGAAAAATCTGACCCCGACTCTAGTCGGGTCAACCCGTTTGATATCGACCAATCTCCAGAAATGTCTTTTGAAACCCCTCCGAACCCACAGCCTGTACATGGGTTTCTTTTTCAGTTGTTGTAAATTCTCTCAAAGCCTTCAAATCATTCTTTCCGCAGCCTACTCTGAACTACTAGGGTTTTGAAAGCGAGGGTGAGAAGGAACTTAGACATGGAATCACCATGAGGGCCAAGGAAAGATTTGATTGTAGTCTTATTGCCGTATGATATTTGTCGGACCCTACTATTTGCTCGATCTAAAAACTTAAAAATGGGCATTTTTTAATTTTCCTAATCTTTACTGGGGTTTGCTCTTTAGTTTCACAGTGGAAGAAGAAGTGCATGAGGAGGTTGAAAAGGAAGCGCCGAAAGATGAGGCAGCGATCCAAGTAGTTCTTTGCCAATAAATCGATGTTGTTTTGTGTCTAATCGGTTTTTGATTAGAGAGTCATAGTGTCATGGACTTGGGTACCTCTAATCACATGACGAATAATCTCACTACTCTGTGTCATGTTCGACCCTACGCTGACAATCTGCTATTCAGACTACCAATGGCAGTTCTTTGCCAATAGCTCCTGTTGGAGATGCCTCTTCTAAGTTCACTGATATGTTTCTTGCTCCTCCACTTTCCACGAAGCTTATTTATGTTGGTCAATTAGTTAATAACAATTGTGCTGTTAATTTTTCTAGTTATGGTTGTTTTGTGCAAGACCAGGTAATGGGAGAGTCGATCGTGAAGGGACCTAAAGTGGGGCGCTTGTTTCCACTACTTTTGCATGTTCCAGAACTTTCTCCAGTTTCTTCTATTAAGTCTTTTGCTTGTAATAATGTTCCAGATCTTAGTATGGTGTGGCATTGTCGTTTAGGCCATCCCAATACTCAGATCTTATCTCATGTATTGCACTCTGGTTTTCTTGGTAATAAAGAACATTATTGCTTATCTCTTGAGTGTGATTCTTGCAAACTTGGTAAAAGCAAAACTCGTCCCCTTCCTTTGCATGATAGTAGAGCTTTTCACTGCTTTGATCTTATCTATAACGATGTTTGGGGACCTTCCCCGATTAATTCACATGAAAATTTTAAATATTATGTGACTTTCATTGATGATCATAGCAGATTTACTTGGGTCTATTTTCTTCGCTCTAAATCTGAGGTTTTTCATACTTTCACTGAGTTTGTAGCGTATGTTGACACTCAATTTTCTACTACTATAAAGACATTACGCACAGATTCTGGTGGTGAATATTCCTCTACTGAGTTCCAAGCATTCTTGGCTTCTAAAGGTATTATTCATCAACGATCATGTCCCGCTACTCCACAATAGAATGGAGTAGCCGAATGCAAAAATTGTCATCTCCTAGATGTTGTATGTACTCCCTTGTTAGAATCATCTGTTCCATCCATGTTCTGGGTTGAGGCTCTAAAAACTACTACTCACTTGATTAATCGTTTACCTTCCCAAGTCTTACACATGAAGTCTCCTTATTTCCGCTTGTTTGCTAAGCAACCTAGTTATGATAATCTACGTACCTTTGGTTGTGTATGTTTTGTTCATTTACCTCCTTATGAAAGACATAAATTATCTACTCAATCTGTTACATGTGCATTCTTGGGATATAATGTGTGTCAAAAAAGAGTTGTTCGCTATGATCCTACATTACATCGTACACGCATTTCTTCATGTGTCCTCGATGCCTTCCTCTTCTACTGTGGTCCTCCCCTCCTTTGAGCAGCAGTTATCGAATCTTCATCAAGTCAGCTATCACTTTAAACCAGGTATTGTGTATACGAGACGCTCCCGCCCACCGTCTATTCCGGTGGCTCACCCGATATCTGATCCTAGCATGCTCCAGAATCAGTCAATTGCAGCACCTACCAAGGCTTTGGTACGTTGCTCTCCTCGAGTGTCTGTACCTCCAGATAGGTATGGATTTCCTTCTTCCAGTTCTAGCCATTCTATTTTAGCTCTTACTGTTGCATTGTCCAATTTTGATATTCCCACATGCTACTCATATGCTGTCAAGCAT
Source organism: Juglans microcarpa x Juglans regia (assembly GCF_004785595.1). Taxonomy (NCBI): domain Eukaryota; kingdom Viridiplantae; phylum Streptophyta; class Magnoliopsida; order Fagales; family Juglandaceae; genus Juglans; species Juglans microcarpa x Juglans regia. The sequence goes on from NC_054609.1 coordinate 11,595,998, forward strand.
GACTGTTGGCGACAAGCTATGCAGGAAGAAATTGCCGCTCTAGAGGCAAATCACACATGGGACATTGAGCCTTATCCTCCCACCATTGTTCCCTTGGGTTGCAAATGGGTTTACTCAGTCAAGGTTCGATCTAATGGAAGTTTGGATCGTTACAAAGCTCAGCTTGTTGCACTTGAGAATAATCAGGAATATGTTGTCAATTATGAAGAGACTTTTGCTCCTGTGGCTAAGATGATTACTGTTCTTATGATTCTAACTCTTGCTGGTTCCAATGATTGGCCACTACATCAGATGGATGTCAAGAATGTTTTTCTTCACGAAGATCTTAAAGAGTGTATTTATATGAAGCCACCCCCGGGTTGTTTCCCTCTCCGACTTCACATGTGTGTAAATTTTGTCGCTCTCTTTATAGGGTCTCAAACAAGCTCCGAGGGCCTGGTTTAATAAATTTCGAACTACTTTATTACAATTTTCATTCAAACAAAGTAAATATGACACTTTATTGTTTTTTCGGAAATCAGACATGGGTATTGTTGTCCTTTTGGTTTATGTTGATGATATTGTGATCATTGGTTCTGATTCTGCTTTACTTGTGCAACTCAAGACTCATCTCTTAGAGTCTTTTCTTATGAAAGATCTTAGGTCTCTCACATATTTTCTTGGTCTTGAGGTGCATCGAAGTCCCTCTGGTATTTCACTTAATCAACATAAGTATGCTAGTGACTTGGTGGCTACAATTGGACTATAGGAGGCTACCTCTGTCGATACTACCATTGAATTAAATGTCAAGCTTCGCAAAGAGGAGGTGACTTACTTGTTGATCCCAGTTTATACTGGAAATTGGTGGGTAGCTTGTCTATCTCACCATTACTAGATTGAACATTTCTTTTGTTGTACAGCAAGTCAGCCAGTTTCTTCAAACTCCTCGTCATGTTCATTAGGCTGTTGTCTGTAGGATCATACGCTATGTTCAGGGCACTTCTGCCCATGGCTTATTCTTTCCTGCAGGCACTTCTCCTTGTCTTGCTGCTTATAGTGATGCTAATTAGGCTGGTTGAGTTGATACACATCGCTCCATCACTAGTTGGTACGTGTTCTTAGGTGATGTGTTGATCTCCTGGAAGACTACAAGCAACACAAAGTTTTTAAGTCATCTACAAAATCTGAGTACCAAGCGATGTTTCTTGTTTGTTCCTTAATTATTTGGCTTCAAGGTCTTCTTGCTGAGTTACACTTCTCTGAGACCGATCTACACCTTTACACGCCGATAATACAAGTGCGACTCAGATCACGACCAATCCTGTCTATCATGAGCACACAAAGCAAATTGAAGTTGGCTGTCACTCTATCTGTGAAGCCTTTGAAGCTCGTGTTATCACTTTTCCACACATTTCCACTGAACTACAAATTGCCAATATCTTCACCAAGACTCTCACTTGTCATCGACATTGCTTCCTAAGTAGCAAATTGATGCTTGTTGATCAACTCGCATCAATTTGATGGGGGCTGTCAATTTTCTGTCCATTATTCGTTTCCATATTTCTTTCCTTGATTTACTCTTCTGTATAATTAGCATAATATTTGACAAATTGTATAGGAATAGAATTAGTATATACCTATTTCTTTCCACGTATAGAATTCTTTGTATAGTTTATATAATAAACAGAAATCACAAGGCCCATTGATTCGGCCATTCTCACAAACTTTGACACTTAAAAGAGCACGCAAAGCTTGAATGTGATTATGATTAGCCCCACAGAATACAAGTGTGTCATCAGCAAATAATAGGTGGGTCATCCCAAGTGTGCCGATTCTTGCATCCCCAACAATAAATCCAAGTACAAATTTCCTTTCCATGAGATCTATGATCATTTTACTAAGAACTTTCATTATGAAAACAAGTAGTAATGGGGATAAGAGATCACCTCACCTCACACCCCTTGAACTTCCAAAGAAACCGATTGGGGTACCGTTTACAAAAATAGAGAAAAGAATTGTGGAGATGCAAAATTTGATCCAAGAATACCATCTTGCTCCAAGTACACACCTCTCAAGCATGTGTAACAAAAAGTTCCAGTTTACATGGTCATATGATTTCTCCATGTCAAGTTTGCATAATAATCCTGGTTCACCCGACTTGAGAGACTCTCCAAACATTCATTGGCAATGAGCACCAAGTCAAGATTTTGCCGACCTTGTATGAATGCATTTTGGGGCTTGGATATGATCTTCTCCAATACCATATTCAATGTATTAGCCAATACCTTTGAAAGGATTTTGTACGTACCGCTCACCAAGCTAATAGAACAAAAGTCCTTAATCTCCACCACCCCCGGCTTCTTTGAAATAAGAGCAATGAAGGTAGAATTTAGGCTTTTTCAAACTTACCTCGTTCATGAAACTCATGGAAAAAGCTCATGATGTCGTCTTTAACTATCTCTCAACATGCCTTAAAGAAGGTCACAGTGAACCCATCCAGACTTGGAGCTTTGTTGCCTGCAATACTTCTCACCACCTTGCAAATCTCCACCTCCCCAAATGGCCTTTCTAACCAACTTGCTTCTTGTTGGTCAATTGACTTAAAAAGAAGACCACCCAAACATGGTCTCCAAGAAAACTACTTCGAAAGTAGTTGTGCATAATAATTGGTAACGTGATCCATGATCTCAGTCAAGTTTGATGTAATCCTCCCATCTACCAATATGGACTTAATGATATTGTGTATTCTATGTGAATTAGCCATGCGATGGAGGAACTTGGTGTATTTATCCCATTCTTTTAACCATAAAGCCCTCAATTTTTGTCTCCACGAAGTCTCTTCCATTAGAGCCAACCTTTCAATATCCAAGATGAGATGCTTTTGGTGAGCCTTTTCTTCTTCTAAAAGCCCCATCTCCTCCTCCACGTCTTCCAAGCCCTATAAATTGTCGAGAATGGACTTTTTTTAGTGTTCCGCATTCCCGAAAATCTGCTCATTCCACTTCTTCAAGTCCACTTTGAGAGCCTTTAGGTTACAAGCCAGCACATAACTCAGGTTGCCTTGTATGAGATATGAAGACCACCATTGTCTAACTCGCTCAACAAAGTCTTCTGATTTCAGCCACATGTTCTCAAACTTAAAATGTCTTTTATCTCTTTGGATGCCTCCACAATCAATGAGAATGGGGGAAGTGATCCGAATATAACCTTGGAACCCGTTTTTGGATTAAGTCCGAAAACTGTGCATCCCAATCAGGCGAAATAAGGAATCTATCAAGTCTTGACCAAGCTAGATGTTCTCTATTATTGGACCATGCGAATGTTCCACCCAGTAGAGGAATGTCCAAAAGTTCTTGCCACCCACAAGAGGCACTCCAATGCTTAAGTTAGTCATTCTTATTTTATCTTTAGTGAAATTCAAGAGAGAAAGTGAGAGTATTCTCTTCCCCTTCTTTGAGTTTTCCCCCGTGCCCTTTCCATCTTAAAGAGTGGCATTTTATAGGATTTTTAGAGCTCATAGATGCTTGCCATGTGTCAACTTTGAATCAATTAGATAGTTGAGAATATATGGTTATTCATTGAAAATGGGGCTCATAGCCATATCTATGAAGTGACTTTATACAGTTATCACCGTGCAGTGCACTTTGTGAGTGGAGACCACTAACTATTCTTATGATTCCCAACAATAATCATTCGTTGACCGTTGTGGATAGGCATATTTTATTTTGCTACATTACCCTATATTAGAAACTTGAAAAATGCTAAACACAATCCGCTGGGGGAATTGTCGGGAAAAAGTTGCCCATATGGCATAGAAGAAACAGTGTCATTTATATCACTATATATGCACCAAACTTTCTCTCCTTGCAGCCCACTCTGCCCTTAGACTCACCACCTTCTCTTCATCTTCTTCTTTATTTTTGTCATCTTCCTCCCTTCGTCTTCCCACAGACCCACAAAAACTTCTCTATACTATTTCTTCAGTGTCCTTCGAGCCTCTCTCCTAAAGTCCTTCATCTTCGTAGCTTCGTCTTCGCATCTCTTCTTCTTCTTCTAACTCGGATCCAGAGCCATGGAGCCAGAAAATCTCTACTACTCACCCAAAAAATCTGATCTTTTTTTATTTTATTATTATTACAGAAGCATATGGAAGTCAAATGCACGCATTGAGGTCACAGAAGCACAAACCCAATAATAGCCAGAACCCCTAGTTACCAAGATCCTCAAGAATATCCAACTAAAGAAGTTCTACGAAGTCTAACTCTGTTTGAAATGTCATGGACTAATCCGGCCCCATCATAACAATACCCAGATGCCCAAATCAGTAAAAAAACTAAAAACCCCTTAATTCCAAGCATATTTAATTTAGCATGAGAATGATTATTTACTCGAATTTACAGAGAAAACAAAGTTAATGCCAACATCAAAAAAAGAGGAAAAAAAAGTCCAAAAGCTTTTCCATGGACACCCAAAAGTAGAAAAGCAGGTGATATGGAGATGGAGAGGGATGGATTTAGGATACGATATGGAGAGGACGAGGGAGAAGCAAACAAGATGGAGAGGGAGAGGGAGAGGGAGAGGAGGGAGAGGGAGATGAAGAAGGAGGGAGGGAGGGAGAGGGCCAAATAGTTAGGAGGATGATGGACTTCTGAAAACATGGAACACCAAAACGCAAGATTGCTTTTGATCCAGAGGATGGCAAGCCACAGGATGTTGACGTGTCAGTCGATTGTATCACGGTTTCGCATGGGCGGTTGTACCTAGCAGGATTGTAGAAACTTATTGTTTGGATATCTTCATATTTTCCGTGTAATCCTTTAAAAAACTCACTTTTAGACTGTGGGAGGTTTAATGCAGTCTCAATGAGATTTAATTGATTTTAAACATGGCAATATATGTTCTCCTATACTACTTTAGGTAGCTACAACTTCTTATCTAATGCTAACATATGTAGATTTCTTCTTTTGTAGGGATGAAAAGAGAACATTCCTGGCCTTGGAAATTTAGTACTAGTATTTGAAGTACGAATCTACCTTTGGATTTTAACTCTATGATATCGTAAAAGAAAAATTCTATTTATCATCCCCACACACCATATTTTTTTTCTCTTATCAAATGTGTGGTATATGGATGATGAGTAGAAGAATTCAATAAGTTTATAAAGAATAAAATAAAAAACAAAATTTAAAAAACTGAAAAAAAAAAAAAAAAAAAAGGTGTGGTGTGTGGAGATGATGAAAGCTCTTCACTGTGCTTGTTTTCTTTATAAGATGACTTGATTATCATCCAAAAGATTCTTTTAAAAGTTAATCGACTTTTACATTATTTATCTTCATGCCCAATTGATTTTTTTTATTCTATATATTCTTGGTGGTTGTAAAAATGGTGAGGCTAGTTTTTTGGCTTTTGGGATTTTTATTTGAGTTATTTAGTGTGATAGAGCCTGTACTAACAATATTCTAAAAAAAGTTGAAAAAAAAACAAAAGAGAAATACTTTTATCTCACATATTGAAAGACCACTATTCCTACAAATCCTTCCTGAGAATATTTGATACTCTTTGACATTTAACTTGAAGACCATTTAACTGTCAATGACCCTTGTGTTTTTTTGCACTTGCATTCATAGAAAAGAGACTAGAAACACGCATTGGTCGCATAATCTATTTCCTAGTATGAACAAGATTGAGAAAAAATTAAAAAATGCAGAATTGGGACCTTGCCCATTGTGTGCGAGTGGAAGATATAAGAGAAGGGGCGACGACAGTGGCAACACCCATTGACCTTAAATGTAACGTCTGACCATTATAGCTACGATGTTACACTTGCATTGAAGTGGCCAAACGGCCTCTTCGTTACAAGATAAGAGGCTGGCCTTTAATGGCTAGCCAAGGGGGCACATAAAGGGAAGCTCATGGAGAGCTTCTTCTAATTCTTTCCTCTTTCTTTTAGAAAGAACGGAAAGAATTAGAACTCTCTCTCAAGTGTTGATTCTCTTTAGTCTTGGTATTTAGGTCATAGAGTATGCAAGTGTTGCTCTAGTTTTTACCACGTAATATACTCCACCATCGACGATGATGAATTCAGACAAATAACAATGGTAAAAAAGTTTGTGGAACCACACCCGATCCAGTATTTCCTTCTAAAGGTAACATTGCTTCTGTTGTACTCTGATCTAGAATATCTAACACATACATTTATAGAAAAGAGACTAAGAAAGTGCATTTAAGAGAATACAATAGAACAATTCTCTAGGGTGGCAATTTTTTCTTCTAGTTTGTCTAGCGTGGGTTAATCCAAGTGTTTTACTACACAACCTCCACCACACTCCACATTCCACATTTTTTTAAATTTTTAAATTTTTTAATATTTTTTTTAAATATTTTTTGAGTTTATTCTTTTTAAATTATTTCAGATTTTCTATTCATTATTCATATAATAAATATTTGATAAAAGAAAAAAATAATAAAAATTAAAAAAAAAATGTAGAATGTTGAGTGTGAGGAGGTTGTGAAGATTTATTCTTAATCCAAGGGTATGAAAAAAAAATTCTTTTATTAAATATTTGTTTAGACAAATAAGTTGTCAAACACTGTTTATAAATCTAAGTAGGTCTGACTGAGTTGGGCAAACTACATGATTTTGATTGGACTATATAAATATATTATTGCATATACATTAGAGGGAGGTGTATTCTTCACATGTATTAGTTGAACACATTTACCTACTGATGCCTGTAAGGGAGGGCAGTGGGGGAGGGCCCCGCCCCAGTATAGCAGGGCGGCTTACCCCATCCTCAGTATGGGGGGCGGGTGGCCCCACCCGCATTTGGCTCCCGTCCCGCCCCGTATTATATATATATATATATATATATAAATATATAAGTATTTATGTATATATATATATATATATATATATAAGCCTAGGCATGAAACGGACGTCGTCTCGTCGTTTCATGCCTGGTTTTTTTTTTTTTTAAGAAATATGACAAAACGGCATCATTTCATTATTTGTTAAGATCTACCCCCACCTCCCGGTGGCGTGAGCCCCTTTCTTCTTATTTATAATTTTCTCTCATCTCTCTCTCCCCAAGTCTCGTTCCCTCTCTCTGCATCTCCTATTTTGGAATCTTCATCACCATCGAAGAACAAGTAAACTACGACATCGCCGTCATGAGCCCTACGCCGTTGCCATAGCCTTCCATTTTCATCTCCATCGCCAAAGGTAAGAAACCCTAAATTAAAGTTTTATTTTTTGTTATTTATATATTATGGAATGGAGATTGGAGTGGGGTTTAATCGGAGATGGGGGATGAGATTTTGTGAATTGTGTGCTGTGGAGACTTGATTATGCATGTGGTTTGAATCGTTGATGATTGATGAACGATGTGTGATTGTGTGAATATGTCCGTGTTTTTTATTTTTTTGGGTTTGTATAATGTAATGTGTGTGAATTTTGATCATTGATGACTTTATTTGTAGCTAATTAATTCAGATTGAAATCCTAAATTAATTTAGGGCATTTCAAAATACCTTAAATTTAATTTGGATTAAGTTTGAAAACTTTGCTTAAAAAGAAATAAAGTTTAACCATACAAGCTGGCTCTTATATATATATATATATATATATATATATATATATATATATATATATGTATATATATATATTGCTTACTCGATATCCATTGCATTCACAGCTCTAAATTTTTTTTTTTTGTTTATGTTTGAACTTTTTTTTTTTTTCGTTTTCTTATATCACAAAGCTGATCTATACATATATATATATATATATAATATAATATATATATATATATATATATTTATTTATATGGTTCAAAATCTCAACTCAAAACAGAATATCATGAAATAAGTGACTTTCTATTTTAAGAAAAAAAATTTGATACCATTTCCTCAATTTTCTTAATCATTTCCCCCATCTTCCAACTTCCAATATATATGTTAATGCTTGGATGTTAATTGTTGGGACGTTAGTTTTCATAATTAATATTTGGATGTTAATGCTTGGATGTTAATTGTTTGGCATGTTACTATGTTTGCTATAATTTCATATTTCTTGTTTGTTTGAGTTCATGGATATGCCGGCAGATTCTAGTGCTAGCTCCCCTTTCCAGGCCCAGGGTACCCCTACCCCTACACCTACCCATACTCCTACTCCTACTCCTGGCCCAACACCTACTCCTACAACACCTTGTCCCGCCCCCAAGCCCAGCAAGAAATCTGCTTCCATAGGTTGGGCTCATTTCACTAAACTAGAGGGTGGTGACTCCAATAACCCCCAGGCCAAGTGTAACTACTCTGAAAAAATTTATGGATGTCACTATAAGAAATATGGCACCTCACAATTAAATGTGCACTTAGAAGAGCAATACAAAAAGGTCCAATATTAAGATCATTACAAGAGAAGAGCCAATCTAGATTAGAAATTGGACTTCAAAAAATGGCGGATGAGACTAGTGGGGGTGCAACTTTGAGGGGATATATTAAGTATGATCCCGATGAGTGTAGAAGACACCTAGCTCGTATGGTCATCATGAATGAGCTATCTTTTCAAGTTGTTAATGGGAAATGGTTCCAAGCGTATTGTTGCTACTTGGAACCAAGGTTTAATATTCCTTCTCGTTACACGGTGGAAAATGATATAAAAAAATATTTTTGGTATGAAAAAGAGAAGTTGAGGGGTCAATTGGCGGGTCAATTTGTTTACCTTACCACTGATACTTGGACATCAGTCCAAAATTTTAATTATATGTCTTAACTGTGTATTTTGTTGATTGTCGTTGGACATTGCATAAGAAAATTATAAAAAATTTTCAAATCATCGATCACAAGGGTGAGACAATTAGGAAGGTCTTGGAGGCCGCAGTAAAGGAGTGGGGGTTGACCCGAGTTGTTACAGTCATAGTTGATAATGTATCGTCTAACGTTGAGACATCTGAATACCTATCTTAGACAGGCAAATAAGACAATCATGTGTGGTGAGTGTCTGCATGTGAGATGTGCAGCATATATTCTGAATCTTATTGTCACTGATGGTTTAAGGGATCTTCATGACGTGATTGCTCAGGTTAGGACTACTATGAGATGTGTGAGATTTCCCCTTGGAGGTTGGAGAAATTCAAGGTTGTTGTGAGGTCTGCCAGCCTAACATCCAAGAAGTATCTTTGTACTGATATGCCTACACGATGAAACTCAACATTTTTTATGTTAGAGCTGGCCCAAGAATATAAGCTGACATTTGCATTATTGGGTGACGAAGACATCTAATATCTTAAATATTTTGATGATCACAAGGGATTGGGGAAACGCGTACATAATGATTGGGAAATTGTATTTATTTTTGTAAAGTTTTTAAGACTTTTTTACGAGGTCACCACGACGCTATCTGGAACTTTGTACCCTACATCCCATCAATTATGTCAGCAAATATGTAGGGTAAAAGAAGAATTAGATGACTTGGTCGCAGATGGTTACATTAGGCTGCGGTAGATGGCATTAGTTATGAGGACAAAGTACGACAAGTATTAGGGAGATTTTAGTAGAGGTAATATTTTGTTATATGTAACTATCGTCTTTGCCCCTCGGTTTAAGGTGGATGGCATGGTATTTGGATTGAGCCTTGCATACGGGCAAACATGAGCGGAGCTTATTACAGCAAGGGTTCAGGAAACCCTTAGTAGATTATTTGATGAGATTACCATCCTGCGGGGTGGTAATATTGCGGCACCTACACCTATCCCCCCACAAGTTCCAGAAGCCGAGGTTAGGAAGAGACGTAGAATGGACTGGGGTGAGAGGTTGGAGCAGACCCCCTTCATCTGAAGTTCTGTAAAGGCTCAGTTAGAGATAGACAGATACTTAGCAGCGGAGCTTCTACTATTTTCACGAGATTTTGATATATTAAGTTGGTGGAAGGTGAATGCCATAAAGTATCCCGGCCTTGGAGAGATAGCTCGCAATCTTTTGGCCATCCCTGTTAGCATTGTAGCCTCATAGTCGGCCTTTAGCACTGGAGGGCATGTATTGGATTCATTTCAGAGTTCATTAGCTCCTACCACTGTGGAGGCTTTGATTTGCATGCAGGATTGGATCAATGGAACTTCGATTTATGTTCCGGATGTTCTTGAGTATGAGGAGGCCTACGTCGAGGAGGAGGGTGGTGATCAGCCTGGATCTGGTAATCGTGGGACTTGAATTTCATTTTCTAATTTCTTATTTTAATTTATTTATTTTCATTTAATTGGTATTCATTAATTTCATTTCAAATTTAGTTGTTATAGTGATACATGAGACGGCGTCTACGGCTACCTCCGATGCAATATGACTTTGTATGTATTGGATCCACCATTGCCATGGTTTGCACAATTTGTGGCTTAATTGATTTTTACATTTATAATTTTATATAATATTTTCGTATCTAATTATTGTTGTCTAGCTTTTATATTGTCAATATACATATGTCGAATCCTAATGACCGATTTATGCTCATCTGCCTCATCTTCATCCCAAATTCCAATGGCCTAATCTCAATCTCATCTTGGTTAGTACTTTTAATATTTTATACTTTAAATTTTTGTTTCATCTTTATAACTTTATAATTCGAATTTGTTTTATTTTTAACTTATTAATATTTCAGGTTTTATAATTTATTAACTTTTATAATCTTAATTTTCAGTCTCACAACAGTCGACACAACTCATCACTCAGTGAACTTACCGCCATAGCGCCACCCCAAATTGATCAAATTGAAATATTATGATTTTGTTAATTGACAATTAATTGTAATGTTTCTACAATAGTTAATAATACAATTTGTAATATTTAATATTTTTAGAGAAGTTTGTAATATTGTAATAGTTTATTAGTTCTCTTAATTTGTATAATTGTAAATTGTAATAGCTTAGTACCTTAGTGATGATTATTACTTAATTAGTTAATACTTAATAGTATTAGTTGAAACTTAGTGTATAGTTAATAGTTCTATCTATATATTTTATTTTCTTTTTTCTTTTTTTTCAATATATTTATTTATTTTAGTTAAATTTTAGGCCAAAAGTAGCCCAAAAACATATTCTGGGTCCAAAGTGACCCAAAAATAAATTATGAGCCATTTAGGGTTCAAAAAACTGAACTGGGCCGAAAGAGGGGCGGGGAGGCGGACGGATGGAAGTCCACCCCTGCACCCTCGGCAGTGGACGGGGTATCCCGCCCCCAAATGGATAGGGGTCGGGTACGGGAAAGGGGTGGCCCCATCCCGTAGGGGCGGATAGCACCCCTAGATGCTTGTATCTTGTTAGTTCCCCTTGTTTTTATTAATTGCATTATTTACTCTTGATTTGTTTGGTTTATGCTCTTTTCTACTACAGTTTCTGCTGAGGACCCAATAACATGGTGAATCAAGAAGATAGCACTATTTCTTATCAAACACATTTGAATGAACGTTTGAACAACTAGGGTCTTCGTAATTATTCACACGCATTGCACGAGTCTACGACTAGTATGAATAAATCCCAAACTTTAGCATCGTCATCTATAAAGATTAGAACTTATGACTTTCAATCTAACTTTCAAAGGGGGGAAAACCATTTTCATTAATTAAAAAAAAAAAAAAAAAAAAAAAAAAAAAAAAAAAAAAAAAAAACAAAGGGGAGAAACCATATTGATCTAAATGGCCTGGAAACGGCCATCCCGGTTGGCTGAAAGTTAAACATCACTTGCAACGTCTTTTGTCTTTTTTGTTTTCTCAATTTATGTCATTTTAGAGTTGGTTTGGATGGTGAGATGAGATAAGATAATTTTAAATGAATTGAATAAAATATTATTAAAATATTATTATTATTTTGTAATTTGAAAAAGATGAATTGTTTATTATATTTTGAAAGAATTTGATAAAGTTGTAATGATGAGATAAGGTGAAATGATTTCTGTATCTAAACGAGCCATAGTTTCGTAACAAATAGAATTATAGAACTTATTAAACATTCAAGAAAGTCAACGAACTTATAAGTTATAATGTACTCTTACCCTCTCTCTCCATTCAGATAAATTTTTTGAAAATTAATGTACTAATTCAACACTCTTTCATAGATTTTATTTATTGTATAATGCCTCAAAGTATGTTATTTTAGTAAAATATAATTTTTTTCATTTTATAAATAAAAAAATTTTCTCATCAACTACTATTCACTACCTCACACCCTACACCTTATGAAAAATATCCTAAAAAAGCTATAAGTGTGGAGCGTGTGAGTAAATAGCTCTTATGCATAATATTCATCTTTATAAATTTAATCATTCATGCTCATTGCGCATGTTTATGCCGAGTTATCATTATTACCGAGTTAGCATAAGATTTGGTTCTCTTTAGTGAGACACGTATCTCATAACAGAACAAAAAGGACGTGCATCCCTCATCTAGCATATCCCATAGAAAGTCATAATATAGGTGGTGAAGTTCTTTCTTTCAACGGTAGATCGTTGTTCGATTGGACCACTTCAGCACTATTCTCGACTATTCACATTTGAAAACAGTTCAAAAAGAAAACGATAGCAATTATAGGGACTTGAGAAACAAAAACCTTGTTGCTGCAAAAAAAAAATTGAGAATTTTATCTGAAAAGTAGAATTAAATCATAAGAACAACCAAAAACGTAATCTATGGGTGCTGGTGGGGCATTTTGAAATGGTGAGAGAATGACATTTCGGTCAGTTTGAAGCATTTGCACATGAATAATGCTACTATGCCGTCTCATTTTGACCGCTCATGTATTTATTTATTTTTTTTATTTTTTCTTTTAGTTACTAATTAAAGAAGTGACTATTAGTGTATTAATGTATTTTTTTATTTTTTAAAAATATTTAAATATGTTAAAAAATATAAAGAAAAAAATAAGAAAAAATCAAAAAGTGAAAACTATACTAGTGAGCACCCCCAACGATCAAAGCTGGCGGCACAATAGCACTACCCTTTGCACATATAGGACACTTATTGTACATATGACAGAAAACTCAAACACGGCATCGTTCCGTTCACGAGTGAACAGAAATTTTAACAAAAGGATCTTGAAAACAATATTGTTAAGCAAAGGGGGGTATCACTAAAAATGAAGCACAAGATAGAATTAGAAGTGTTTATACATGTAAGTGATCATATGGGAGAAAAGAAAAGCTAAGATTGATGAAAGGAAGCTTCATGGGAGAAAAGAAGAGGAGTCCGTATGCATTTGGGAATTGGGGATGGAAGAAATTGGCAGAATTTTGTTAGGTCCAAAATGAGAGGGAGCAGACCATCCGACCAATTGAAGATGGAATTTGAAGCCGCCCCCACCACACCACCCCCCCCCCCCCCCCCCCCCCCCCCCCCCCCCCCCCCCCCCCCCCCCCCCCCCCCCCCAAAAAAAAAAAAAAAAACAGAGAGAGAGAGAGAGAGATCCGAGATTACATAGAAGGAAAAATAGGAAAAGGGTTCTGTGCATTTCATGTCCTAAAAGACAGACTGCACAGAACCAGGATATACACAAAATGCACCCCACAATGTTAAGAATGGAACATACTTTAACCATAAAAGAATTATACAAAAGTCAACCCATAAACTGATGTGACTTGATGTGGTATGTCAGATTATAAAATTACTTTTATTATAAAATAGATCTAACGGATTTCATGAAACTACGTCAATTTGTGAATTTACTTTGTACAATCTCTTTGTGTCTCTTTGTGTCAGTAACAATTCTCTTTAAGAATTTTGTGACAAGACTTATAAATAATGCTTATTTTAAGAGTAAAGGGAGGGCTATTCAGATCATTTATCATGCTTTATAGATACATTAAATATCTATAATGGTAGCAATTTACATTTGAATTTTCTGGCCTTCACTTACACAGGATAGAATACGTTTATGCTGATGTTTATTTCTGATAATCGGGTACAGAGTAAAATAAAGCATTTTACAACACATACTTGCTGCCAAGATCTTAAACAATTCCATTATCAGAAATCCATGAAAGGGCAGCTTCAACATGGCCAACTCCTACAAATTAATAAAAAAATGGCAATACTAGTGTCAATCTCTATCAATTACAAGGCTACTCTTCATATAAAAACTATTATGATCAAAAGAGTAAACCTAAATAATAACAGCAATTCTCAGGCACAAATTTATAGCACCAAACCTCAAGGTGTAGTGAAAAAGGTTTATATATTATGATATTTTTTTTTATAAGTAGTTTATATATATATATATATATATATATATATATATATATTTAAATAGACGAAGGTCCCCTATTTATAAGTAGTTTATATATTATGATATATCAATGTAATGTTAATTCATTATAGTATCCGTTTGTATAAATTTGTTAATATCATCTTGAAAGAATATTAACATTCTGATTCACATTGTGGAAATCTAGATTCATAGGTTGCCTTGATGAACTGACTTAACACAACAAAAAAAAAAAAAAAAAAAAAGAGGAACATGATAACGTAACAAAAAGAGCGAAAGAAAGATCTTGCTAGATGATTGAAACTTTAAGGAGTTGCAAAAACATGAGAACCCAGATTTTATTATGAACAAATATCTATCCAATTCCTTGCTTAATCAATCACGTAGACTTTGTTATTGCTGTTGTATAAGTAGTGGAACAACTGACAACACTATTCAGCCCCAACCGTACAATCTAAAAAAAAATTACAGCAAGGGAAATGCTAAATATAAAAACCAGGTCTTAACATACATTGGATGCAAGTTGGATATTTCCCATAATTTTATTTCCTTTTCAGCAACAAATCTACAAGTAAAAAACAACAGCCTTCGAAGATAGAAGGGCAACGTATAAACTCTACATCTTAAGGTGCATATTGCAAGGGTATGCATACGAGAAGGATAAGTAAGATTCAAAAGATCCTAGTTGCAGATTATTAATAATGGGAACTCATAGATCAATGAATAGTTAACACTATACTCGTGCTAAATGTTTTTATTTTTACTTTTCATTTCACGAAACGAAAGTAAGCAAAAGGATCTTCTTTCTTACCTGGTGGAACATATGCTGGCAGGCTAACATAACGGGGACAAGAACTTTTTGAAGAGATCATGCCATTTTGAATGGTAGATCCAAGTGCACAATCCCGTGGCTGTAAAAACATCAAAGTTTTCACAACATACAAAATCTTCTAAACAAATATGACATCAAATCAAAAGTTTTTTAGACACATAGGATGGTATTTCAGCTGGAAATACTTGAACCATTATAGATCTTGAGTTATCTTAGAGAACCTATTAGAAGAAAAAAAAAAAAAACCAAGCATCCACGCTGTTCCTTTCTTAGCATGTACAGAGTTAATTAATTTTAACAATGGAAGGTACACTTGGTAGCAAAATTCAATCAATCTAATGCCTAGCTGCGAGAGTCAAAGATGGTATAAATCAAGTTGGGTGGGCCATGACTGTTGGCATCTGACATGCAAACACCAGATTGAATCTTCCTTGGTCTAATTCAGTTCAACACCAGATCTAATTTTAATAGCATTAAAGAAGCTAACCTGGAAATCTTTATAGAAGCATAAACGAAGTTCCTCCACAGAGTCTTTTGAGCACACCAGTAATGGAGTTGCGTGGAAAGCATTCTCAATTGCAGAAACAATTCCTCCAAGGGGATATTTTTCCGTATTAGAAGGAAAGTATCCAGCTTCGTTAAGAACTTGCTGAGTGCAAGAAAATACAAGTAACAAATGAGCATAACTTCTAACAGGGGAGAACTTAAAAAGAACAAGTTATAGATACCATGTCATGGAATCAGAAAGAAAATTTGGAGAACATATTGGTTAGTAATTCAGCAACAGTGGGGAGAGCCATGATATATTGGCAACATCGAGGTGATTATGCCTTTAGTTGAGCCAAGACCTAAAATTAGGTGCCCATCGCTATCCTTCGATGAATTAAATATCTATCATGTGTAAAAGGTCAGAAGGATTTAATCCAGTTAGACTAAACCTGTGCCTGCACCATTTCTCCAGCTTATTAAAAATTTGTGATATTATCCTTTGTTTAGATCCACGCTCCTTTAACAAGCCTTTTGAAAGAATCTGCACAAAACTAAATTTATTTTTTCCAATATATATATATATATATATATATATATATTCTAAGAAAGTGAATTATGTCCATGTGTTCTATAAAAATATATATGCCTTGAGTAGTAAAACTATATCATTCTAAATTTTTGTCCAGCAAGGTACGCCTGCATTTAGAGGGTAAGAGGAAACGTCATCTATCCAACATTCAATTAACAATTGCTAGGCTGCAGAACTAACCAGTGCCAAAGTCCTAACTAAAGCAGGGATGCACTTTTGTTCCAACCAAGTAAAAGGATACCATTTCCAACTTCCAAGCCATTCATGGGTGGTTCCAAGCCAAGCAGACCTCCAATCCACGGGATTGGAAGGAATTTGACTAAAAAGGTCAGACTATCGCTATATGTGTGATCTGGAGTTGTGGAAACCATGAAGACCTGTTTTGTGAGCGGCAGCAAGGAGAGAACTGGAAGGTATGAAGAGTTGGTCAAGAATGTCTTGCTTCTTTTCTTTTATTTTATTTTTTTGTGCCTAGTTCATCTAAAGAAAAAAATCAATGCATGGAATAATGGATCCCACAATACTTTAGATACATAAGTTCAAGCCCTTTACAATGATTCCAAGGATTTTCATCGTAATAGGTACTAGTCCTTTAGGAGTATGGGCCCAAATGTGTCTTGGGCCTTCCTCGGGTCATTACAAATGGTATCAGAGCTGAGATACCATTTGCTTTTTTGTTTTTTTATCGGTAAATACGAATGTTATTAAAGAAAGGTGAAGCCAAGTATATGGGAACATACAAGAGCAACACCTAAGCATGAGTGTCTAAAGATACAAGGAAGTCATGTAAGTTCATGTCGTTAAAGTCTATTACAATCGACCAATGGAATAAAGTTCGAAGGAAAAAGGTTCTAAGCTTGTCAATGGTCTGTTCACAATTCTCAAAGCTGCGACCATTCCTCTCCATCCAGATGCACCACCATAGACAGATTAGAATCATCTTCCACATAGCTGCAATTTGAGAATTACCCCGGAGGCCTTGTCAGCTGACCAAAAACTCAACCCTTCTTGACATCACCCAAAGGAGCCCCTCTCTAGCAAAGATATCATTCCACAAACTCATAACCATGTCACAATGCAATAATAGGTGATCCACAGACTCCCCACTTTTCTTGCACATATAACACCAATCTAACACAATGAGTCATCGTTTCCTTATATTATCTAAGGTGAGAATCTTCCCTAGTGAAGCTGTCCATACAAAAAAGAAGCTTTTAGAGGGGCCTTAGGCCTCGTTTGTTTTCAGGAAACATCTCATCTCATCTCACTTCATCATTACAACTTTTCCAAATCCCCATACAAAATAAAATAAACAATTTAATTTTTTTAAATCCCAAAACAAAAATAATATTAAAAAATATATTCTAATAATATTTTATTCAACTTTTTAACTTTAATCTCATCTCATCTCATCTCATCTCTGAAAACAAACGAGCTTTTAGTCTTCCAAATGTTCTTCCATGGGCATGCTCTTGTAGCATGTTTCATTAGGGACTTATAGTACGAGCAGATGGTAAATCTTCCCTTCTTGGACCGTGACCACATCATCATATCAGCTCCTTCATTCACTCTATAGTTATACACAAGATGGAAGAAATATGCAAATGTGTCAATTTCCCAATCTTGCGCAACTCTAATGAAAATGATATTCCATTGAGCAGAGCCACTAGATAGATCCATGAGTTTTGCAACTGTAGCCTCTTGTTGTCGTGCAATGCCATATAAAGTTGGGTAGGCTTCCTTAAGAATTTGGTCTCCACACCAAAGGTCATTCCAGAATTTAATTCTGGATCCATCCCCAGCTGCAAAGTGCGTATATCGCTGATACCATTTGAAATACCTAGGTTGTGTATAGGAAGGTGCTAAATGGAATCCCAAATTGCTTGAGACGTAGAAGTTCAAGCCCTTTGTAATGGTTTAAAGAAGCTCCAATTGTAACCTTCTTTCGAGTATGTGCCCATATGCCGCTTAGGTCTTCCTTGGGTCGTTACACATTAAGACCTCTCAATGCATGGGAGGAATATACATAATGGCCGTTGAAGGCATTAATATTGATGCATTGAGGCCTTAACTCATGTAGATGTTTTACTAGAGGTATTCTATAACAACCCAATGAAAACACAGTCAGATGCTACATGGTGTTACTAGGTCAGCTCTGATTCCATTTATAATGAACCAAGGAAAGCCCTAGTCACATTTGCACTTATACTCCTAAATGACTAGTCAAGTTTATAATCGAAGGTCCTTGGAATCAATCTGAAGCAAATTTCAACCTAGCAAACAACCAATGTGATGCCAAACAGAAATTAGAACTACAATAACACCTTCCACCAGCAAACCCGAAAAATTATACACGGACACTTGTTGACTCGGTTTGGCTCAAAATGGTAATTCAGGTTGACTTCTATTGAATTTTGATAACCCTAAGGAAAACACAACTACAAAGTTATCACCTACAGGCTACAACCAAACAAGAGACTGCCTTGCTAGTTTGACACTGGAGCATTTGGATGGAAGTAATCTTTTAGGATTCCTAGGAATTCTACAAGATTAGCATGTTTGGAGGCAATTAAGTAAATCCAGATGCCCATAGAATGATTCACTCCTAAACCCCCTTTGATGAGAATGTGGATTCCCTTGCAAGGAGGTGGGAATCCGCATTCCTATTACCCTAGAAATGCATTTTTATTTCTTTTATAAGCAGCATATTATATTAATAAGAATAGGCATAGCCAAGTACACGGGGTATACAAGAGTTTACACCTAGTTAAGAGGAAGAGATAGAAACAAGAAACTCAAGAAAATCTAGCCCATTACAATCTACAACATTCGCCCATAGGAACAAAGTTTTAACAAAGAACAATCTAATCTCCTTCAATGTTCGCTCCTTATCTTCAAAAATCCAATCATTCCGTTCTTTCCAGAGGCACCAAAGAAGAAAATATAGGAACCACTTCCACATAGTTGTAATTTATGGAATTCCGCCCAAATTATTCCAACTGGCTAGGAGCTTAACCACTGCAGCAGGCATAACCCAGACTAACTCCAATCTTCTAGAAACATCATCCCAAAGCAATCTAGCGACCTCACAATACTGTAGAAGATGATCCACAATCTCACCATTCTTCCTGCACATACAACACCAGTCCACAACAATCACCCGGCATTTCCGTAAGTTATCCATAGTCTCTTGCCTAGAGAAGCTGTCCAAGCGAAAAAGTTCGCCTTAAGAGGCGCCTTATTTCTCCAAATACTTTTCCATGGAAAGCTATTATGATGTGGATTGATGAGGGATCTATAAAAGGAGTGGAAAAAAAAAAGGTCTTTACTAGCAGGTATCCACCACAACTTGGTATCCACCACAACTTATCAGTCCCTGAGTTCTCAATCTCATCACGTCCAAGATTCTGAAAAAATCAGCAAAGTTGTCAACTTCCCAATCATAGGCCGCCCTCATAAAGTTCACGTTCCATTGGATTGAGCCATTGGACATCTCCATGAGATCAGCCACTAATGCTTCCTATTCACATGCAATCCTAAAAACTCTAAGGAATGTGTCCTTACGGGCACGATCTCCACACCATAAATCATGCCAGAACTTTATTCTATATCCATCACCCATCACGATTCTAGTGTGTCGAGCAAGCAATCCCCCCCCCCCCCCCAACCTCTTCGTATGTGCTTCCAAACTCCCATTCTACACACCCCTTGTACCTCCCTAGTACTCCACCCTCCCCCCACCCCCCACCCCCCGCCCCTAGCCCACATACACTCGTACTAAAAATCCAACTTCCTTAAAGCTTCCCTCTCCATGGTTTTTTTTTTATAAGTAGCTTCCCTCTCCATGTTATACCGCTACAACCATTTCTCGAGAAGGGCCTAATTGAATGCCCTCAAGTTTCTAATTCCCAACCCACTAGTATAAACTGGAGAGCAAACATTATCTCACTTGACCAGGTAGAACTTAAACTCGTCCCCCAACCCACTCCAAAGAAAATCCCGCTGGAGTTTCTCTATTCGGATCGCTACACAAGCCAGAATTGGGAACAAAGATAAGAAATGAGTGGGCAAATTGGACAACATGCTCTTGATTAGGGTGGTTCTACCACCTTCTGACAAATGCAATCGCTTCCAACCTGCCAATCTGAGTTTAATCTTCTCTATTATTTCATCCCATATAGATTTAGCCTGGAAAGATGCCCCCAAAGAAAGGCCGAGGTATTTCATGGGGAATGAGGAGACCTTGAATCCAAGAATGTTGGCAAACCACCGGTGATTACAAACGTACCACCTGGAACCAACTCCAACTTGGATAGATTCACCTTCAATCTGGACACAACTTCGAAGCAAAGTAGGAGTGCCCTTAAGGAACGCATCTGATTTTGGTCTGCCCTACAAAATATCAAAGTGTCATCTGCAAACAACAAATGAGAAATCTTATGAGTGCCCTAATTGGCATCACCAATCGAACATCCAGCCATAAAGCCATTGTCAATCATAGCTGACATCATTCTACTAAGTGCCTCCATAGCAATGACAAAGAGAAACGGGGAAAATGGATCACCCTATCTGAGACTACATGAACTAGAAAAGAAACCAACTAAATTGCTGTAACATACAGGTCCAAATTTAGGGCTTAAATCTAGTATTTTATATTTTTATTTATTTATTATTTTTATTGTCCTTATTATTTTTATTATCATTTTAAGAAAATATGCTATCTGTTAAAATGATATTCTTTTCCTATCAAAACCTTCGTATAGTTTATCTGTTAGCTTCCCATATTAGATTTGGTTCCTAGTTCAAGACTAAGTCCAACTCAAACTCTTCAAAATACTCTCAGAATGTGACTCCTCGTAGGAGATTGTTCCTAAAGTTTAGGCAATTTTGAATTATAGTCAATCTCCTACAGATTCACGTTGCTTTCCTCCCGTCGCCTATAAGAAACCCACAAAGGCTCTGAGTTATACACACCAAAATCCCTAGAGAAAAAAAAAAAAAAAAAAAAAACTCTTCCACGCAGAGAAAGAAACCACTCCCGCAAGCACCACACAGCCTCCCTCCCGGCAACCAACAGCCACCTCGACGGACCACCTCCCACACCACCACAGAAAATGCCGGCCAACCTATTTCCGTCGCACCCACTCCCTCAGGTAAGCCCCTACTGTCGCACGCAACCTTCCTCCCTCTCGGTGAGTAAGTTTTCAATTCCATCTCTCTCTAAACTCTCTCTTTTTCTCTCTCTCCCTCTCTCGGTGTCGCACCACTATAGGAACCTCCCTGTTGCACCGACGTCGCTTCCAACCACCCCAGAGCTGCCGTCGCCTCAGCCTCCTGCTCTCGGTAAGCATCGCTTAACCACATCCTTTGTTCTTAGTTCAGCCCCTCTGTTACACGATGAGAGCCTTCTCCCGTAAGCCTATATCTTTCCTTATATCCAGTTTTCCCATAATACCCATGCCCATTAGGATGATTTCCCAAAATACCCTTAAAAACCCTTGTTCGTAGGCCTCCGTGAATCCTATTGAAGAAACTTTTTTTTTAAGTAATTTTATGGTAGCCTACAGTGTCTTTGGGAGATATCATGTTTTTAAACTTGTGCATTATGTGGGTTGATTTCCTATATGGGTTGGGTGAGTTCAATTAAACATGTGATTTAAATTGGACTTGCCCTAAGTGTGGGCTGTGTTGTAAGAGTTATTACTCTAAGGGACCACATTATGTTATTCAGGGGGAGGTTTGCAAACCATTTTACGGCAACAAGTCTAAAGGGATTTAAAACATACACTATTGGGTAATAAATCATGATCAGCCTATCGTATTAATAAACATATTTCGTGAAATCAGTATATAGCTAGATATTTTATTAGATTTAAAGTTTATGATATGTGCTCAAGTGGGAAGGATGCTAGGACATTTTTCCTAGAAGATTAGTAACGTCGTGTACCTCGTATAGGTAACGCGCTATCACTTGGAAGTCAGGAAACATCGCTAAGAGGTAAATAGTATGATCATATAAATGCATGCGTACTGTGAATATTATTGTTATGTATGAAAATATGATGTGCTTGTGATGGTTAACTATGCTACGCTAAGAGGCAAGTCAAGGTTAGATTCCTTTTTCGATTTTTGATTAAATGTGAGATTATGTTTGAATGAATGAATTTGTTGCCAATTGATTGAATGTTACTAAAATCATATGAAAGCCATGAGGTGTCCATGTAGTAATTCAAGTCAAGTATGCCACGTTCATATAGTACTTAGATCATGTATGCCATGTTCATGTAATACTTAGATCATGTATGTCATGGAATGCCATAAAACATTCAGAGCATGTTATGTAATGTCATGTTATGCTATACTATGTACAAGAATATGCCATGCTATGCTATGCCATGTACAAGAATATGCCATGCTATGCTACGACATGTACAAGAATATGCCATGTAAAAAAAAAAAAACAATGTTCATGAAACCTAATAAATTCTCATGCATTAAGAAAGATCAGAAATGAAACGGTGCCACGGACTCAAGCGTGGTTAACCACCAGTTAAGTGAAACACGGAGACAAGCATGTTTCACTCCATGTTGTGCAAGTTAAGTGGAACACGGACCCAAGCGTGTTTCACTCCATGTTGTGCAAGTTAAGTGAAACACGGACCCAAGCGTGTTTCACTCCATGTTCAGACAAGATAAACAAGATATTATGCATTCACGTTACATGTTTGCCATGATTAGATATGCTTCCGCTTATGTTAATGATGAAAACGTATGCTATCTGAGTCTGTGACGATATATGTATGTAAAGTCTTTCAGAAAGTCATGTTACGTGTATGATTGTAAATCTTTGAAGCTGTATGTATGTTATGAAGAGTATTCAGAAGTTAAGTGCATGTTAGGCAAAAAAAAATTATATTTTCCAGTATGATGTGCTACTTACTGAATATTCGACTCATTTGTGTTTGCTTTCTTGTTTTCTTCCATGTTTAATTCTCACAGATGGTGATTATGATGACGCAGAGCTGGATGGCTAGGAATAGATCTAGTACAAAGACTTAGGAAGGAATAAGTGATATTCACACAAGAATTAGATTTATTTTATGTCATTCATAGGATTAGTTTATGTTCTTCTATTTTACGTTCAGTTTTCGAAACAATCATGTTCAATTCAGTTTTAACATTTTAATTTTTTTCAATGAATGAGGTATTTCAGGATATGAATCTCTTTACCGGGCATTATGTTATGAATGTTAGTAACATCACTATCCTACGGGAACGAGGTGTTACAATTGCCATTCACCAAAACCAAGAACCTCGTAGTCAAGATGCAATATCTAATCCATAAGCACCATCTCTCCCAAAATCCACACCTCCCAAGCAAGTCTAGTAGGAAGTCCTAATTAACATGATCGTAAGCCTTCTCCATATCCAACTTGCATAAAACACCCGATTCTCTAGATTTATCTACTATCTAAACATTCATTGCCGATTAGTACTAGATCCAATATTTGTCTTCCTGTTAGAAAGGTGTTTTGGGGTCTCGAAACAATCCTCCCCAAGACCTCCCCCAAGCGGTTTGCTATGACCTTGGAGATAATCTTATACACCCAATTCACAAGACTAATAGGACGAAACTCTTTAACTTTCAAAGCCCCAACCGTCTTGGGAACAAGCACAATAAAAGTGGCATTGAGACTTTTCTCGAACTTACCAAATGAAAAAAAATTCCTGGAAAACCTTCATCAAATTAACCTTCACCACTTCCCAGTAGGATTGGAAGAATCCCATAGAGAAACCGTTTGAACCAGGTGCTTTGTCTTTGACCATCTTTCTCACCACTTCAAAAACCTCTATCTCATCGAAAGGCCTCTCCAGCCAGACAACACTTTGCTGCTCAATGTTCTCAAATGCTAGTCCATCAAGTTTTGGCCGCCACACTACCTTCTTGACAAATAATTGTTCAAAAAACCCAGCAACGTGCTCCTGAATCACTACAAGCTCTGTTGACAGAGCATTATCAATGTTTAACATCTCAATGTTGTATGCGAATTGGCCACTCTATGGAAAAACTTCCGTGCTTCGATATCTTTTCAACCACAATGCCCGAGATTTTTGGTGCATGAAATTTCCTACAATAAGGCAACTCTTAAGTTTTGAAACTACTTCTGTCTTCCGAGAGAATTCCTCCATAGATTGTGCCCAACCCTCTGCCCTCTCTGCCTCATGTAATTCCTCCAATAAAGACTTTTTCCAATCGCCTACATCTCCAAAAACATGTGCATTCCATATCTTGAGATCTATTTTTAAAGCTTTTAGTTTACCTACAAAAACAAAACTTGGGGTGCCATGGATTAGATAGAAGGATCACCATTACCTGACCCTTTCCACAAAGCCTTCAATTTTCAACCACATATTCTCGAATTTGAAATAACTATGCCATGTCTTTTTATTGTAAATTGACAAACTTATCATTGACAGTTTTTTTAATTACATAAATTATGCTTATATAATAAAGTTAGGGTTGTTTATGTTTATTTTTCTTGTCATTCTTTATCTATGCCATATATTACAAATAAATATCAGTTTATACTAGTATTTATTTTTTATTTTTTAATTTGTTGGCTGTCACTATTGGTTTAGAAGAAAGTTTCTTCTTTATGTTGAATGCTGTTACAGTGTTTTTAATGCTACTTTTTATGGCATTGTGACCATTTCGAAAATCTATCTATAAAAGTGAGAAAGTATTTTATTCCATAGAAAAACATAAACGTACATGTTTTAATTGGTACTAAATAAAAAATAAATAAATATTTCAAACGAGATATACAGTTTTATATTTCAAGAATGAAAGAAAAACCATAGTTTGTATATAGTTTTTATTTTCTATAAATCTTATTAAACTTTTAAATGTTTTGTAATAAACAATGTTATACATTTGAAGTAAAAACATAAGGATATTTTTGGGAAAGATAATTAATTCCTATAGGATGCCTAGAAATAAGTCAAATATGAGAATATCATATTTCTAGGAATCATATCAGATTCCTATTCATTTGCAAGCATGGTCACATTTCCAGAAATCTATATTCCAAGGCATCACATTCCTGGGTATGTTGATGCTGAAGAGAACGTTGGATTCCCTTAAACAAACAACTCAATAAAGGTCTAGGCCTTGCCAACACTCTAATCCCAATAGAGCACCCGGCACCTAAATAGGAAATCAAATCTAAAAGGTACTGGATAACATAGGTGTGAAAGAAGGATAGCTAGAGGAAATCATGCAGGAAGTAAACCCTTGTTACTTGCGCGCAAGTCATCAAAATGAGAGTCCCAAGTATTTCACAGCTTTGGCCAATTTGGAGGACCCATCATTAAAAAGTGAATTTTTTCAA
Organism: Juglans microcarpa x Juglans regia; assembly: GCF_004785595.1. Lineage (NCBI taxonomy): Eukaryota > Viridiplantae > Streptophyta > Magnoliopsida > Fagales > Juglandaceae > Juglans > Juglans microcarpa x Juglans regia. The sequence continues at coordinate 11,621,522 of NC_054609.1, forward strand.
GTACTGGATATAAGATGGCCATAGAGATGCATGGTATCAATGCAAATTATGGGTGGATGTGCAAGTCACGAGCCTAAGCATGGTCCACCACAGATATTTATGATATGTTTGGCGGTTACCCTTGTGGCCACAAGCAGTGGGACCAATTCACAACCTTGTACACGGGGTTAATGTGTGTTGGCCAATTAAGATAAGAAAATGGAAATCAAGTTTTACAAGTCATGCATGCCATGAGCATAAGTGTGAATGTTTCAGATTTTATATCAATATTATGCTTATTTTTAGAAAAACCTTATGTTTGTTACATTTATGGTATGGTGTGCTTCTTATTGAGGCTACGTTTGGACGTTGAGATAAGTTGAGTTGAGTTGTGAATAGTAGTATTTTGTGGGTCCCATTGAGATGAGTTTAACTTTTTTATAGAAAGTTGAAAAAATAGTGGATCCCATCAATGATTGGTTTGAGATGAGTTGAGTTTGGTTCAACAACCAAACACAACCTGAGTCTTCGACTAGGATGAGCAAGCGGGCTAGGGACCACATCAAGCATAAAGGAATCATCTTCCAAATAGCAACAATGCTATGAGAACCCATAAAACCTTTCTAGTAAGCCAAGAGGTCAACCACCCTCTTGGGCATCACCCAAGCAATACCCGATCTGCTGAAAATCTTGTCCCAAAATGTCTTAGCCACCTCACAATGAAGAAACAAATGGTCAACTGATTCACCATCTCTCTTACACAAGTAACACCAGTCAAGACAGATTATACCACGTTTTCTCAAATTATTTGTAGTCAAAATCTTCCCAAGAAACACCAACCAACAGAAAAAAGCAACTTTACTGGGCACCTTTGATCTCCAAATACACTTCCAAGGGATTGATTGACACAATGACAAGTCAGCGATTTATAATAAGAGCTGAAAGTAAAAATGGAATATCCAGCTTGTTGCCACACCAGTCTGTCTTCCCCTCCCTGCACAATTTTCATATCATAAAGCCTATTGAGGAAAGCTGAAACAGTGGGCACTTCCCAATCATGCAAGTTTCTAATGAAACTCACATTCCATTGAGGGAAATTGTTAGGAAAAAATACAGAATCAGCCACGGTGACTTCTTTGTCCCTAGCAATCCTAAAAAGAGAAGGAAATGCATTCTTAAGCGCCAAGTCCCCACATCAAAGATCATGCCAAAAACAAATCCTCTCCACCTTAAATGAAACAGGATTAAGGAATTCCCCCCAGCCATTCCGGTTATACTTTCACAAGCCCACACCATACACACTTCTAACCTCGTTAGAGCACCAACTCCCCCAAGCCCTCCCATATTTAGCATCGATAATGTTTCTCCATAATGCCTCCCTCTCTAATTGATATCTCCAAAGCCATTTCCCAAGAAGGGATTTATTAAAAAGCCTCAAATTACGAATCCCCAAATCTTCACAAGCAGCCGGTGAGTAAACTTATCCCAATTTATTAAATGGAACTTTCTATCATCACCAAGACCACCCCACAAAAAATTACAGAAGATTCTCTCAATTCTACAAGCCACCCCAACAGGTAAAGGAAATACATTTGAAGGTTAGATAACGTACTCTTAATCAGAGTAATTCTTCCCCCTTTAGACAAATAAATTCTTTTCCAACTAGCCAAAACCTCCTCTCTATTTTTTCAATCACACCATCCCAAATCAATGACACTAATAAGTCGGATAACTATTAGTGTCCTCGTTTACTTCAAGGCCCATGTAGGTTCTGATAATTAATATAATTGTTACCAACTGAATAAATCAACCAACGTATATAACAACTTTCAGGTGCACTACAAGATGCAAAAGAATAATGTGGGTGTACAAGCCTTGGATGTGCAAGCCTCGTGTAGTCCCTTTAAGAAAAGTAGACCCAGCACTAAAAAGTGAGTTTTTTCATGTGGGTCCCAGCTTTGCCGACTTTTTTCATAAGGAGTGCGCATGGCTTGCATACCCTAGGAATGTATAAATCATTTTCTGATGCAAATATATGCAATCAAGCAATTTTGATACTCAAGGAATCACAAGGTGTCAAGGAATCACAAGGTGTCAAACTTCAATTCCCTTACGAGTTCACGGCTTAGACTGAAAAAGCATTAAAGGATTTAACTTGATGTATAAAGAAACAGTTTACAGAAACTTACCGTGACATTATATTTTAAATAGAGGTTGAGAACAGTTAAAAAATAACTGTATTCATCTTGAATTACAGGATGGGAGCAAGTTCCATGCTTCTCTGCAAAAGGAAAAAGAAAAAGAAAAAAAAAAAAAAAAAAAAAAAAAGGAAAAGAGAGCAAGATGACATCAACAACATATAGAGAAAATATTTGATCAGCTTCATTAAATAGATAAACCATCACACTTACAAGTTAGGTAGATCTCACCATAATAACGGGGTATGCAAAAACATCTTAATAGCCTAATGATCTTAACCAAGTGAATTTCTTTTGACCAACACTACTCTGAACAAATATATTATACACACACACACATAGAAGTATATATAGTCTTGTATTATCCTCAAAAAAACTTGCAATCATCTTGTTAACATAAAATGCCTTGTATATGATAACGTTGTCAACATGAGCAAACATGTTCAATAAAAAAATGTTTGTTCCTTTGTCCTGATGATAAAAGTATCAAATCTGGATTGGCAAGCTTTTTGAACAAAACATAAATTCATAAAACAGCATAGCATTTATCACTACAAATTAGCATGTAAATAATATACTTTACCACACCTCAGCTGCCTTTTTTGCAGAAAGGGATTTACTCAAACGTAAAATTTTATTAGTCTGCCTTAACAGCCAGAGAGAAGCTAAAAGGACAGAAAAATTTTACCCTTTTGAGAATCAATATTTCAATAAATTCCTGGGGAATAAAAAAAATGGTAGGATTTAAAACACTTCGGTGTTCATCAAGACTATTGCACATATGCCACATGCATGGCACAAATCCCATCATCCCCTCCCTCCTATACAAATCCAAGAGAAAGTAGACAATCAACATTACATATCATATCAGGTAACTGAGCAAAGGTGGAAGATCGTTACCCCACTGTCATTGTATATCACCGATTCAGCCATCAAAGAACACAAATGAAGAATTGTTAGTCTGTGTCATCATAGTAGAATATTTAGGGAAAAACAAAGCCAACAAATTATGAGCACCTCATGTGCCCAAAATAGTCCTTTTCCACCGTGGCAGGTTGATGAAGAACCACAACTTAGAGATGGCCAATAGCTGTCTAAACCGTCACGCAATGTTGAGATCTACAAATCATCACATTTGGACATATTCTGAGTAAAGAATCTTAAATTTAAAGAAATAATGGTTAAGATAGTAGACAATTTACAGCACAACCTGAAAATTAACATACATGAGCCAAGGTTTTGGGGGAGGGGGGATAAGTGTAGCCAAATACACAGGTGTATACAAGAGGAAAAAAAAAATACCTAGCTAGGAAGAAGAACACATACAGGGAAATCATGGACATTAAGCCATTAAAATCTAAAGTTATTGCCCAGAAAAATAAAAAATAAAAAGCATGTTGAAACAGAATCTTTTGAGTTCCACTAATGAATGTCCCTTGTCTTTGAAGTTCCAATCATTTCTTTCCCTCCAAATGCACCATAAAAGGCATCTGGGATGGTGCATCTGGGAACCATCTTCCATGTTGCTGCAATTTGTGGGATACCATGAAGACTTCTCCTGGCGAGAAGATCGACCACCCTCCCCAGCATAACCCAAGCTAACACAATTTTGCCAAAACAATTCATCCCACAGGGACTAGTACATCTGAAAGTATACTATCATTAGGTATGACACATGTAATCCCTTTTTATTGATCGTTGATGTTTAATATAGATAAATATCAAACACAATAACAACTTTAAACATTGTGTTTAAAACATTTTAGGAGACCTTATTGAATTATATCGTTGAGCAAAATATATTGAAGCAATCATCTTTTCTTGGACATGTGTTATCTTTTTGGTAGAGCATAAAATCAGAGGTTTGCCACTGTCTCACAATCCACAAAATTCCAATTTCTTCTTTGATTCCAAATAGACCACATTACATGTGACGAGATCATTTTCCTGAATGCTTCACTTTGAGAACAACAAAACTGGCCTTTCCGGCTAGCCAAGAGTTCCACCACACTTTTAGTCAAAACCCAAAGTAGTCCATACAAATCAAAAATACAGTACCATAGGGCACATGCTACCTCACGATGTAGTAGAAATGATCGTCTGATCCCCCACACTTTTACACAAATAACACCAACCAATAGCAATAATGTGTCGTTTTCTTTGATTGTCTAATGTCAAGATCTTTTGTCCATACAAGAAAAAAAACACATTCAAAAGAACTTTTGTCCGCCAAATATTATTCAAGGCAAGGAGAATCTATATTTGGGATATGTAGCATACGGATCCAAATTTAGGGCTTAAACACTAGTATTTTATTTATTTGTTATTTATTTTAGATTTTATTTATATTATATTGTTTTTTTTTTCATTTTAGAAAGTGTGCTAACAGATAGATTTAAATTAGTGATTTTCCCTATCCAAAATCTTCATATTCTTATCCATTAAGTTCCTGTACTAGTTTCGGTTTCCAGTTTGAGTTTAACTCCAACTCAAACTTTTCAAATCCTCTCAAAATCTATATCCTCGTAAGAATAGGTTCCTAAAGACTAGGCATTTTCGAATTTCAGCCAATCTCCTGAAGGTTTCCCTCCCATCGCCTATAAGAAACCACAAAGCCTCTGTTTTAAACATCGAAATACCCAGAGAACCAACAATTTCGCACAAGCCTTATTTCTGCCCAGCCACTGCCGACCACCCTAGGACGTCGGAGCACCACCCACAGTGCCAGAAAACGCCGGCCAACCCAACCCCTTTGAACCCAATTATTTCCGGTAAGTTCCCGACGAGATTTCTCTCTTCCCGTGATTTTCCTCCGTCTCGGTCTAACTCTCTCTCTCTCCCCTTCTCTCTCACTCTCTTGCATCGCACCACTGCCCAGAGGATCCAGTCGCGTCGCCGGTCACTTCCAACCACCCCAGAGCCGTTGTCGCCTCAGCCTTTTTCTCTCGATGAGCATCGCACGACCACTTCTTTGTTTTAGTTCAGCCCTTTGTACACGATGAAAGTTTTTCCCTCGTAAGCCTATAGTTTTTCTTCCTTATAATCAGTTTTCCCCATAATAACCATGACCTTTAAGATGAATTCCCAAAATACCCTTTATAACTCTTGTTCTAGGCCTCCGTAAATCTCATTGATGAGATTTTCCTTTTAATTACAATGTAGCTTACAGTGTCTATGGGAAATTTCATGTTTTAAATCTGTGCATTACGTGGACTGATTTCCTATATGGGCTAGGTGAATTCAATTTAAACATGTGATTTTAAATTGAATTTGCTCTAAGTGTGGGCTGTGTTGTAAGAGTCATTGCTCTAAGAGTCCACATTTCGTTAATCAGGGAGATGTCATAAACCATTTTACAGCAGAAAATCCGAAGGGATTTTAAAATATGTTTTAAAAACAAAGTATGCTATGAAGCCTATTATTTTAGTTAAGTTCCTTTATATGTATTTAATTACATGGAATAGTACGACACATTTTTCTAGGAAATTAGTAACGTCTAGTACCTCCCATAGGTAACGCGCTACAAGTTGGAAGTCAGGAAGCAACGCTAAGAGGTAAATAGTATGATCATTTGAATGCATGCGTACTGTAAATATTATTGTTATGTATGAAAATGATGTCCTTATGATGATTATCTATGCTACGCTATAAGACAAGTCAAGGTTAGATTCCTTTCACGATCTTTGATGAAATATGAGATTATGCTTGAATGAATGAATTTGTTATTTGATTGATTGAATGTTACTAAAATCATATGAAAGCAATGAGATGTTCATGTAGTAATTCAAGTCAAATATGCCATGTAATAGAATAGTCAAATTATGCAAGCCATGTTCATATGATAATTAGATCATGTATGCCATGTTCATGTAGCACGTAAATCATGTATGCCATGCTCATGTAATACTTAGATCATGTATGCCATGGAATGTCATAAAGTGTTCAGTTCTAGTTATGTTATGCTATGTCATGTTATGTTATGTCATGTACAAGAATATGCCATGTTAAGAAAGTTCATGAAGCCTAATGAATTCTCATGCATTAAGAAAGATAAGAAATTTTAATACAGTACCACGAACTCAAGCGTGGTTAACCACAAGTGAAGTGAAACACGGACCCAAGCGTGTTTCACTCCATGTTATTCAGTTAAGTGAAACACGGACTCAAGCGTGTTTCACTCCATGTTACTCAAGTAAAGTGAAACACGGACCCAAGCGTGTTTCACTCCATGATATTCAGTTAAGTGAAATACGGACTCAAGCGTGTTTTACTCCATGTTACTCAGTTAAGTGAAACACGGACCCAAGCGTGTTTCACTCCATGACTCAGTTAAGTGAAACACGGACCCAAGCGTGTTTCACTCCATGTTATGCCAGTTAAGTGAAACACGGACTCAAGCGTGTTTCACTCCATGTTAAACAAGATAAACAAGTTATTATACATTCACGTTACATATTTGCCCTAATTATATATGCTTCCGCTCATGATGATGGATAGATATGTGCTATGTGAATATATGACGATATATGTATATATGTTGTTAAGAGTCTTCAGAAACTAAATCCATGCTAGGCCAGATTATGTTTTACAGTATAATGTGCTATTTTCTGAGTATTCGACTCATTCTTGTTTGTCTTCTTGTTTCTTTCATGTCTAATTGTTACAGATGATGTTTATGACGATGCAGGGCTAGATGGCCAGGAGTAGATTTAGTACAAAGGATTAGGAAGGAATAGATGATAATTCACACAAGAATAAGACATCTTTTACGTCATTCCTAGGATTAATTTATGTTCTTTTACTTTACGTTCTGTTATTGAGACGATTATGTTCAAATCAGTTTTTAATATTTTATCGCTTTTCAATAAATGAGGTATATTCAAGATATGAATCTCTTTACCAGGCATTATGCTATAAATGTTAGTAACATCTCTATCCTATGGAACGGGGTGTTACAATTTGGTATCAGAGACAGGTTGAGAGATTCTGTAGATAAATAAATAAAATAAAATAAAATTTAGGATAGCAAACACCTAGGATGACTCCTGGTCAGCTCAAAGTTCAAGAGAGACTATTGACTTTTATGTTTGATGTGTATTGTCATGATTTACTTGATTGCATGATTGAATTATTACTTACTCATTGCATGAATGGTGTTATTAGATAATGGCACCAGGAACTAGGTGTAAACGCACCTGGAAGGTTCCTCGGAACCTCCGCCGAACGAACCAGAGGTGTTAGCTGCTGCTGCTACCAGGCATCTTCGGTGTTTTATTGATGAAGAAGGCTTGGTAGCCAGGAATCCCAGGGGCGGTTGTACCCTGAACCAGTTTACACAGCAGCATCCTCCGACTTTTGATGGCAGGGCAGAAGCACTCGATGCAGAAAGCTGGATCAAAAGAATGGAGAAGATTTTCAGGGCTCTATTCTGTACGAATGAGCAAAAAGTGGAGTTTGCCACTTATATGTTGGCAGACGAAGCGGATGAGTGGTGGACCTCTACAAGGGAACTGCTACTGCTTGAGCTTAACGAGGGGGTGTCCATCACTTGGGACCGTTTCAAACGGGCATTTTTGGACCGATATTTTTCCCCAGCACTCCGTGAAGCAAAAGCTAGGCAGTTTCTTGATCTGGTGCAGGGAACCATGACAGTGGAACGCTATACCAAGACGTTTGTGGCATTATCGTTGTTTGCAAGTTATCTAGTTCCAGACGAGGAAAAGAAATGTGAAAAGTTCGAGCGGGGCTTACATCCGAGAATTCGAAGTCGCCCGATACCCCTGAGGATCTGTAATTTCACCGACTTGGTCACACGAGCCACCTTGGTGGAAGAAGACATGAGGGTGAATACGAAACTTTTCAATCAAAGGAAACGCCAACAACCTCTACCTGAGTCCATTAGAAACAAGAAGCCTGCCCCCAACTACCGTCCACAACCACCTCCGAGTATTCCAACGTATCCAATTTGCCAAAATTGCGGAAAGAGGCATCAAGGAAGTTGTTTAATGGGCCAAAATGTTTGCTTTAAATGCGGGCAGCCAAACCATATTGCTCGAGACTGTCCAAGGAACGTGCCGCCTCCAGCTACAAAGAGTGATCAGAGGACTACCGCACTAGCTAGAGTTTTTGCTCTTACCCCAAGGGACGCTGAGATATCTAATGATGTGGTCACAGGTACCTTTCGTTATCCTAAATTTAGATGTGTCTTTTGTATGATGGATAAACCATATGATCCTGATAGCTCTAAGTTGTTATGACATTCATATAGGCACATTATCGTTGTTTTCACGTCATGCCTCCATTTTATTCGACTCTGGTGCCACTCATTCTTTCATTTCAAATCATTATGTGCCTTTGACTGAGAAGATACCTGAACCACTAGAACCTAGTATGTCTGTTGCTACGCCCTCGGGAGAACATGTTAATTGTGATTATGTGCTAATTGGATGTCCGATTGAGATTCAAGGGAGAATTCTACCTGCGGACTTGATCATATTTAATATGTCTGGATTCGACGTGATTCTGGGAATGGACTGGTTATCCAGGAACCATGCCTGTGCAGATTGCTTTAATAAGAGAATAGTCTTTAAATCCACAAATGGGGAGGAGTTTAGTTTTCAGTCAGTACAAGGAGGTTCCCCTCCTCGTGTAATCTCAGCTTTACAGGCCACCCGGCTTTTGAGACAAGGATGCATGGGATTTCTAGCGAGTTTGGTCTTACCACCAGAAGAAAGACCCAAGATTGAAGACATAAGCGTAGTTAGAGATTTTAAAGACGTGTTTCTTGAAGATCTTCCAAGGTTATCCCAAGATAGAGAAGTTGAGTTCGCGATTGATCTCACTCCAGGAACGGCGCCTATATCTAAAGCACCCTACCGCATGGCTCCCGTTGAGTTAAGAGAACTCAAGGATCAATTGCAAGAGTTACTGGAAAAAGGGTTCATATGCCCCAGTGTCTCTCCATGGGGTGCTCCAGTACTTTTCGTGAAGAAGAAGGATGGGTCTATGCGTTTATGTATTGTCTACAGGGAGTTAAATAAAGTGACTATCAAGAACAGATACCCCTACCTCAGATAGATGACTTATTTGATCAACTCCAAGGAGCCCAAGTCTTTTTTAAGATAGATTTGCTATCCGGTTACCACCAGTTGAAGGTTAAGGAGACAGATGTGCAGAAAACGGCTTTCCAGACACGGTATGGACACTATGAATTCCTTGTTATGCTATTTGGTCTAACTAATGCCCCTGCAGCTTTCATGGATCTTATGAATAGGGTATTTAAGGATTATCTGGACCAGTTTGTGATAGTTTTTATGATGATATTCTCATTTATTCTCGGAGTAGCACAGAGCATGAGGAGCATTTGAGGATTGCCCTTCAAACACTAAGAGAAAAGAAGTTGTATGCAAAGTTTAAGAAATGTGAGTTTTGGTTGCAAGAGATTTCCTTTTTGGGACACGTGGTATCAACAGAAGGAATTTCAGTGGACCCAGCGAAGGTTGAGGCAGCGGTAAAATGGGTCAAGCCTAGTAATGTCAACGAGGTACGAAGTTTCTTAGGCCTCGCTGGCTACTATAGAAGATTTATAGAAGGATTTTCAAGTATAGCAGCTCCGATGACAAAGTTGACAAGAAAGGATGAGAAGTTCCTATGGACAGATGAGTGTGAGGACAGTTTCCAAGAATTGAAGAAAAGATTAGTGACAACACCAGTTCTTACAGTTCCTTCGGGAGATGGAGGATTTGTTATATACAGCGATACTTCACTAAAGGGTTTAGGTTGTGTTTTAATGCAGAATGAGAAAGTTATTTCATACGCTTCCCGACAACTAAAGAGTTATGAGCAGAATTACCCAACCCATGATCTGGAACTTGCAGCAGTGGTTTTTGCCTTGAAGATATGGAGACATTATCTTTATGGCGAAAAGTGCGAGATTTATACCGATCATAAGAGTCTGAAATATTTCTTCACACAAAAAGAACTAAATATGAGACAACGGAGATGGTTGGAACTTTTGAAGGACTATGACTGTAATATTAACTACCATCCTGGTAAAGCAAACGTTGTAGCAGATGCACTTAGTCGGAAGTCATCCTCTAGCACCCTGGCTACGATGTTTACTCCTCAGAAGCATATTCTACTAGACATGGAGCGAGCTGGCATTGAGGTAATCCAGGACACTCAAGCTAAGATGAATAGTTTGACACTAGGTTCAACATTGATAGATCAAATTAAGGTCACCCAAGCAAGTGATATAGAATTGATGAAGATTAAAGAAGAAGTAGCAGAGGGTAAGAGACCTGATTTTCTAGTGTCAAATGATGGCACTTTGAGATTTAAGGGAAGATTTTGTGTACCCAATAATAGAGTAATCAGAGAATTGATCTTGAGAGAAGCTCATCATTCCCTCTACACAGTTCATCCGGGGAGTACCAAGATGTATCGAGATCTAAAACAACACTATTGGTGGAGTGGGATGAAGCAAGAGATAGTGACATATGTAGCACAGTGTCTGACATGTCAACAAGTTAAGGCAGAGCATCAGAGGCCTTCGGGGTTATTACACCCACTCCTTATACCTGTTTGGACGTGGGATGAAATTGGTATGGATTTTGTATCAGGTTTTCCTAAGGCACCAGGAGGTTAGGATGCAGCTTGGGTAATTGTTGACAGGTTGTCCAAGACAGCTCATTTCATTCCGATTCAGATGACATATTCTACAGACAGGTTGGCAGAATTATATGTGCGTGAAATCGTCAGACTGCATGGAATTCCCTCTAAGATTGTGTCAGATAGGGACACCCGTTTCACTTCAACATTTTGGAGGAATGTACAGAAAGAGTTGGGGACAGAGTTGACTTACAGCACAGCCTTCCACTCTCAGATAGATGGACAGTCAGAAAGGACAATACAAATATTGGAGGATATGCTTAGAGCCTGCGTAATGGATTTCAAGGGCAGCTGGATTAAGTACTTACCTTTGATCGAATTTGCATACAATAATAGTTACCAGGAGAGCATTCAAGTAGCACCATATGAAGTTCTCTACGGCCGCAAGTGCCGGTCACCCCTCTATTGGGACGAAGTGGGAGAACGTAGAATCCTTGGACAAGAGATTATTCAGGAGATGCATGAGAAAATAGCAGTCATCCGAAAGAAACTCGCCATTGCATAAGAGCGACAGAAAAAGTATGCGAATCAGAGGCGTCGAGAGTTACAATTTGAGGTAGGAAGCAAAGTATTCTTGAAAGTGGCGCCGATGAAGGGAATTATGCGATTCAGTAAGAAAGGCAAACTGAGTCCAAGATATGTAGGCCCTTTCGATGTACTAGAAAGAATTGGAGCTGCAGCATACAGGTTGGCCCTCCCACCACAATTATCGGCTATTCACGATGTTTTCCATGTCTCTTTGCTTCGAGGGTATGTTTCGGAGCCTACACATGTACTAGAGTACGAGCCTCTCCAAGTTCGCGAGGATCTGACTTATGAGGAATTTCCAGTCGAAATCCTTGCACAAAAAGCTCAAGCACTCCGCAAGAAGACCATCCCGATGGTCAAGGTACTTTGGAGCAACCACACGGAAAAAGAGGCCACATGGGAGCTAGAAGAGGACATGAGGACCAAGTATCCATATTTATTCGATTGAGGTACGTTATCTCGAGGACGAGATTTCTTTTAAGGGGGGGAGATGGTAACATACGGATCCAAATTTAGGGCTTAAACACTAGTATTTTATTTATTTTTTATTTATATTGTTTTTTTTTTTTTTTCATTTTAGAAAATGTGCTAACATATAGATTTAAATTAGTGATTTTCCGTATCCAAAATCTTCGTATTCTTATCCATTAAGTTCCCGTACTAGATTCGGTTTCCAGTTTGAGTTTAACTCCAACTCAAACTTTTCAAATCCTCTCAAAATCTATATCCTCGTAAGAATAGGTTCCTAAAGTCTAGGTAATTTCGAATTTCAGCCAATCTCCTGAAGGTTTCCCTCCCATCGCCTATAAGAAACCACAAAGCCTCTATTTTAAACATCGAAATACCCAGAGAACCAACAATTTCGCACAAGCCTTATTTCTGCCCAGCTACCGCCGACCACCCTAGAACGTCGGAGCACCACCCACGGTGCCAGAAAACGCCGGCCAACCCAACCCCGTTGAACCCAATCATTTCCGGTAAGTTCCCGACAAGATTTCTCTCTTCCAGTGATTTTTCTCCATCTCGGTCTAACTCTCTCTCTCCCCTTCTCTCTCTCTCTTGCATCGCACCACTGCCCAGAGGACCTAGTCGCGTCGTTGGTCACTTCCAACCACCCCAGAGCCGCCGTCGCCTTAGCCTTTTTCTCTCGGTGAGCATTGCACAACCTCTTCTTTGTTTTAGTTCAGCCCTCTGTACACGATGAGAGTTTTTCCCCCCGTAAGCCTATAGTTTTTTCCTTATAATCAGTTTTCCCCATAATAACCATGACCTTTAAGATGAATTCCCAAAATACCCTTTATAACTCTTGTTCTAGGCCTCCATAAATCTCATTGATGAGATTTTCCTTTTAATTAAAGTGTAGCTTACAGTGTCTATGGGAAATTTCATGTTTTAAATCTGTGCATTACGTGGACTGATTTCCTATATGGGCTGGGTGAATTCAATTAAACATGTGATTTTAAATTGAATTTGCTCTAAGTGTGGGCTGTGTTGTAAGAGTTATTGCTCTAAGAGTCCACATTTCGTTAATCAGGGAGAAGTTTATAAACTATTTTACAGCAGAAAGTCTGAAGGGATTTTAAAATATGTTTTTAAAAAAAGTATGCTATGAAGCCTATTATTTTAGTTAAGTTCCTTTATATGTATTTAATTACATGGAATAGTACGACACACTTTTCTAGGAAATTAGTAACGTCTAGTACCTCCTATAGGTAACGCGCTACAAGTTGGAAGTCAGGAAGCAACGCTAAGAGGTAAATAGTATGATCATATAAATGCATGCGTACTGTAAATATTATTGTTATGTATGAAAATATGATGTCCTTATGATGATTATCTATGCTACGCTATAAGACAAGTCAAGGTTAGATTCCTTTCACGATCTTTGATGAAATATGAGATTATGCTTGAATGAATGAATTTGTTATTTGATTGATTGAATGTTTACTAAAATCATATGAAAGCCATGAGATGTTCATGTAGTAATTCAAGTCAAATATGCCATGTAATAGAATAGTCAAATTATGCAAGCCATGTTCATATGATAATTAGATCATGTATGCCATGTTCATGTAGCACGTAAATCATGTATGCCATGCTCATGTAATACTTAGATCATGTATGCCATGTTCATGTAGCACTTAGATCATGTATGCCATGGAATGTCATAAAATGTTCAGTTCTAGTTATGTTATGCTATGTCTTGTTATGTTATGCCATGTACAAGAATATGCCATGTACAAGAATATGCCATGTTAAGAAAGTTTATGAGGCCTAATGAATTCTCATGCATTAAGAAAGATAAGAAGTTTTAATACAGTACCACGGACTCAAGCGTGGTTAACCACAAGTAAAGTGAAACACGGACTCAAGCGTGTTTCACTCCATGTTATTCAGTTAAGTGAAACACGGACTCAAGCGTGTTTCACTCCATGTTACTCAAGTAAAGTGAAACACGGACCCAAGCGTGTTTCACTCCATGTTACTCAGTTAAGTGAAACACGGACCCAAGCGTGTTTCACTCCATGTTACTTAGTTAAGTGAAACACGGACCCAGGCGTATTTCACTTCATGTTAAACAAGATAAACAAGTTATTATACATTCACGTTACATATTTGCCCTAATTATATATGCTTCCGCTCATGATGATGGATAGATATGTGCTATGTGAATATATGACGATATATGTATATATGTTGTTAAGAGTCTTCAGAAACTAAATCCATGCTAGGCCAGATTATGTTTTACAGTATAATGTGCTATTTACTGAGTATTCGACTCATTCTTGTTTGTCTTCTTGTTTCTTTCATGTCTAATTGTTACAGATGATGTTTATGACGATGCAGAGTTGGATGGCCAGGAGTAGATTTAGTACAAAGGATTAGGAAGGAATAGATGATAATTCACACAAGAATAAGACGTCTTTTACGTCATTCCTAGGATTAATTTATGTTCTTTTACTTTACGTTCAGTTTTTGAGACGATTATGTTCAAATCAGTTTTTAACATTTTATCGCTTTTCAATAAATGAGGTATATTCAAGATATGAATCTCTTTGCCGGGCATTATGTTATGAATGTTAGTGACATCTCTATCCTATGGAAACGGGGTGTTACATGTACACATCTTGTTGTACTTGGATTGCGCCTTTTGCCCTTTTCAATGAAATTTTATTACTTATAAGAAATGTATATGGGAGGAGATTTTGTAATAAGAAAAGTGTTATTCGTCATCCTTTTAATCATCATCTCCTAATGTGGCACTAAATAATTAGAAAACTATTTGTTATCTTTTACTTATATGCCAACCATTTGATACCATATAATAGAATGTTGATGGAAAAGAATAATCACCATCTTTCTCTCGTTTTCTATTCAAACCCTATTTTTACAAACACAAAGCATAACAATGAGCCAGCATTTCCTTATATTTTCTAAGGTGAGAATCTTCCCTAGTGAAGTTGTCCATACAAAATATGAAGCTTTTAGACTAGCATTAGTCTTCCAAATGTTCTTCCATGGGAACGCTCTTGTAGAATGTCTCATTAGGGACTTATAGTACAACCGTACAATACAGGGATGTTTGGAAATATATCTCATTTCATCTCATCTCATCTCATTTAATTCCCAAATATCACTCAAACATTAACATTTTCAAACTAATCATTACAACTATCTCAAACTTTTAAACAAAAAACAATTCAACTTTTTCAATTCCTAAAATAAAAATTATATTAAAAAATCTATTTTCTTGAGAAATCTAAATGGGAGATAAATACAGTTTTTCTACATTGCATACATTTCATGTTTATCATTCTTTATGCATAGTCTCTCTTTGTGCACATTGGTTGTCTAACTTACTGAGATTCGAGTAAATCTCACCTTTTGTGGACCCACTATCATTTTCAAAATGATAGAAGTTGTATATGCAGATGGACCCAATGAACCAATGGATCAAGAAGATTGAAGAGGAACCAGACGTCGACGGAGACTTAATCTTATTTTGATATTTCTAGGTCTGACCCTTCATGCCATAGAGCACATAAAGCAGCTGGTTTAGATTTTTTGGAAACTTGATATTTTGTACTAAGATTAAGCTACCTGATGATTTAAACTTATGGTTTAATCAATATTATTGGGATGATTTTAGTTATTCTGGCATAAGTTCATTGTCACCCTTACTTTCCACTGAGATTATTGCATACTGCTAACTGCATTTCTAAGATGCATTGTATATTAACCGTCATGTACAGGGGTATGAAACTTTGTGTTACATGTCCCAACACTCTAAGTCTCCATTACATTCCAAGCGGAGGTTGAGGACGTCACAAGAGCTTCATGGGATCATCATGAAGCCTAGTTTCATCTAGAAAGTAATCAGAATTGGTACTCATTGCAACTTTATATTGGTGCAATGAGTACCAATTCTGATTAGATTAGGTTAGATTATTCTTTTTTAATACATTATTCCTATGGGCTAAAGCTATTGACTTCAATGGGCTCAGTTTTCATAATTTCCTTGTATATATTTCTTCCTCTTAATTAGGTGTTTCTTTTGGTATACTTCTTGCGTACTTGGGCTATGCCTAACTTTTCCATTATGAATAAAATCTTTTAATTATCAAACAAATAAAGTGGACTACATGGTGTGAGAAAATTCAAATGTTCAATAGGATTGAGTCCCCTCTAGAAAGAAGACTAAGGCTGCGTTTGGTTCCCAAACTCAGCTGAGTTCAGTCTAACTTTAAGTTGAGTTTAACATCCAAACACTCAACTCTAAAATTACTGAACTCATCCCAACTCAAAACCTTCTTACAAGTGGGACCCGCAACTTTTTTCAACTTAAAACATCTTTATACGTGGGACCCACTTAACCTCACTACTAACCTCAAAGTTATTGATGAATAGATCTCCAATTAAGTTCTGTATACACAGCCACTTAATTCCTTGAACTATCCAGGGGACAAAGTCAAAGTGCTTACAACTGGACAGTGTCAACTAGCTATATTGCACAAAAAACATGCATATCTAGATTCATAAGTCAGCAAACTAATTCACTACTGGACATATATTGCGCACTATGACCATATGCACCTACCAAACGGCATCCTCCTCTATGAGCTATCTAAGAATCTTGAATAAACTTATAAAAACAAATATTGAAATAGCTCAACCAGTATGCATGTCAGATTAAAATAGACTGCATAAAGGAGTTGCAAACAAAAGAAAACATAATATACCTTCCTTTCATCAAAACTGGATCTGGTGCAACAGGCAGGCCAGGTTCCATCATTATAGTCGGGCCACAATCCATCTGTTGTACACGTATAAAAAATAAATCAACATGTTTCTCACAATTCCTTCAAGAGATTCATGTACACAAGCTCGATATACTAGTACAAATTAATTTAAAAGGGCTAAAACATGGTATATTTCCCAAACAAAAATATTGGTGTGACGCTTCCTAGAAGGGACTACTCTCATGAAATTTCTCCAATAAAAAAATAGTTTCCAAAAACATGCTACTAAAAGACTGAAATTTCATGAACAGAAAACATGTTGTGAAAACAGTACTTTTTGGCACCAACCATTGACCTACAATATAAATAGAATACTGATATATGTGGCTCAGATTTGCAATACTAAAAGACAACATATCCATAACTCATACTCACGTATTGTAAATTCTGTTGGAGCATTCGAGCTGGAAAAATAGGAAATACAAAAAAAAAGATGTAAGTTTCAATTCCAAGGTTTCAACGAGTAAGCTGTAATGCATAAGAACAAGATTCACATGCCACAGAAAACAAAATTAATCTTATAGCAAACATTAAAAAGCACAAGTTGGAAAAAAGGTTAAGTGCACAAGTGGGAATAATCAAGAATGCCACACTTTTAAAATGCCAATATCTTCCCTATTTTAGTTTCTGTCCCCTTCTTTTAGGCAGATAAAATAAGACTCCACTTTATTCACTGTGCGTCATCATCAAATAGTGAGTTGCTAAAATGTCATCAATTGACTGCAGTATCAAGAACGGGAGGTGCTTCAAAGATTGTGAACGCACAATGGGGGAATTTTGGGATTTTTTCTTCAGCACTTTAAATTTTTGGGTGAACAATCTAGTGAAGGACATGAATATTTGTAATGATTTTTAATTCTACTTTTCTTTAGCTTGTATTTAGGTGTATTCTCATGTCTCCCTATGTACTTGGACTATGCCTATTTACTTGGAATAAAGTCTCTTATTACCTATAAAAAAAAAAGTATCAAGAACATAAAAACGTTAAAACCCAAAAACAACTTCAACTATCATGCATGAAACATGTAATTCTCATCGAAGGAGCTGCTCAATGCTTATGACATTTCTGTCAACCAAATGCACTCTCAAGACCATAAACATTGAGTATTTAACAGATGTTAGTATAGTTATTTATCATCTGGACAACGGGGCTGAAAGCTATTCTTCTTCAAAAGCTTCAAACAATTTGGTGAAGACAGTTAATAACAACATAAAAAGGCAACAGAAGATCATTAAAGAGTGGTGCCCATTCCAATATTGAGGTTCTGTCATGTTTTACACCAACTGAATTTGGACCCCATAACATAAGTGGGGAAAATAAAGACCTACACAGGTAACGAAAAATAAGAATAAAACTAATGCAACGACTATATGAATATGAACGTAGCCAGAATAATTGTAGAGCAAGTGTGAGCAAAGGGTTCCTATATTTTTCCACTTGCCATAGTTTACTTAGCAAAAAAAGAAATTCATTCAGCAAGGCATCTTAATGGGAAGGGAATAACAACAACAACAACACTGATGCGTATTCAGAAAATTCATCAAGAATATAATTCTGAGAAGAAGTCTGAGCAACCCTTCAGCGCAGAATAAGGATTACCGAGAGGAATGTCCAGAAGGTCATTTCGAAAATTCCCGCAAGGTGACACTTATAGCTACACCCTTCTTTGGTCATTAAAAAAATCCTTTTTTTTTTTTTTTTTATAAGTGGTCATTAAAAAAATTCCTTGAAAGAAGAAGTTTATTTATAGGCCATAAAAATTCAAAAGGAAAGAAAACAGAATAATAAAAATAAAAAGAGTAGAAAAAGAAGGGAGTTAAATATACCGTCGGCAGCAGGCATTGGAGGAACAGCAATGGCGGGTGCGGCGACAGACGGTGCCAGGCCATTGCAGTGCCAGCGCGAAGTAATCGAACTCCCTCTGTTCATTCATATTCACAGGCATCGAATTTGATCCCATCACCGCCGCAATCATTGCAGCAGCAGCAGCGAATTGCAGAGAGAGGAGGACAAGAGGTTGGGCACAGAGAGACGCAGCCATTCTTCGCGCACACGCAATCCCTCCAATTCACCGTTTATATTTCGGACCTGCAGAAGATACGGATCCGAGACGAATTTTTTCCTTAAAAGGACAGAAGACAGAAGAAATCTAAAGTTTTCGTAACTTTTCTCAAATACTCTTATTTTATTTAATTATTATAATTTTTTAAAATTTTTATATAAAATAAAATAAACAATTCAACTTTTTCAAATTCTAAAATAAAAATAATATTAAAAATATATTCTAATAATTTTTTATTTAATTTTTTACTTTAATCTCAATTCATCTAATATCATCTATAAAAACAAACGAGACCTAAAAATTTCTTCAAAAAATCATTAATGAAGTATGTTTAGGTCTCGTTCGAAAACTTTTTGCCATAGATTTTATATAATTTAATAAGAGAAACCCTTTAGCTAATACATTTTATAAAAATAAATTTATAAACTGATATGACTTAATATGATCTATTAAATTATAAAATTATTTTTATTATAAAATAGATCTAATATATCATTTTTTTTAAAAAAAAGAGCCGGTAATCACACATATAGCAGCCCCATTCCAAGTTTATTAATCAGTTTATGGCGGAGGAATACCGTGATAACATCATTACACTTGGGGTGTATAGGATAAAATGTTATAAACTAACTCAAAACCAAGTGTCAAAATAAGCCAAAAAAAAAAGAAACAAAAGAAATTTTAACAAACCTAAACCAAAAAACCAACAATACTCGAAAAAACTAAACAAGCCTGAAAAAATAACAACAAAAGCAATAAAAATTAGCGACGGCGTAACGAGGGAATACCCAGCTTGTCTAAGCGGATTAAACCTCTCGGCAACCTCGACACTTCCCCAATTACTTGATGTTCCATGTGATGACCAAGCGCACCATACTTTGCAAGCCAATCAGAAGCTTTATTACCTTCTCTGAAGACATGACAAATAGAGCAGACCATCGAAACCAAAATACCAAGAATCTCCCTCCAAAAATCCTCAAGATACCAAATCCCACACCTCCGTTGTTTCCACCACGAAACCACCACCTACGAATCTAGTTCAACTTCCACATAACCGATTCTCAAAGCTTTGCAAGCTTTAAGGCCATACAATAAAGCTAATGATTCGGCTCTATTATTCGAACCAACGACAAGAGGAGAGGCAAAAAAGCATGAATTAAAATATCATGATCATCTATGATAATACCACCTGCCCCAGACGGCCCAGAATTTCCAAAACTACTACCATCAGTATTTAACTTAAAACAACCCTGAGAGGGTTTGCGCCAAGTCACCAACCTCGAGCAACAACTTGGCAGAACAAGAGGCAAGATAAGCAAAGATTGCAAAATCTGGGAATCGTGCCTAAAGCATTTCAAAACTTTGTGAACACCCTGGCAGATTGCACGAATCTCATGAACAATCGATTGCCGAACCAAATTAAAAGGCTCAAGCCCACCTTCTATGCGAGCAACACATCTACGACTCCACATACGCCAAGAAGAATAGAAGGAAGAAGGCTCACAATAATACTAACCTGAGAAGGGGAAGATGCTCGACGAAACCAAAGGGACAGTGTCTCTTTCCAATTACCACGAAGCAGTAACCCAAAGATCACGCCACAATAGCGCCACATCCGTGCAGCAAAATCTCCTTCAAACAAAACGTGATTTTGATCCTCATAATTACCAGCATCACATCAATCACACTTACAAACAATCGGCACCCCTACATACTGGAGACGATCATCCACACTGAAAACATTATGCCAAGCCTTCCACATAGAAATCGAAACCTCCAAAGGGAGCAAATTATGCCACATCCAAGGATGCCCATTCATAGTAGAACCCCTAATACGTATACAATCCCACACTGATTTTGTAGAGAAACAACCACTATCTTGCTTCATCCATACCAATATATCCGATCCTCCCTTGTAAACTGCTAAAGAATCCAGAATATCATTCACATGATCCTAGCCCACCAAACTAACCAAGAAGTCCACATCTCACGAATCAGACAGTTGACAGTCCTTAACTTTGAGTAAAGGACTGCCCCCCACCGGAAGATCAGAATACAGGGGACCCCGATCTCTCCACTTATCATACCAAAGAAAAGGTTGCCTTCCCTGAGATGCCACTTTGAATTTTTGAGAACCAAAGGAATACATTTATCAATCATTTTCTAAAATCTCGTGCCTTTATTCGCATCAATAAGAAGCCAAGGTTTAGAACCCACATATTTATCTTTGAAGAACCGAGCCCATATCGAATTACCTTGGATTAAATTCCAAGCGAACCTCATATGCAAGGCCTTCTGCATATCATCTAGGTGACGCAAACCCAAACCCAAACCACCTTCATTCACTAGGAGACACATATTCTTCCAAGCTACCAATTTTTTCTTACCTCTCCCACTAGCCTCTCCCCAAAAAAAGGTGCTCATTAAATGATGCAAATCCTTGATAATAGATTTAGGGACCTGTAAAATAGCAAATAAATGAAGAGCCATGCTAGAAAACACATGCCTCAGGAGGATAAGGCGACCTCCCGAAGAAAGAAGCTTCATCTTCCAGCCACTGATTTTATTACAGACTTACGCTTAATAGCTCTCTTACGACACAAAGGAATTTTTTGAGAAAAAAAAGTAGCAGTCTTTTCTCTAATAATACTCTGGCCAGACCAAGTCTCATACTTATAAAAGATAGATAAAAGTTCCTGAATAGATCTCGTGCTACCATTCGTGAAGATCACCACATTATCAGCATACATAAGATGTGAAATTTGAATCATACCTCTAGCTTGAGAAAATTATCCAAATCTTCCTTTCATAACGCTATTCTTAAGAAGTCTAGAAATGACTTCTTGAAGAATAATGAACAGGTAGGGGAAAGAGGATCCCCCTGGTGCAACCCACGACCTCGTTAAAAAAACCCTTAAGGGTTCCATCCATCATAATTGAATACCATGGAGAGGAGATACAAGCCCGAATTAAATCATGAGCCTAAGTAGAAAATCCGAATGTGCGAAGGACCTCCAAAAGAAAAGACCAATCAACCCGATCATATGCTTTCGCCATATCCACTTTGAGAATAATATTGCCACCACGAGATTTCTTATTGAGAGAATGGACCATTTCCTACGTAAGGGAGATATTTTTTTATCTAATATATCATATGAAGTCATTCAGTTTATGAATCTACTTTTATAAAAACAAAAAAATTATAATTATAACACTTCTAATTTAATAAAAAAAAATTATTTTTAGAGACAGTGCCTAAACCTTGGTGCAAGACCCTTTATAAAAAGTAGTGTCTATTAGAAAAACCTAAATCCAATTTCACTTTTTTGGTATGTCCCAATTGTATTTTTCTAATAGGTCCACATACATCACCCACGCATTGGTAGAGAAGGATTAAGGATGTTCTACCTCGGACACATCCCTCTCAATTCCACAACGAGGGATAGTCCTCACAAAATTTTTAGGATGTGAGGACTTCGTTGAACCGAGAGAAGAGATCCCCTTTTGCAGACAAAATACTAGAGACAAGGAGGTAGTTGGGCGAACAACGTGCAACATGTTGTAGAGAACCTGGCATATGAGGGACAGAACAGGGCGACAAATAATGGTTCGCTTAACACCAGGCAAGCAAATTATGTGTTGACCGCATAAGGGTGAGCAATGGTCGAGGACAAGCTCGATTCAAAGATGGTAGCTCTCCGAGATAACATAAAGATGCTCAGAGGGCATCATGTATCATACCAAAGGCCCTTGTAACCGGCTGCTTTGGGAGCATCCCCTTCCGATGCTCTCTCATGTTCTAGCTCCTCCGCTAGGTCCGGCGTCATGAGACATTGGTGAGACCTCACCTCTATCCTCCTCTTGGTAATCATGTTCTCCAATCATTAGTCTCACTATGAGTGATCTCATAGCATCATCGGCATGTTCCAACATTTCTATGATCAGGGCCCTAGCCCTCCAATCATCTTCTTCATCCCGTCAACATTCCTCCTTTTGTCGTTGACATTCCTCCATCAACCTTGTTGCTTCACGTCGTTTTTCCATAAAACATCGGATTATTTATAGTAGTATGGCTATTTTTTCATGCAGTCGTCTTCTCTCACACCATGATGAAGATTTCGAAGTTCTGAATATTGTTGCTACATAGTTTGAAGGTTATTTATAGCCACATCCATGCGTTCAAAATGGCAAAATCTCCCTTAGTGCGTTCCAGATCAGTTACTGCAACTCGAATAAAAGGGGGAACAGCTCCTGCATGACCTTCTCACTTTTCCATGTGAACTCCTCATTTCCTCAGCTTCTCTATTGCATTTTTACCAAGGGTATGGTTTTGAACCGTAGCCTCTATTCTTTCCAGTCTACGATTTGTACTGGTTTCTCCTGACATGTGAAATTTAGTTGCAACGGAACCTGATTCGGACTAATTACTCAGGGTTGCTGGTTCCCAAAACTTTTCCTTAATAAGGAGACATGATACACGTCATGCACCCCTTTTTATTCACCTGGTATTGCTTCTTTGTATGCCACTGGGCCTACCTTTTCCAATATTTTGATAGAGCCCAACATACCTTGGGCTCAGTTTTCCTTTTTGCCCAAACCTTTTCACTCATTTCATAAGTGATGCTTTAAGGTATACCCAATCACCTTTTTCGATGGTCAATTCCCTTCTTCTTATATCAGCATAGCTCTTCTACTTGCTTTGTACAGTCGCCATTCTTTCTCATATGAGCTTTACTTGCTCTTTCATCTCTTGTATTATTTCTAGTCCGATCAGCTTATCCTCTCCAATTTCATCCCAACATAAAGGCTATCAACACTTCATTACATACAAGGTTTTGTATGGGGTCATTTGGATAGTCGCCCGATAGCAGTTATTGTTGCGCCCTATCCTTCGTGTAAAGGTTCAGGCAAGGTTCTATGGTGCCAAGGGTGTCAGCTAGGTGATCAACACCCAGGGTTTGATCGGATCAGGCGTGCCTCATCCGGATGGAAGTGCATGTGTGGGATATGGGTATAAGATAGCAACAGAAAAGATAAAGGTATAGTTGGTAACTAGACCTTGTAGTACCAGAGTCTAAAATATATTTAGAAATAATATTACTCTTATTCATATCAACAAATTAGTTCGAGTTACATACAACATAAAATTGTGTGTTCATCGCCTAATAGGAGGCAGACCGAAAAGAATGATTGCCCATTTCCAAAGGCTAAGTACAACTTACAATGACGCATGACGCCTACGACAAAGATAAGCCTCCATCTTCAACGTTTGAGTGGGGTTGGCACTTCCTCCTCGGGCTTCATTTCTAGTCCTAACTTTGCACCAAAGTCTATGGTTCCGAGAATGAAACCATAAGTAGGTTAGGCATCCATGACAAAAATTGCTAATAAGAGATAATGCTCTTAAAGATGCAATGAACAATTCATGTAAATAGTGAGACTCGACCATGCACTTATTATTTTATTTTGTCAGTTTTGTTAGCATCGTGAACGTGCACCAAGCACAAGCACATAACGTGCATGGCCCTGTGCACTTGCACGTCACCATGCGAGAATCACTATGCATGACTAGCTTGCTGCCCACCACCTTCGTATATGGCCTGGCACAGTCCCGGCCACTAGGCCGAGCACCATGATAGTGCCGATGGGGGTTTCCCGCCGGTATCTCATTGCTAGGAACCCAAACACTACCGAGAAGTCACCCTTTAACTACCCATGGATCGTTAAGGCTGCCGGTGGCCACGACTAGGCCTGTCGGCGAGGAGTTCCCTACCCAATGGCATGCCCAGATCCAATGAACGAAGGCAGGCAGAGGATTCGTGCACAACACATGCTGCGGGTAGTGCCACCCACCGACAACTAGCAAGCCATTCCATGGCTACACCGCTGCACCACAATTGCACCAGAGTTATTCCACCGCGTTGCCCAGATCAAATTGATTGCCTGCCATGTTTGCTCGCCTTTGCCCACCGAAACCATTTGTCGGCACTGCTAGTTGTTGCCAATGTATTTCCTCGCCACACATGAGTTTCACAGAGTATTGCTTGCCAGTTGCTCACCACACAGGGTATCCATCACCATACACATGAATTTTGCTCACCAATGTAGTCCAAAAAAAAAAAAAAAAAGAGTCGAGTTACTTGACTCAGAGTTGAACTCGACTTGCCTCGAAGAGAGAGAGTGAACGAACAAAAATCATCCAGAGATAGAACAATTTTCATTGCTACAAAAACACTCAAGGATGAACAATTTTTCCGTGCAAAAATCATTCAATAGCGAACGATCTTAGTCGAGGAAGATTTGAAAGCAACAACTAAATTACTTTGATTTGTCTCTTTCAAACTTGCTATTTTATTTTTACTAATAAATTTGATTTTTGGAAGATCTTCCCACAAAAATCCTCGAGGTTCCACAAGAAACCTAGTGGTTGTACGCCTCAAGAATATACTTTGCTGGAAATTACCTGCGTGGCACGAAAACACTGGTTGTGAAGCCCCTCTGATGCACTGCTTGAGCATCTTAATTTGTTATCATCAGATTAGACTATTCAGTATCGCAGGCATCACATGTCCTCATTGTTGCCAAAGCATGGTTGCCTATGAGCATCGCCTGTGTGTCACTAGCATTCACCACACTCAAGCGAGATGGCTTAGGTTTGTAAATCTCAAACCTGTGATTTGGATTATCTAATCTAACTTGTTTGGTTTTTTTTTAGTATGATCGAGCTCCAGCTCCCACCACAGAGTGCGGTCGAGTTTCAACTCCCACCATGACTAAGCAATCGAGCTCAATTCTAACATCAATGTGGTTAAGTCCATCTCCCGCCAAAGGCGATGCTCCGCACTCTCACTTATGAGCCGAGTTCCTACACTCGCCCCATTTTACGCGATCGAGGCATCCTCCCGCTAACACCTAAGCTAAGTTCCTACACTCACCCCTGGTGACCAAAGGACGAAGCAACTCAACAAAGTGTTTCTCTCCTCGCCCCCTTAGCGTGGCAAGGAATCCTCCCGCCAAATACAAGCTGAGTGTCTCCACTTGCTACAACTGCTGCCAACAGATAATTTCCAAGAATGAGCCTCTGAGCTCTACAACTGCCTCACGCAGGTTTCCTTCAGGAATGAGTCAATGGGCTCAACCACTTCCTAAGATGGACTCGGGGGGTTGACGGACTCCTTGACCACTTAAATGCAAGTTACTACCAAAAGATCCTTACATATACACGAGAGTGGAAACATTAAACACCAACAAAAAATTGCAGTACGGGGCAAAAATCCACTGATGTCACCAAAAACGATCACCAAATACAAAAATGTGCGTACTTTGCTAATGACAAACAATCACATGTAATTGTCAGTACACTCAATTATCACGCAAATATTCTTACAAACAAACTTTCTAGAAGACCATCCTCGAAGACTTTACTACAAATTTCATAGATTGTTCTTGAGGACCACTCAGGGAGATCTCCATTACATTGCATAGGAGCAGGAAGCTATGGACCAGTTCATGGTTAAGGTGAAGATTCTCAAGGTCTTTTTGTCGAGCAAGTCAACCTTAAGAATCATGGGCATCTATTAGGGACAAAGTTGACTAGGTCCAACCTATTGAAAACCTATCACTAATAATAAGGGAAGAGATAAACCCAAGAGATAAGGCATAGAAGATATAAGTCAAGGAAGAGATCAACTAAAAGAAGTTGACTTAGACTCCTAAAAGGAAAAGATTTTAGAAGGTAAGTTGGACTCAAATCACTCCAAGGAAGGAAATAGATCTCTATAAAATGAGGTGATCTCTACAAATGAGGGGGGCTCTCTATGATTTCTCTATGCATATACTCTACCACGCATAATGACTCCACCAGATCTCTCTCAAGGGATGCATCATCTTCAACATCTTGAAACCCTAAATTTTTCTATTGTATTGAGCGATATATGAGACCACGAGAGATTTTAAAATCACCAATCATAGTGGATTTTTACCTCCAAATAACATGCAGATGTAGACTTCTATGTCGGACAACATAAATCTCTATGTCTCACTTTATTTATTTTTATTTACTTATTTACTATTTATTTTATTGATGAATGCAAAGTGCACCGATACCCAAATCATCATCGTAGGCTAGAGATATTTCTTTCCTCCATTTGAACCTGTTGTTCGAATTTAGACATTAACAACAAGGAATCACCCATCGCTCGTTAGGTCAAATCCATAAATCATATTGGTTTCATTTGGTAGAAGTGCCATTGGATAAAGGTTTGTCACATAGACATTCGTCACCTGATGGAAAAATAGAGGATGAGTTGCTTCACCACTCGACTTCAGGGAAATACCTTCTACCTGATCGGCCTCGTGCAAGCCAACTTACTTTTGATGACCCAGACTTTGCTAAGTCCTTACTTGCCACTTTTATTATCCTAGTCTTATCCCACTTATATATTTGTCCAAGTTTTGGCATGTAAGGAACATAGGAAGCAATGAGGGCCTTGCTTAGAGAAGAGGTGCCCAAGCCCACTAGGAGACCGATCATGGGCTAGTGAAAGTCAGCTACAAGGCCTAGGGCTTAGGAAACCCTAATCAGGGTTTTGGTCGTGGGAGACGCCTACATGGAAGAGGAAAAGCTTTTAGCTTTCTCTAGAAATCCCATCATTGGAACCTAGAGAAGAAGCACCTTGGTTAGCACAGTGATCCCACTTGGCAAACATGTATGAAGGCTTCTAGAAGAAGCTAAAGTGATGGAAGGAGATGTGGGGTTCGGCACACTTAGGGCACACGCCCACCTCGCCTACCCAAATGCCACATGACCAACATGCAAACCTACATCCAGGGTACATTGAATCTGGACATGAAAGTGGAAGAAGGGGGAGAGAGAAAAGAAGGTTTTGGAACCCCAAGAGCCACACGCCACCCCCTCCCCCCATGCACTTGTGTTTGTATGAGTTCCTATAAGATTGAGATGATGAGGGGCACATGGGAAAGATTTAGAATCTGATGCACAAGTCTTAAAGAAACTCTAGGGTTTTGGTCAAAGAGATGCACGCCTTCCCAAGGGGCCTCAACCCCATGTCTGCCAAGTGTCACGCGTGCATGGAGTAGGGGAGTTTCTAAAGGAATGTAATCATGAGGAAGAAGGAGAGATACCTAGAGAAGGGACGCACACAACTTTTGAGGATTCTAGAAGAATCTTAGTGGGAGATGAAGACAAGAGAGAGAGAGAGAAAGAAGGTCGGCTAAGGCAACACACACGCCATTGCCAAATGGCAACCATGCACATGCCTAGTAGCAAGAAGGCTCTAGAATTGAGGAGACAAATTAGGGTTCGGCCATAAAAAGACCTATATGCCCTTGAAGGTTTATTGAACCTAGACTGCATGAGGGAACATGCCAAGGGCATTAAGGTTTGTGTCGCTCATGCATAAAGGCTTGTGACATTTCTGAAACAAGCCAATGATAAGGAAAATATAGAGGGGATTTCGGCCAAAGCTAGAAGCTTTGTGCCACTTGGCGCCCATTTACATTAGACCTTTGATTTTCCTATGTCAAAAGAGGGAAAGTTAGTGTGAGAAATAGGGAAGTATTTAAAGCTTCATTTAAGGGGGTCGGCGCCCATACACCCCAAGCAAGGCACCCAAAGGTCATTTTCTATTTCACTTACCTTTCTCTTTCACTCCCTCACACGTCCACCCTTGTGGAAGCAAAAGACATCATTTTTCCTACATTTTCTCTCCAACCAAACACCATCACACGCACCATACTATTCCCACCATCCAAGCATACTCCACATCCAGTTGAGAATAAGAGCAAGAAGCTCACGTTAGAAGAAAACCGTAGGGTGAGAAATACTAAATTTCCACTACAATCTCTTCACATAAGAAAACACGGTCATAAGAGTTGTTGGGATAAGAAGGGGCTCGAATTTGAACAAGAGAACGCCATCACATCCAAGCCATGGGAAAGTGTAACGTTCATCCTTGTGGTGGAACATTTTATAAAATGATTATAGAAAAGACGACGGAAATTATCGTTCGGTTTAAAACTTTTTACTTCCATACCCAGGGTGCAAAACTCTACGTTATAAAATAAAATGTGATCTGAGAATAAAATAGGTTTATAGAGGAAAATATTAATCTTAATATAAAAAGGTCTCCCATACAGTTAAAACTCTCATGCCTAGACTTCCGTGCTCTTCTTCTTAGGTCGTGTCCGTCCTAACGCGTACTGCTCATTCAGTTCCTGTGGGGGGGGAGGGGCACACGTAAAAATTAAAATAAGTCGAATACTCATTAAGTATTACTTCATATAGTTAAAATATAATAATATTGATTTTCATTCTTACATTCATCATTCTATACATACTATACGTATATGCATTCATTTGAAAACATCACTAGACGATTTTTTTTTTTAAAAGGATTTTCTTTCATAAAACGTTTCTCTCGTCAGTGCCTTCATTTCTTAAAAAATGTGATGCATTCATACATTCTTTCTTATCACTTTCTTTGGCTGATACACACTGTTACGTGCCGTGTGTTGGGGTTAGTGGTCTTCCTTTGGACCCGGACTCCGTCCGTGACCACGGGTTGGGAATCTTTTTTCAGTTAGTGGGCAACGCTGGGTGCACTACCAGTACTTCTTACCCGGCATTGCAATCTGCCCATTCCTTTGGTACACTTTTCATTCATTCATATGGTCGTTACGTAATTTCATATATTAAACATTCAGTCCTTTCTTTCAGTTCAGTCCTTTCAGTCCTTTCATTTTCAATCATTTTCATTTAACAGTTCATTCATGGAAAAACATCATTTAAAGGCAAGAGCTTAAGCATTATCTTCTATGGCATCATTTAAAGCATCATTAAACACAAGGCATAAGCCTTAACATTTCTTTTCGTAGAAAATACATACAATAGATACTACATATAGTTATATATTCACATGCATACAATTAATATTTTAGTTGCATAAAAAAGGGCTGCCAAGAAGGGCCATTACATACGTATACATTTAAACACTTAGCATGTTTTTCATAAAAATCGTTTCTTTTTGTTTCGTAAAGCATCATAAAGGAAAAACATTTCATTTTCATTTTCATATTCTTTTAGAAAACTCTAAAAGAGTATGAACGTAATACTTACCTAGACTCCAAGCTATACTCAAATCATGCAATCCGTTCATGTGCGTGTCAGATAGAAACCAACATGCATACACGTAACCTTAGCGTCATTCTTTATCTAATGCATAAGCAACCAAACTTAGAATAGAACTACACTTCACTTGAAACACTCTCATTCTATCATGTGCTCTTACGTGTCCTTTACTACGCTAAAACCTTTAAAACTACTTACTATTTACGGTCACTACCTCTTCCAAACTCAAGGTCTTACCTCGAGTGCTCATCCACTAAAGTGAACTCATGATTCACCTCAGGATTAAGACACTAAGACCTTCGTCTTACTCTTCTTATTGACTCCATCCCGATGCATGACTCGGACTGACTAAGTCATGCATCTCAATCCTAGATAATACACCCGTCACTACCTTCATACATCTTAGCTCACACTAGATCCTCATTCCCATCCATACACGCCACACAGTTTTAAGCCAACTCTGAAGCTTAAGAACCGTGTAACCATATTTAGAACAGATTACCCATTACACATGGTAAATCCGTCTGACACATGTGTCTAACTAGATTACACACGTACCTTATCCCTTCATTACCTAAGATCAACATATAACACGTTGATCACCTGCTTGTATAGACAAGCTCATACTCCAATACCAACCTTCTCCTAACCCGGCTAACATAACACTTCATGCTACCCGTTCCTTTTAACATTTCATTCTAACACTTAACACGACAAGACTCCATTCATAGTTACACCTTTCGTCACGTCATAGCTCGAGACTACTCCCAAGTTACACCATGACCTTGTCACGTCACTTGACATCCCGCTACATCACTCTAACGCTAACTCCTCACCCATCACAAGCACGACTTCTGGTTTAACCATGTCACTTCATGAAATTCCCCAGTTATGCTTTCGTTGCGCACTCTTATACTTATTCTGTCACTTCGCACATACTCTCAGCCATAAGTCAAACACGGTGACACCTGTCACCTCAAACTACAGGCCACATCACAGCTACTTTAGGACACTATTCTACAATTCTTGACACTACTCACCACGCTCTACGCCCATCAACTACGCAACTATCCTTATCTTTGTGACATGCCACACGGTGTATCGCTTCATCTCATGGAATACACTCCACGTGTACTCCCTTCACACACGCTACGCCACATCACCACTACAGCATACACGCTATATGGTGCATCACTCCACCACATGGAGTACACTCCACGTGTACTCCCTTTGCACACTACGTCACATCACTACTACAACACACACTTCACACCCACAGTTCACAGCACACTACACAGCGAACTCCACAATTACTAACAGCACAATCCACAACCTAACCAACCAACTAACATAAATAATAAGGGATAGGGGGTCATACCATCGTCGGGGTTGACCCATGCGGTGGCCGTGGGAGGTGGAGCTCGGTCGTGGGTATGGAGAACCCATGCTTGGAAGAGCTGCTTGTGTGCGATCTAGGGAGAGGCTACCGGCTTCGAGTCAAAGGGACGAGGAAGGCGGAGCTCAGGGGGAGCTCGTGGTGGTGCTCAGTGGCCTGGGTGGCCACGTACTGCTGCGCTAGGAGCTACGCACGGTGAACTCATGTGCGAGGAGCTGCGAGAGTGCGTGGGAGAGGGTGGCTACGAGATGGCAACTGGGTTCGGTGGTGGGAACTCGCCAACATAAGAGGAGGCCATTGGTGGTGCGGCACACGGCAGCATCAGGCTATGAAAGGGAGAATCGGGTGAGAGGGAGAGGGGCGTGCGGCGTAAGCTGGGAGAGAGAGAGAGAGAGAGAGAGAGAGAGAGAGAGAGAGAGAGAGAGAGAGAGAAGGGAGAAGTGATGGAGAAAGAGAGGGGGCTTGGCTATTTAATCCAGGCCCTTCATCTTGGGATCTTCAAAGCGATCAAACGGTGGACTTTAAATATTGATTTGAAAATGCGTAAATATTATCTTAACTAAAAGCACTGAGAGGAATTAAGATAGAATATTATTTAAACTAAACTTTAGTTTATAAAATAATATTCCTTCATCATTAATAAAATAATGAAGTCTTATTTAATATCTTTAAGAGAATAAAACCATTTAATTAATTAGAGTTTTCAACATAATTTAAATATCATAATATTTTAAATAACTGAAATCATTTTAATAAAATAATTTTCCACAATTATAATATTTTTGGAGCTCTTCAAAAATATTATAATTGTCTTATTTAAAATCAAGCGTGGTTCAATAGAACTGGAAATACCATATATAAATATTTCTAGGGCATTTAAAACACTGGACGTACTTTAGAAATCACATAATATCTTTAAAAACATAACATCAGGAGTCGACAAGCATAACGAGACTCTTGGCCATTAGAGAGAGAAATGAGTGGGTTGTTACAAAAAGGCTAGAGTGTTTGGAGTCCCATTTTGGTGAATGTTGTCAAAACATAAGGAAACTAGGGGTCTTCATTAAGAGGAAAACCAAACCACCACTAGTAAGGCACGAGTGAAAGGGATACCTTTGGAAGAACAAGAGACCTTCAGCCACCACTTAGGCAACTAGGGTTTCCTTTTCTATGTAGTTTCGGCCATGGGAGTGATATTCATCATGCATGGCATGCACCACTCACACATGCCATGCTCACTAGAAAAACACTAAGACCGAAATATTGAGGAAGGAACACCATCACCTCTTGGCCTAGGGCTACCCTTTAGGCCTAAGCACTTGAAGACGTTACGAAATAGAGAAAAGAATCCTATAACCGAATGGGAAGACCCTAACACGCCACTAACACACCCTCTCGGATTAGGGTTTCGTTATTTCGCTAAGTTTAATGATTTGCATAATATATTTACAGCTTGCTTGCTCATTGGTATTCCTTTACTTCGGATATTTGTAAGTTAGCTTCTAACCTACTGTTGGATAATGTTTGAATGTAGCATGTAAACTTTGCATGTTGTTGGTTAAACTTGATTATGGAATTGTTGTTTGAAGTATGCTATGTTTCGGCCATGTCCATTTATGCCATACTTAATTGTTGTTCGTAGACTAAAATGCCATGTTTTCATTTTGAGTAACAACGTATGCCTTGGTTGAGCATTGACATGTTATTTTATATGTATAAGAATAATGCATGTTCTAATTCTTTTAAACCATAAACGTGATGCACTTTGAGGAAAACGAGCTTTGTATAAGAGTTACACAATTCATGGCATACATTTTCGGGTCTTACATTTAAGGAAAACGAGCTTTGTCACAAAAAATGTCACATGCATTTTGGGTTGTGTTTTTGAAAAAGAAAGGGCATGCATATTTTTTCATGATCCCAAATGTTATGATGTGGGATTATCCTAGTGGAACTCATATGTCCACTCTAGAGTGCTTAAATTAAAGAGGTAACCCTTGAGTTGATGAAGAATAGTAAAAGTACTTTGGATGGATTCTTCTTAAAGGATTTCGGAGCGAAGTAGTGCTTAACGCTAATGGGTGCACTACATTGAAAACGGTGAAGGCGAATTGTGAACTGGTGTATTATATGGACTCTAAAATACTTACACCCGGTCAAGAGGGCTGCTAATGCGATGTGGTAACTAGAAAGGAGTCCACGATGCTTAGGGGAGCCGTGAAGTATCCACCTACATTATTGTATCAAAAAGATTACAAGAGACGATACTTTATTATTTGGTTATACTGTTATTTGGTTACAAGTTCACTGTTTTTTTTTAAATTTGTTACATGGATACACGTTCAATGATTTTGGAAAAGAGCACAAGCATGAAACAAGTTTTCGGGTTAAGTAAAGGTCCATGCATTCATTCTCATGGTTTGCCTCTGCATGTTTATATTATCTTATTGTATGTTATTGGTTAACTTGCTGAGATTTCTTGAAATCTCACTGTGGTAGTTTCCACTTCCATTCCCCACCCGGAATGGTAGAAGTTGTGACAGGTTAGAGGACCATGGTAGAAACGCAAAAGGGAGGGTCCCCAACCATTAAGGAGGCCCCAAAGAGCCCTAAGCACTCAGCGAAGCCAACAGTAAAGGAGAGGCTAAAAGCTACAGACTGCTTCATCCTTGAAGTACTTAAGCTTTTTGAGGAATTACGGAAGATTATTGACAAGGACAAATCCAAATAGGATCCTTTAGATTGGCAATGTGAAAGTCGTATTGTTTTGCAAACTTGGTATAATGAAGGTGTTATGATTTAAACATGTAACATATAGGTCCTAAATTAGGGCTTAGAATTATTACTTTTATAATCACTATTATTATTATTATTATTATTATTATTATTATTATTATTATTAAGATATGTTTTGAGATAGTAATTTGATTTGAGTAGGATCTTCCACTCGGTAGACTGTACGCCCCTTTTATCTCTATTTCTTAATTTGAATAGTTTCATAATTGA
This sequence comes from Juglans microcarpa x Juglans regia, assembly GCF_004785595.1. Lineage (NCBI taxonomy): Eukaryota > Viridiplantae > Streptophyta > Magnoliopsida > Fagales > Juglandaceae > Juglans > Juglans microcarpa x Juglans regia. The sequence goes on from NC_054609.1 coordinate 11,655,811, forward strand.
AACCAACTTTAACCTAAAAAACCTTCCATAAATCCTCTCTTTTTCCTAACGCTTTTTCCTCCATCAAACCAGCAGCTCCCTTGCAACCAAAACCTTCCCATTAGCCATTGCCCATACTTACAGCCAAACCCATTCTCAAAGCAAGCCCCACGTCAAAAACAGAAGCCACCATAGCATCCATACCAAGCCGCCACCTCGCCGAGAACTACCACAAAAGACGCTGCCGGTAAGTCTCCCCTTCACTCACGATGTGCGTCGGCCCTTGAAACCCCCTGTTGCTCTATCTCTCCACTGTTAATAACCAAACAACCCATGTGTGCTTTTGCTCAGTCCTCCGTCGACCACTAGAAAAGTTGGGACACCTTTTAGGCAACTCTGAAACTATCGGCCGATCACTGCCCATTGAACTCACACCTTCTCGGTAAGCCCATGTCGGAATCTTCCCCCTCTTTCTCCTTTATGTCGTGGTTCTCGATCTAACAGACCACAAAACTTATTTTTCCTCTCAGTAGCTTGTGCCACTTGTCACTTCCAGCCACTCAGACCCACGTCGCAGTTGGTTCTTCTTCTCTCGGTGAGTCCCCTATTATTGCACGATTTCCTGGTCTCTCCATTGTTATGTGAATACAAGTAGACTTCTTTTCTTGTTTTTGGTCTTCCCATCATATACCCATAAGCTTAGAACATTAAAAAAATACCCTTCCAACCATGCACATGGCAACCCACTTTGAATTGCTTAATTATGAGTTTGTTGCACGCACCTTTTATTTTTCAAATTCTTTTGATTTCCAGGTTGTTCTTACGTCTTTAAATTAGAGATGGGCTATTGGGCCTTTACCCTTTGGGGCCTAATGAGCAGACCATCACCTTGATGCCCTTTAATGTTTAAGTGGTTGATTTTCCTGTGGGATTTAACTTTTAATTGTGCTAACCTCTTGCTAGATGATTTTTATGTTAAGTTGGGCTTAGTTTTTAAATTAAATAAAGATATTAGCCTAGAAACTCTATTTTTACAGAATATATGTTATAAGTATTAAATTAAGATTTGATTATAGTAATGGCCTACAAGAATTTTAATATTAAGTATTATTAAGTCTATTTTATGACTCAAACATTTTCACTGTTATTTTATAAAATAGATAAAATATATCTCATACTAAATTATATTTGAAGGACTAGATAGGAAATTATTATTTTATTAATTATATGATATTAGTAATTATTGAATTTAGTATATAGCTAAAGATCTTATTAGATTAAAGTTTATGATATGTGTTCAATGGGGTAGAATGCTACGACACGTTTTCTAAAAGTTTAGTAACGTCTAGTACCTCATATAGGTCATGAGCTACGAAGTAAGATTGTGGAAGCAACGCCAAGAGGTAACTAGTATGATCATACATTTATGTGTGCTGTAAATATTCTGATTTTGCATGAAAATGTGGTGTTTACCGACGCTATGCTAGGAGCCAAGTCAAGATTAGGTCCCTTTTCACGAATCTTGATGAATTACAATGATATGCTTATGATGCTATGCCGGTATGGATTGTTAGATGGATGAGATATTATGAAAATCACATGTATGCCGTGTAATGTTCATGTAATATTTAGATCATATATGCCATGTAATACTCATGTAATGTTTAGATCATGTTATGCCATGCCTATGTTATGCTATGTGGTGTAAAACTCATATTAATATGTTATGTATAATGTTATGCCATGTATAAGAGTATGTCATGCCAGCTAAATTCATTAAGTCAAACATGTTCTCATGCATTATGAAAGTTAGTAAGAGAGGACATGAATGACGGGGGAACTTAAAATTGGTCTTATGTTATGGGTGGATGTGCAAGCTACGGACTCAAGCGTGGTCCACCACATGAAAGATATGATGTTTTAAGGTGATACGGACCCAAGCGTGCTTCACCACATGTTATGTTATGTGGTGCCACAGACTCAAGCATGGTTCACCAGATATTAAGTGATGATACGGACCCAAGTATGTTTCACTACATGTTATGATATATTATGGGGTGCCACATACTCAAGCGTAATTCACCATATAATATGTGATAACGCAAACCCAAGCTTGTTTCACTACATGTTATGATACGCTATGAGGTGTCACAGACTCAACCGTGGTTCACCATGTGATATGTAATAACACGGACTCAAGCGTGTTTCACTACATATTATGATACATTACACGATGCCACAGACTCAAGTGTGGTTCACCAGATGTTAAGTGATAACACGAACTCAAGCATGTTTCACTACATGTTATGATATGTTATGTACGGTCAACGACAATTGGATCGATGTACACATGTAATGATTGCCACTAATTAAGTAAAAGATAAGATGAACAAGTCATGTATGATTGTTAGGAAATGCATAAAGTCAGTCATTCATGCATCCACGTTACATGTATTGCCATGATTATGTATAATTTCACTTATGTTACTAATGAATGATATATATGTTATGTGAATGTGTGACGATATATGTAATTTTTCAAAATTAAGCCTAATGTTAAACTAAGTTAAGTTTACAGTATGTTGTGCTATTGCTGAGTCTTCAACTCATTTGTTTGTTTCTCTATTTTTATGTTTTTATATCCCAGATGATGATTTCATAGATACAGAGTAGGAGTGCCAGGAGTAGAATAAATTTCCAGAGACTTAGTGTATGATTTAGACATTTAAGCAGTGTTGGTTTCACATAGAACTAGCTTATATCAGTTTTTTTATTTTTTAGCTTTTATGTTATGAAAAACTGTTATGCTAGACAAGTTTTATGATCCAATAGATGAGATATTTTATGAGACGGAATCTCTTTATCGGGCATTATGTTATGAAAGTACATAACATTTCAAACCTATGGAGAAGGGATGTTACAAAACCCCTTTCTTGTATTTGGAAGATTTTGAAGAAGTACACTTTTGGGAGTTACATTATATTGGTACCATGCAGTAATTGCTCAAATTTTTACTTAGGATCAAACTTTTTCTGCTACAATTATTGTATAATGCTAGTAACATATTAGGTGCATTGCATATTATCTATCATGAACCTAGGTATGTAGCCTTGAGTTACATGTACCGACATTTTAATTTCTGTCCAATCCCAAGTGGAGTCTGAGGGTGTCACACATTCATACTAAAAACAAATACACAAATAATAAGGAAATACCAATGATGACGCCAGCTTCTTCAGTCTGTAATGCGTCAATATCGATATCACTAGGGGTTATAGCATACGTGAGCGCTAGGACGCGGGGCCTTGGCTTGTTATTACCAGCTCCACTATCTTGTGCGACGTTGGGACAATCTCTGATCATGTGTCCGAGTTTCCCGCATAAAAAACAGACTCCATATCCATAACGGCATTCTCCAGAGTGCTATTGTCCACACTTTGGGCACTACTGGTGGAAATATGGTGTCTGCCTTCCTATTGCTATTCCCTTGTCTTTAGCCAGGCTGGGAAAAGATATTCTCTTCTCGACACTACCCCTTGTAGTAAACGACATGGTCCTCTTCTGTTCGAAATTGATTTGGATCGCCAGACCTCTTTATTCAGCTTCTGCTATCACAACTACGTTTACCAACTCCTGGTAAGTTTCTATTCGGTGACAAGCCACTTGGTTTCGAAACATAGGTTGAAGTCCCCCTTGAAACTTCTGCGCCTGCATCCTTTCTATAGAGATCAAATGAGGTGAGAATGTAACAAACCACGATTTTTAAGTTAAGAATTTTAAATTTTTATTTTTTATTTTTGTTATGTTTATATTATTAATACCACTATTATTACTAATTTTAGTTCTTAATATATTTCCTTAAAACTTTCAGATTTTTCAGCTTTTGTTTCCATTTCCATTCCTCGGACAATCTGTTTGATTTTCAAACGTTACATAGTAAGAACCGAATTCTTCAGTTTATATTCCTTATTCTCCGTAATTTCAGCAGTGCAGCAAATACCCTACCTCCTTTATTCTCTGTTTCCATCTTTTTGCATCAAGCAAAATTTCTCTTGATCTCATCCATCATGCCACAGATTTTTTTTTTTATTTTTAAAAAAAATATATTCTGCCCATGCTCGGCCTTTTTTTTCCTCTGGTGGCAAGGCTCATTGGTTTGCCCTTTCCTCTTCCTTTCTTCTGATATTTCTTGTCAGTTTAACAAACAAGTAATTTGCTCACCTTTGTTTTTGCTCCACCGTGCCTGTTGGAAGAGGTAGATCTCTGTCTAGCCGTCGTTTTGTCGCCTAACTTCCTCTTGCACGAAGTCGCTTTGTACACAGTAAGCTTTCAAGTTTTTCCTTGTCTAGGTTTTCTTTCAGAATAAAATCTTGTCTAACAGATATAAGTGCAAATCACTATTCTTATGGCTAAATTGACGTTAGTGCCCTTATGTAAGGTTTATCTTTGTTTTTCCAGAATCATCCTTGTCTTTTTCTTGGCTTGGTCTCTTTTAGTCAAATTTATGCATGGTTTTTATACTTACAGAAAGTCAATTACGTATAACTTTTTCATTCCTAGTTGCTTTTTCTTCTCTGTTATTTGACAAGATGTGTATGAGAAGATGAACATAAGGTGTCATATGTGCAGAGAGGTAGATGAGGTTAAGTTGATTTTACAAATTTGCCCTTTAAACAATACAGTTTTTTAATTAATGTTAGAGGTCTCAAGAAGCCTCATGGGCTCACAAAACGTGTTGATCTGCAAAATTCTTTTATGTTTTCAGCTTTTGAGGGCATATGACAATCAGGTTTAACCTATTCTATTTACATGAGTTTGGGCTTTCGACTGGATTTAATTTAAACTTAAGTATTTTATTGTTAATTTCACTATAAGATAATAATAGGTTAAAGCTTAACAAAACATTTTAAATTGTTTAAGTTTATGGTTTTTCTTCACTAATTGTTCTGATAGATTTTAATATGAATTGCTATGGGTTTATGATTTAAAAGAATAGATAATTATTTGAATTTAAAATAATAATAATATTTGTTTTGGACGTAACAAAATAGTTATTAAAGTTGTTATGTACTATAGTGTGAGTTCAATTATTAAATGGAGTGTCAAAATACGGTTCCGAGAATTCTTAGTGACGTATAGTATTTTTATAGGTAACGGAATACGAGGAGATTATTCGATATCATTATTTTGAGGTAAGTAATTTGATCACAAATTAGGACTAGCATATAGATAGACTATTACTATGAAAGCCAGTTCTTTGATAGCCATTCTTTTTATGTACCATGCATGTTACGATCTGTAGAAGCATATCAGTCATCATAGCATATGATTATATTACTCTTTCGCATCATGTTCAGGTTCAGTATTTTACAGTTATTTATATTAATACGAATGTCATGCATCTCACATCGCATAAGACACGCAATTTATCTTAAATTCAAGAGTAAGATAAGATAAGATAAGATCAGTTAAACAGATGATCTTTCAGTTCAGTATTTAGGGTGAATATGCAAGTTACAGAATCAAGCGTGATCCGTCGTAGTATATAAGAATACTACTCAGCGGCTCTCCTTGTTGTAGCGGGATGTGGGGCCTATGTACAACCTTGCACACGGTTAAGTGTGTGGGCCAGTCAGATTAGTCAGTTAATTTAGATAACTCAAGACAATCATGCATAGCATGGACATCAGCATCAGCATGATATGACATGAAAATTTTATTAAAGCCTTTTAACTATTATGTTTACTTTGTGGTGAGTTTTTACTAAGTCTTTGACTCATTTTAGTTTTATCTCATTTTTTACCACCAGGTGAGGAGAATGAGGACTACGAGCAGGCGGACCAAGTTTAGAAGGAGTGGACTAATGAACCTTAGACTATATTTATGATTTTTTTTAATTTAGTTGGTTTGAAAACTTGCATATGACTATGTTTTTTTTTTAAATGGTTTAACTTAAGTTTACTTTTAGAATGAACAATGTTTTTTTTTTTAAATTATGCAAGTCTCTTACCTGGCTTAGGTTACGTATGTACGAGACATTCCTAACCCTAGGGAAGGGGATGTTACAGGGAATCTCTCCAAAGCCATGAACTTGGCAGTGTACTGCTCCACAGTTAAAATGCCCTAAGTTAAAGATGCAAACTCTTACGCCTTCTGTTGTTTGACAGAATTTAGGAAAAATCTATTATCAAACTCCTCTTTGAATCTCTCCCATGTTAAAGCAGCGAGGGTTCCTAGTTCCCTTATCATAAGCTCCATTCAGGTATCCTACCAAATTCTAACTTCTCCTTGGAATAAAGATCTAGCGTATAGAACCTTTTGGTCCTAGTGCATCTGCATATCTCGTATGTCCTGATGAGATCTATAATCCATTTTTCTGCCCTCAGAGGTCTTAAATTACTAGAAAAATTCAGGTCACGGTGAATCAGAAACTTCTCATAAGAAAAACTTTTAACTTCGAGTCTAGGTGCGTGCATTTGTTGCTATTGCTGATGTCTAAGCACGTCAATCGATAGACGTATTACTTTAGTAAATCCTTGTTCTCTATCCATCACGAGATTTTGATTCTCTTGATTGGTATCTCCACCAGGGTTTCAAGGTATCCTATCGCGAGTCATGTGTCACTTCCTGAAACACACGGCCACGCATATCAAAATCAAGTATTAGCTCTTATACTTCAAGAAATTCAAGCCTAAGAAAGATTAAAATTTCAATCATAAGATTTGGTGCAATTCCTAAGGACATGTGGATTTAAAAAAAAAAAAAAATTCAGAGACATGTTGCTCTGATACCACCTTGTGAAGCCTCCAGATTGTGCTTGAGATCAAATGAGCATCTAAAGTATCGGCACATACAATACAAGGTTAGTTACTTACTCCAATTAATGACAATTAAAGATGCAATACACCTAACATGCATATAACAATATGCAATATTCGTATCGGAGAATTTCTTTTTAAGCAATACTATGTATCAAACTAAAAGTATCCTAAATAACTCTGAAACATATTACATAAACATGAAAGTGATAGATATCCACGATTACAGCATAAGTCCAAAATGTTTGTAATCTCAAAGGTACGGGAGACAGAGCTCTATAAGTACATGTATAAAATAAAACTATTGGGATAGTCCGTCGAGTAACTCGCGTAACTCTACTAAGGACACCAAAATACTATCTATAAATCTGATCATGGAGGCTACGAGCTCCGCGTTGTGTCTACATCACCTAATCAGTCGTCTCCAGTCGATCAGAGTTTGTCGCATTTTCTAATCCTGGCACATTATCTACCATTCGGGAGGAATGGTAGTTGAGACTACCACGACTAGGTATAACATGAAATTGAAGTGTGGTTGGCACCATCGGCGTTAGTGTCTGCTAAGCTTCGGTGACCAGTTAATTAGGTCACATTCGTAGCTTGTTGATCTTTACCTTGCCAACCTATGGGATTCCACACTAATTTAGACACTTCAGCGTGAATAAAGGAGTTTCACTAGGATATGACCCTATCCTAGCACTTAAGGTCGTGATAAGCGTAAACAGTCTTGACTTGAAAAACTGTTCTCAAGATACACAAACTGTACTCGAGACAAAACGTGACATGAAACAAAAGGAAAGATGACCTGACGTAATGTAACGTGACATGTACGTGAGTTACATGACATGACTTAACATAAAACAAACAAACATTTCGGGATAGGGCATAACATGTAACCAAACAAATGTTTCGTGAAATGACATAATGTATAACATATAAACATTACGTGACATGGTATAATATGTAACAGATAAACATTACATGACAGAATATATTGTGTAACAAATAAATATTGCGTGATAGAATATATTTTCTAACAAATAAATATTGCGTGATAGAAGATATTGTGTGATAGATAAATATTTTGTGACGGAATATAGTATGTAACAAGTATACATGTAGAGACGTGGCATAGCATGGCATATGATAATATAAGTAAATAACCATTAATTCCCTTACCAACATACATACATAATAATCTGATAGTAAGTTAGAAGATAACTTACAATGATTGTTGCTAATACTTTAGAAACTGTAAGTATGGATTTTTAAATATTAGGAATTTCATCACTAATAGTTTAGAAACAAAATACTATCTTAGAATAAAATTACAATTTTACCCCTAACTTAAGGATTTTATATCCTAACTTCAAAACTCACCAAAATTTACATTCATTATAGAAATTTTTTCCTAAATCCAAATATCTAATTAGAAAAAATTAAAACACAATACAACCATAACAAAATCATCAAGGTCGAAACACATGCCATTTTTCTTGATTTTTGTTATAATTCTATCAAACATCATTTCTCATGCTTAAACCAAAATATTTCAACATAGAAAATCATACCTATGGCCAAATAGCACACTAACAAAAAAAATCCACTTCACAAAATCACAATCCTTTTTAATAAGAAAACGTCAAGCTTTTTAATTAAAAACACAACCCTTGGTTCTCAAGATTTTGTCTTTTTTAAAACATCTCAAAAAACCCCAAAAGTTCAAAAATTTCTTCCAATATGTTCATAACACACTCCTAAGAACTAACATGTTTTGAATCATCAAGTAAAAATCACAAAAGTTACAAAAATCAACTTCTAAACTTTCAGCTTTAACACTTTCTCATAAACCGATTTCCTCAAGGTTTGGTTTTGATCAAACCACTTGATCTAAGACATTTCATGAAAATAATCATAAACCAACAACATCATATGGCTTAAAATCATGTCTTAGAGTAGATCCAAGCATTAAACTCAAGAACACATGCCCAAAATTAAACCAAAACATAGATCTATCCAAAAACCTAAAATCTGTGACCTAACCGAACATTATCATGAATAAAAAACATATCTTCGAAACCAACACCAAAAATACTTAAACTAACATCTTAACATGTAGATAAAAGTCTTAAGATCATCATATAAAAATATCAAAGCCATTGGATCAAGTTTTCTCATCAAGATTCAAGTTTACACAAAACAAAAACTGTTTTACTCTTTCCAATTTGCAACTTTTTTTTCATCTACGTAAAATTTTTATCAAAAGCTTATAACATGCAGCTAATCCTTATCAAGATTTCATAATGTTATATATACTCCATAAAAAAAAAGACCAAGAGTTTGGCAATAACTTGGTCAAAATCATTAAAATATCATACACTCTCCAGTTTCAGACTGACTTTTACATGCTTAAACCAACTTTTGACTAGTCAAATGATCACGAAAATCATAATAACACATATCCAAGAAACTAGACTGAAAGAGGAACAACTTTTTGGAGGAGACTCTGTGAGAAAATACTTACAACTGTTTCAAAAAAGGTCACACAAATTGAGCCACAAATGAAGTGGGATGAGACTTGAACGCCTTTTTAAAATTCTGAAGGGTGATGGGAGGTTGTGAATGACTCTTGAAATGATGGTTGTGTCAGCCAAAACAATGGGCGAAACTAGCCCATGGTTTTCTGCCATGGATTGTCGAGTGAGAGGGAAGAGTGAGGTGGCCTTTTGCCTTCACATCATGTACTATTTGGGGCTATTTTGGATAGTGTTTGGTCAGCCATGGCAGGGGAAAACTTCCTACATAAGTCTTGCCAAGGTTGCTCAATTTTATAAGCCTTAACCGAATGGGCTCCCATTTAAGGTTTCAATAGGGTTTGGTTGGGGTTTGGGTTGCTATCAAGCCAAAATGCAATTTTTTTTTACCCAATAAAATTTCTAAAATTTAAAACAATAAATAATGATATCATAACATGAATGTTAGTAGTTAACAGCATATAGAAGTAATTTAATCAAGTGATTAAATACTAACTTAAAACCGAGTCCATTTAGGATTTGAGGAAACTGTTTAAGGTCATGGTTTCAACCAAATTTTTTGGGTTTCAATTGGATTTCCAAGTGTTTAGAGTTTCACTAGGGTTGAAATCCTTTTTGGTTTTGCACAAATTGAATAGTTGGATGGAATAGTATTTTGGTTAGGTGGCATGATCACAAAGCTTGATTTCCTTTACTTTTTCCACCTCATGGTTTCTCTTAGTGCCAAGTGTACACTGTCCAACACTATTCACCAAGTGTGACTAAGATCTTGTCAAGTGTCCAAATAAAATTTTCCTAACCTAATTTGGACATTTCACATTGTATTTTGAAAACACTGCTCGTAGGTAGTACTATCATGGTTACTATTTACTCTGAAAAAGTGAAAAATAAAATTTTTCACTGTAAAATACTACATAATCATACTAACCTTAGAGTGAAAGTCATTTATTAAAATTTGACTTCGAAGTGTCTCGAAAGAATAAAAACGCGTTTTCGAACAAGCATTTCGTCTGAAAATCGAAAGTTATTTTATTGCGCTATAAAATCTTAAATATTCCGCTGATTCCAATGGCTCAAATCGTATCTCATTCTGACACGTCTAGGTATTTCAAATAAATAAAATCACACTTCTAGCACCATAGTGAGTCGCAACACTGACTATACTGACAGACTAAAATCTATGCAATTGAGTCGATTTGTGAAAACTTTCGGATTTTCATGAGTTTTCTAAAGCCTAAAGAAATTCATCCCTTGAATTTCAGGTGAGCTGTTACAATACCCAAAATATTTATCTCACATTTCTCAGTACTATCTTAAAAGGTTACCTACATCATAGTAGTACACTCACTACAGCGATGCTACCTTGCTATTCCTCTTATGTCGCTCTCTTGAAGACTTCGGCTCCAAAAAGACTCGAATACTTAAGACTCGTTTAGTTATACAGATGATATGAGATAAGATGAGATGAGAAATCTATAAATAGTAGTGAGATAATTTTTGAATAGTAGTGAGATAATTTGTGTTAAAATGTTTTACGAGATTTTGAGAAATGAGAGAAAAGTTGAATAAAAGAACTATAAAGTTAAAAGAGGGTTAGAATATACTTTTTTAATATTATTTTTGTCCTGAAATTTGAAAAGGTTGAATTATTTTTTGTGTTTTGTTTAGATGTTTGGAAAAATTGTAATGATTATGTTAAAAAGTTAAAAATTTGAAATTGAAAAATATTTGTGTTTAAATGGTGTTTGGATGTTGAGATGAGATAAGATGGAATGAGACTGTTTGAAATATTTGTGAAACCAAACCAGGCCTTATCTCAAAAGTGAGATTTTAGCTTTTATCTTAAGCCATTTATAGAATGGGACCGTCAGGTGCCCTTTTGATGTCCTTCTGACTCTAGGCATGCTTGAACAGGAGCATTTTGGTCTCAATCGTCGTATTGCAAGATGACAGAGACAAGCTGTTAGGTCAAGGCACGCACGTCCTTACAGCCTACCTTGGGTTTAATCCATTGTCTCTCCTTGATTGGGGGTCTCCCACGTGGTGTTGGACCATATCTTTGGGTTCAAACGGTATGGTATGCAATATTGTAGCCTTTTTCATGCAGACACACTCTAGATGTGACCTTTCAAATGGAGTGTGAGCTTTTGTGTACAACAAAGCTGCCTTTTGAGCATTTCTGTGTTATCTCGGAAAGCTCATACCTTCACACGAGTCTTGTCCTTCATCATTGCTTGCCTTGGGCTCGTTCCTTGCCTCTGTACCATTGGTGCATTTTCCATAACTACAAGCCTCTCTAGCTCCTCATTCCTCACCTGGGTACTTGCTCCCCGGCATGAGGTGAAAGTCCTTGTTACACTCTGTGTTGTAGTGTGCTTGCCAGGCTTCTTAGATGGCGTCGCTCGCCCTTCCGATGGACTAGCTACACTCCGCAGAGCACCGCTACCTCGTTTTCCACCAAACCGAAGGAAGATTATCTTTGCCTTCCACTCAGCAAGGAAATGCTCTCTTCTTCACCTTCCCTTTGCTCCTAGAAGGTGGTCTGCCCTCTTTTGCTAGCGCGGTCCTCACATAATACATCTCTAAGAATACCATCAACTATTGACGGAGATAGGCCTCCGATACTATCACTCGGGCAGGGTCGATCATTCTTTCTCGGGAACATCTTATAGGACTACATCTGCATCAAAGTTTACGGTTTAGATAAACGAAACCATAGGTTGATTAAATAGTTATGACAAGACTATTAATGAGAGACAATGTAATTGAAGATTCAATGCACCATTTCATGTAAAAGATTCGTGAACACATATATTTATTCATGGCGAGAAATCACTCTCTGTGCAAATCTCAAGTATACATATTTATCTCCTTGATGAGAAACCACCCTCTCTCAAAACATAAAACTCATCATATAGAACTTCATCACATAAAATACTAAGTAGGGAAATCACTCAACTCTGGGACTCACTCTACATAGCCAACGTGCAAGCTGATTTGCCGGTTTCAAATCATCTAACACGAAATTACTCAACCTTGTCACACACATTAAAATACACATGATCAACTTGGGGAATCTCTCTATCTAGTCAACCGACTCTAAAACACCACACATGATGCGCCTGGAGAATCTCTCTACTTATCTATAAAATAAGGCTAATACAAAAGCATTCTGCCTCGATCATCATAGGGATTCTCTCTACTAGTACGAAACCCATAAAAAGTGTTGTAAGAATGGCATGGGGACTCTTCTACTCGCCCATGCTAATTGAGACACGGTAAGACTCACGCACCCAAAAACCCACAAAACCATCAATCCAATCCATTCAAACTTGGCATCTCAAAAGCACAATGTAAAGATAATCTATAAATATAATGAAGCCGATGCATATTATTTTCATGAAAGAAAAAGAAAAGTTGCAGAATATGCAAAGCCAAATCTTACAACATACCCACAACATTTACCTCACATTCCCTACTGTGTTAGAAACTAACCTGTCTCAACAGTATTTAAAATACTAAGGCAGCGTTGACGATACTCCTCTGGTCGCTCCCTTTGAAGCCACTTGCTTTCTTTAAAGACTTTAACCCTAAAGAAGCTCAAACACTTACGATCTCAAGAGTGAGATTTTTTCCATTGTATAATCCCTTTTATAGGGTGGGGCCGTCAAGTGTTCTTTTGACGTCATTCTGATTCTTGGCATGCTTGAATATGAGTCATTTAATCTCAGCTGTCCATATGCAAGATGACAGAGATAGACTGATAAGATAAGGCGCGCACGCTCCTACGACTTGCCTTTACTCCAATCCATAGTTTTATTCCAAATAAGGGTCTCCTATGCGGTGCTGGACCACATCATTGAGTTCAGACGATATGACTAGATTCATAATCTTTTTTTCGTAGACTCACTCCAGATATGACATTTCAGATAGAGTATGGGCATCTATGTACAACACAGCATGTTGCTCGCCTTTTGCCCGAGCTACCAACCTCTTCAGTTGTCGTTCTCGCCTTCATATGGTTCGCACCTGTTCTCGCTTGACCGATTCTGGGTGAAAGTCATTTGTTCCACCCTATGTTGAGATGTGTTAGCCAAATTTTCTACATAGTGTTACTCACCCTATTTGGACTAGCTGCACTTTACAGACCTCGCTATCTAATCTTCCACTTTGTCAAGGAAAGATTCTCTTCGGGCCTTCCCTTTGTCCTAAAAAGGTAGTCTATTCTCTTGTGCTGTTGCGATCCTCACAATTCATTTTTTTATTTTGGCTTTAAAAACTAGTATTTTTCTTAAATCTACAATAATCTCTTAAATCTTAAATCTACAATAATTAATTCAATGTTTACATGAACAATAATTTTTTTTGTCGATTTTTTTTCCTTCCATATTTTTTTCTATGCACAAATAATTTCCCTTTTCAACCAAAGGTAGATCTTTTTTAACTTATTAACGCATAAGCTTTCTATCACCGTGGTTACAAAAAACAATTTATAAGATTTAAGGCTCGTTTGTTTTTAGAGATGAGATGAGATGAGTTGAGATTAAAGTTAAAAAGTTGAATAAAATATTATTAGAATATATTTTTTAATATTATTTTTATTTTGGAATTGAAAAAGTTGAATTGTTTATTTTATTTTGTGTGGGAATTTAGAAAAATTGTAATGATGAGGTGAGATGAGATGAGATGTTTTCTGAAAACAAACGAGGCCTTAAGACCTTATTTTGTAGAACCATGGTGTTAAAAATTGAGCCCATAATTATTTCCTCTCTTTTTATTTTATTAAAAAATTATTTCTCTGTTTCATCCATTAAAAAGAGTGTGATATGTATATGTTTTTTAAACAAATAAAATTAGAAACCGATGAGTGATAAGATATACTAGCTCTCCAATGTTACGCCGAGGGATTAGCGACCGGTCACCAATCCACGCTTTTGGTGGTTCTAATTTCGTACTGCTATAATTATTTTACACGACCCCTCTCTTTCGGTGTTTCCCATATCTCTTACATCATACATACATACTGCTTATTCCTACTCCGTTGAAAGAAAAGTCATCTCTCTCTCTCTCTCTCTCTCTCTCTGTTGAGTGGTTTTCGTAATGTCTCTTTCCGGCGGAAATCCCGGTGCTGCTGGTGATGGCGCAGCGGGCAGCGCTGCAGCTGTGCCTCAGCTTTACTTCTGCCACCAATGTCCCGGTATGGTGACCGTAACCCCATCTCCTGCCTTCGATCTTGCCTGTCCCAATTGCCATGGCGAGTTCCTCGAAGAACTCGAAACCCCTAACCCTAACTCTGAGCCCAGCTCCAATCCCTTCTTTACTTCCTCCGATCTCCCCCTTCTCTTCTCCTCGGCCACCTCTGCCTCCTCCACCCCCTCTAATGCCGTCCCCATTTTCAACGATCTTTCCTCCCTCTTCGGCGTCCCCCGGACTTCCCCCTTCCAAGACCCCGAAGCCTTCAACCCATTTCTTTTCCTTCAGAACTACCTTCAAACCCTGGGCGGCAACGTTGAGGTCGTTATCAATTCTGGCGGCGACCCGGGGTTCCGTGGCGGTGTCGTTGGGTCCAATTTAAATCTTGGCGACTATTTCTTTGGCCCTGGACTCGAGCAATTGATCCAGCAGCTTGCCGAGAACGATCCTAATCGATACGGCACGCCTCCGGCATCAAAATCAGCGGTCCAGGCATTACCGAACATCAAGATTTCGGATGATTTGTTGGCCCCGGATTCGTGGCAGTGCGCGGTGTGTAAGGACACGTTCGAGCTGGGCGAGGAGGCCAAGCAGATGCCGTGCAAGCACATTTACCATTCCGATTGTATTCTGCCCTGGTTGGAACTGCATAATTCTTGTCCTGTGTGTCGGCATGAGCTGCCAACCGATGATCCCGACTACGAGCAGAGGACTCTCAGTAGGTCATTATCCTCGGGGCTGGGAATCAGAGTCAGACTTGGCCGGCTTCTGCTGTTTCTGGTGGCAGTGGTGGTGCTGGTGATATTGGGACTGCGAATCAGAGTGAGACTGGGGGTGCTGGAGAGAATCCACTGACTCCGGGGACGGTGGAGCGGAGGGTCAGGATCTCGTTGCCATTTCCATGGCCATTTAGGGCATTCGGATCACCTGCTGAGACCAGCAATAGTGGGAGTGCTAATAACAACGCAAGCAATGATGGGGAAGGGAATTCGGGAAATAGGGGGAATCAGAACTTCCAGTCGGAGACCAGACAGGAAGATCTGGATTGAGGACCAAAGCGCATTGCTCTTGCTTTTGGTGTAAGCCACAAAACCTATCCCTTTCTTCTTAAACTTCTTTCCGGTTCCACCTTTTCAACTAATAGCTTTTGCTTGTAAATACGAAGCATCAGTGAGCTGGATGGCACCCCAAGATACTTTGTGTTGCATCGGTTGTCTATTATGCGTAGCATGTGATTCTCTAATGTGAATGGTGGGGTTGAGGGTGTTAGATAAGCTTGAATTGTGAGACTTCTTGTTTTGTAAGTTCGTGTGATATTAGTCTGTTAAGGCAAACTATTTTGTGTAACTGTTCTTTTTCGCCTGATTTTGGTGTATTTGGAAATGATAATTTCAATTGTTCAAGATCAAAGTGGTTCTGTTGACAACCTAATTGCTATATTCAGTGAGATAGTTTACATAAATATCATAGATTACCATTAAGATCACCATGTAGAACCAAAATGGTAGATAAAACTCGAGCTTCATTGTCTTTTGAATTGCCATTTTTTATAAGCAATCAAAGATTTTATTAATAAATGCAAAGAGTATAGCCCAAGTACACAGGAAGTATACAAGAGGAACACCTAACTAGATATAGAAAAAGAGATGAGAAAATCATGCAAACACAGTCCATTAAAATATATAGAAGCTTCTCAAAGGAATAGAGTATTGAAAAATAGATTTTTATGCTCCTCTAGCCATCAAGCTTCCACTCACGATCCACAAAAGCTCTCTCATTCCTTTCCCTACGATTAAACTATACTAGACAAGTAGGAACTATCTTCCGTTGCTACAAATTATTGCAATCTGTGGTCTGCCATATAATTCTCTAATTGGCAAAGAGGTGTACTACCCTTCTATATTTAATCCAAGCCAACTCAGCTTGATAAAAAATGTCATTCACATGGTGCAATGTAGTAAAATGTGGTCTATATATTGAGCCCGCATCAACCTCCCCATGTTTTTTAAAACAATGAGATTTTAATTGATTATTTCTTCAAAAGGGATGGTAAGTCCGAATATCTTTTTCGCCAAGCTCAAAGCTTTCTTGGGTGAAAGCTCTTTCTTTTGCAAAAAGAAAATCCAAACCAAATACCTCTAACTACTTTTTCATGGTTCTCCATGTTACCGTATACAATTTTAGGAATTTATACAATTTAGGACTCTATTAATAT
Organism: Juglans microcarpa x Juglans regia; assembly: GCF_004785595.1. Classification (NCBI taxonomy): domain Eukaryota; kingdom Viridiplantae; phylum Streptophyta; class Magnoliopsida; order Fagales; family Juglandaceae; genus Juglans; species Juglans microcarpa x Juglans regia. The sequence goes on from NC_054609.1 coordinate 11,672,550, forward strand.
TAGTTGTACAGATTATCTTATTATGTATAGATGCTGAATATTAGGAATCAGTTAGACTCCATGTATGGCATATACTTCCGTGTATAGATTGTTTTTACGATAATGAAGGTGGGCTGAACACATTGAGCAGTTTTTCCAAAAATATTCTCTTGGTATTCTTGATTTCCCGAGTGTTTTGACATGGTATCAAGATCAAGGTTCATAGTTTTGAGTTTTTTTTTTTACCTTTCTTGCATTATTGGCGCTGTCTTAGGTCGTGTTCTTGGCTATCGACACTCTCTGAGTTTTCCTTTGCGGTTTCTTGTGATTTTCGGCGCCATCTGAGTGGATTTGGAGATTATTGGTGCCACTTAAGTGATTCTTGGAGATTATCGGTGCCTTCTGCAGTGGATTTCGTGAGAGTATTGGCTTTGTTTTGTGCGAGTTCTTGGCTTCGTGGGATTCTTGGCGCTGTCTGGGGTTTCTTGGCTCTGATTTGTGCGAGTTCTTGCCTTTGTTCTATGCGACTTCTTGGTTGTGTCTGCTTTTCGTGAGTTTCCGTTGGATATTTCTTAGCCGACTGCAGTTTTCCTGGTTTGCCTTATTTTTTTTTCGGCACTTTCTGTTCTTGTTGGTTTTTGGCACTCTGGTTGGATATTTTATTCTTAGTTCCATCATGTCATCCGATAAATTAGACTCGTTCCATATTCGTTTTACTGGCAAAAATTATTCTGCTTGGGAGTTTTAGTTTCAATTATTTTTCAAAGGGAAAGAGTTATGGGGTCATATTGACGGGAGTGATCTTGCATCTACAAATGTAGTGGCTTTGTCTAAGTTGGAAATCAAGGATGCTCGGGTTATGACCTGGATCCTTAGCTCGGTTGAGCCTCACCTAGTTCTCAATCTGAGGCCTTATAAAACTGCCGCTGATATGTGGAATTATCTAAACAAGGTTTACAATCAAGACAACACAGCTTGGCGTTTTCAATTGGAGTATGAGATGGCTAATTTCGCACAGGGAAGTCTCTCAATTGATGAATATTTTTCTAGTTTTCAAAATCTTTAGGCTGATTATTCAGATATTGTTTATGCTAATGTTCTCGCTGCAGCTATTTCTGCTGTTCAAGCAGTGCTTGAAACAAGCAAGAGAGATCAATTCTTGATGAAGCTTCGTTCTGATTTTGAAATTGCACGTTCTAATATGATGAATCGTCATCTTGTACCATCTCTGGATGCTTGTTTGAGTGAACTTCTTCGTGAGGAGTAGCGTATTGTAACTTAGGCTGCCATGGAACATTGGGCTAATGTTAGTGAACCTATTTTTGTGGCTTATGCAACACAGGGGAGGAATAAGGGTAGAGACATGCGTGCTGTCCAGTGCTGTAGTTGTAAAACTTTTGGTCATATTGCTTGGGATTGCCCTAAGAAGTTAACTACTGTAAGAAACAGGGTCATATCATCTTTGCTTGTCCCATTCGACTTGAAATGAAGCAGGTTACTGCTTATCATGCCTCCACTGGTGCCTCTAGTTCTGCTGTATTGCCTACTGCCTTGTTGGTTGTTCCTATTCTTGCTCCTATAGCCTTAGCAAACCTGAACACACTCACTCCTGAAATGGTACAACAAATTATCATATCTGTTTTTTTCTGCTTTTGGGCTCTCAGATAATCATAAAGTTTCTTCTATGCCATGGTATTTTGACTCCGAAGCCTCTAAACATATGACCAATACTGTTGTTCCTCTTTCCAATATCAGAAATTATGATGACAATCTGAATATTAACACTGTTGATGGTAGTTCCCTGCCTATCAATGATGTTGGTGATCTTTTCTCTTCCTTTACTGATTTTTTGTGTCTCCTAACCTCTTCACAAATCTTATTTCTGTTGGTTAATTGGTTGATAATAATTGTAATGTCCATTTCTCTCGTTCTGGTTGTGTTGTGCAGGATCAAGTGTTAGGAAAGATGATCGCGAAGGGGCCTAAAGTGGGACGACTCTTTCCTTTTCATATTTTTCCTTCCACCATTGTTCTTAGTTTTCCTTTACTTTCCTTTGCATGTAATGTTGTTGGTTCTGAAAATAAGATGTGGCATAGACGTCTGGGCCACCCAAACTCTGATGTACTTCGTACTTTGTTTAATTCTTGTTTATTGAAAAATAAAATATGTTCTTCTCTTGATCTTTCTTTTGATTGTACATCATGCAAACTTGGCAAAAGTAAAGTTCTCCATTTTCCTTATGCATCTCATGCCTCACAATGTTTCGATATTATCCATAGTGATGTTTGGGGGATTGCACTTGTTGTTTCTCATGCGCATTATAAGTACTTTGTTACTTTCATTGATGACTTTAGTCGCTTTACTTGGGTTTACTTCCTACGGGCCAATGTCGAAGTTTTTTCAATATTTAAGTGCTTTCTTGCACTTCTTGAGACTCAATTTTCTATCAGCATCAAGGTCTTGCGCTCTGATTCTGGCAGAGAATATATGTCTAATGAGTTTCAGGACTTTCTTCAAAGCAAATGGATCATCTCTCAGCGTTCTTGTCCTTTGACATCGCAGCAAAATGGTGTTGTTGAAAGGAAAAATCGTCACCTTCTTGATGTTGTAAGAACCCTTTTACTTGAATCATCTGTTCCTCCTCGTTTTTGGTGTGAAGCGCTTTCTACTTCGGTTTATTTGATCAATCGTTTACCCTCGCTTATGTTACATCATGTTTCTCCTTTCTTTAAGTTGTTTGGCCATTCTCCTTCATATTCTGATCTTCGGACATTTGGTTGTATTTGTTTTGTGCATCTCCCATCTCATGAGCGACATAAAGTTACTGCTTAATTTGTTAAGTGTGTTTTTCTTGGTTATGCTATACACTAAAAGGGTTATGTTTGTTATGATCCTCATGCTCATTGCATACGGGTTTCTAGAAATGTGGTTTTTTTTTTTAAAATCAATATTTCATTCCATCTCATGTTGAGTTGCCATCTGCATCTTTATCTCTTCTGCCTAACTTTTCTGATTCTCCGACAATTGTGGAAAGATTCAAACCTGGTTTTGTGTATGAAAGACATAGTCGACATGAGTCTGGTTCCACTTCCTCTGTGCCCCCTCACGATCTTGACCCGACACCTGATCCTGCTCCTGCTTCCGCCACTCTTCGCCGGTCTACTCGCCCTTCTCGACCCTCTGATTGGTATTTTCTCCTCCCCTGTCTCTCTTGTGGCTACTTTATCCTTTATTTCCATTCCCTCTTGCTACAAACAGGCTATGGAACATGAGTGTTGGCAAAATGCAATGCAAGCGAAACTTCAAGTATTTGAGGAGAATCATACTTGGGATATTGTTTTTGTTCTCCTATAGTCAAACTTATTGGGAGTAAATGAGTTTTCTTTGTAAAGCTTCGTTCTGATCAGTCTTTGGACTGATACAAAGCTCGCCTTGTAGCTATGGGTAACAAACAGGAATATGGGGTTGACTATGATGAGACATTTGCTCCTGTTGCCAAAATGACCACGGTTCGAACCATCTTAGCTATTGCCGCTTCACAGTTGTGGCAACTACATTAGATGGATGTGAAGAACGCATTTCTTCATGGTGATCTCCAAGAAGAGATATACATGAAGCTTCCATCTGGTATGACTACTTTTTCTCCTCATAATATTTGTAAGCTGAGGCATTCTCTGTACGGGCTCAAGCAGGCTCATTGGGCCTGGTTTGAGAAGTTTCATAGTACACTTCTTATCTTCAGCTTTACACAAAGTTAGTATGATTCCTCTCTTTTTTTCCACACGTCTAATGCAGGTATAGTTTTTCTCTTGGTTTATGTGGATGATATTATCATTACTGACACTGACTGTGGTTTGATTACTAAGCTTCAGAAGATGTTACATGCAACTTTCCATATGAAAGATCTTGGCCAGTTCACATACTTCTTGGGACTAGAGGTTCATCATTGGGCCAATGGTATTTTCTTGAACCAGTATAAGTATATTCAAGATCTTATCACATTGGCTGGTTTAGAGGGCACTTCTTCTGTTGATACACCTATGGAGGTAAATGTCAAATACAGGAAAGATGAAGGGGATCTTCTAGATGATCCTACTCTCTATCGGCGCTTGGTTGGAAGTCTTATCTACTTAACTACTACTCGACCGGACATCTCCTACGCCGTTCATCAGGTCAGCCAGTTTATGTCTTCTCCTCGGCACCTTCATCTTGCTGCAGTTTGCCACATTATCCGCTATCTTTGAGGGTCGCCTACTCTTCGATTATTCTTTCTTACAGGCTCATCTCTTCAACTTGTTGCCTACAGTGATGCTGTTTGGGCTGGGTGTTCGGATACGCGTCGATCTACTACGGGTTGGTGTATGTTTTTGGGTGATACCTTAATTTCTTGGAGATGTAAGAAACAAGATCGTGTTTCTAAATCATCTATTGAGGCTGAGTGTCGTGTCATGTCTACTGCTTGTTCTGAAATTGTATGGCTACGTGATCTTCTGGAGGAGCTTGGGTTTCCTCAGACTAATTCTACCCCTCTTCATGCTGATAACACTAGTGCCATTCAGATTGCCACCAATCCCGTTTTCCATGAACACATACCAAGCACATTGAGATTGATTGTCATTCTATCCGAGATATCTTGGAGAGTCGGGTGATATCTCTTCCCTAAATTTCTTCAGATTTCCAAGTGGCCGATGTCTTCACCAAAGCAATGACTCGACATCGGCATCAATTTCTTGTTGGCACATTGTTGCTAGTTGACTTACCAACATCAATTTGAGGGGGGATGTTACCGTATACAATTTTAGGAATTTATACAATTTAGGACTGTTAATATTAGTTGTATAGATTATCTTACTATGTATAGATACTGAATATTAAGAATTAGTTAGACTCCATGTATGGCATATGCTTCTGTGTATAGATTGCTTTTACGATAATGAAGGTGGGCTGAACACATTGAGTCAGTTTTTCCAAAAATATTCTCTTGGTATTCTTGATTTCCTGAGTGTTTTGACACTCCACTCTACTATAGCCAAATTACACCAAAGTTGCTTTAAGATCTTTTTCACAATCCTTTGCTCTTTCATCCTACAAATTAAGAAATCCTCGGACATCTTGCCTACAATGGAAGAATTTAGCCCTCTTGCTCTCTGCTCAATACTTTGATACACTGGCTTCCCTTCAAGAATTATGATGATGTTGGTTGGATTTGGTGGCACAGTAGGGACGTGTGCAATAAGTGAGATGTTGAACAATTTTTGGTAAGCTCTGAGCCCTTCAATTTTGATGCAAAACATGTTTGTGCAGATTTGAAAAAACCCAAAGGAGGTTGTCAAAAAAAAAAAAAAAGAAGAGAAAAAAATAAAAATGCTCTCAGAGTTACCTTAGTCTGCCAAATGTTCTATGAAAAGGGCTATCTTGAGATATGAGAACCTTATGACAAGCTTGAACAATGAATGTCCCTGGCTTGGAAGGAGCCCCAAGAATATTGTCTAGACCTTCAAGATATAATCTAGTAAAGGGATCAAAGAACTTTGTCAGGACATGCATTAAAAAACTAGCATTCCATTGAGGGGAGCTGCAGGAGAAATCCAATAGTAAATTGACCATTGAAGCGTTATGCGCAAGCGCCTTTTGCATTTTTGTTAAAGTTTCCTTTGAGAACCCTGCTACCAATTACATCATGCCATAATCTAGTCCTAGAGCTATCACTCACCACAAGTCTAGTGAGTAGAATAAAACAACCCATCCTCTGTTGATGGTTTTCCCAAACTCAATCTCATATTACCCATGTACTTCACTAAAACACCACCCACCTCGAAAGAAAATTTAGAATCCATTGTGGCTTTTCACAAGAAGTTTCCTCATGTTAATAAGCCAATGCCACTGTCTAGGAGGGCAAGATTAAAGTTTTGAACTCCCAAGCCCTTAGATATTAGAGAACACATTGATCCAATTTACTAGGTGAAATTTGAATTCTCTAGATAGATTGCTCCATATAAAAAGTCATGCCGTAGCTTTTTCATTCGACTGGCCATGCTAGTAGGAAGAAAAATAGGGTTAGGAAGTTCCTAGGCAAATTAGATAGTGTATTTTTAATCAAGATTATCCTATCATCTATAGAAAAATACATCCTCAGCCAACCAATTCTCAATCTTCTCAATCACACCATCCAAAATAGAAATGGCCTTGAAAGAGGCTTTCCAAAAGGAGGCCAAAGATATTTCATAGGCATAGAGATACCCTGCACACCAATATGCTAGCTAGACAATTCACGTTAGAACATTACCCACAGATTCAGTTTGAATGATGTTTGGGAAGGAAATGAGATGAGATGAAATTTTTTTCTAAACATTCCCTAAGATTACTTGCTCCCAAAGAAAAGCCAGAGAGAAATTTGCACTTAACCATCCCTAGATAGGGGCTCAATGGAGTTATCTGCTGATGGACCACCAAATGGAATAAATTGCACAAGGATGGTTTTGTTGATTTTTTTTTTGGTTACAAAAAGTAATGCTTTTGTATGAGGATCAGGTGAATAACTTACTGCAAATGGCTTCTCATGTTTACAACTAGTCACAGACTAGCTAAAGCTTTTATTTTGAACCATGTTAAGGGCTGGTTTGGATTAAAAAATGAGATGAGCTGGTTTTAGATGAAAGATGAAAGTTGAAAAAAATATTGTTAGAATATTATTTTTTAATATTATTATTATTTTGGAATTTGAAAAAGTTGAATTGTTTATTATATTTTGTGTGAGAATTTGGGAAAGTAGTAATGATAAGATGAGATGAGATGAAACACTTTCTAAATCCAAACGGGGCCTAAATCTGGCATTATTTTGTTATGGGCTTCCTTTTAAAGCTCTGAAACTGATTGTGATACATCGAGTGTGTAACATGTGTACTCCGCTTCAGTAGTTACACAGGAAGTAGTTCTATTGCTTAGCTCAATGGATTGAAAAATCCAGTTGATTGTTATAGACAGAAAACTTTGAATCTGTGTGACGGGCTCATATTAAGAAGTAGAAGTTAGTTAAATGTGACTGAGTTTAGTGGAAGATTGTGCAGATGAGCTTAATGAGCACAACTTGTAGAAGTAGCATCTAGTTGATACCTTCCTGACATCTAATGCAGATTCTTTTGTGCTGCCATAATTCTAAATGAATCTTAGATAAGTTTGGTTGAAGTTGTGTAGTTAGTATAAACTTGTGGTTTGCATGATCTAAATGTTCATGAGCGGGTTATTTACATATTCCCATTTTCTATTATGTAATCAGGCTGATTTAATGAATTTAAACACATGAGGTTGGTACGCTTGTTTGAAAAATCTAGTGGTCGTGCATGATTGTTTGTGATTTTTTGGGCCACTAACTTTGTATGGGTGACTATCAGTGATTCTTGATTATTTTTATATTCTAAAGGATTTGGCACATCTTCTCATGCTATATATTTACATGACAGAAGTGAAAGACTTCACTTTATCTTGGTGTCTGCCATGTAAGACCGTTCGTTAAATGATTATGACCTGGATCAAAAGCAAAATGGTATTTTTGAACAGATGAGAATCAGTTATCTAGTTAGACTCCACCCCCTGCCTCAAGGCATGAAGATTTTGTTGCATTGTTAAATAGTGCAATATATCATTGAGTAATTTAGTCATAGGATTGACAGAACTGATTTCTTCATCTTCACCTTTAATGTTCAAACTAGTTATTCCTTAGGTGTCGTTTGGATTCGAAGATGGGTTGAGATGAGTTGTGAATAGTAGTGAGATGGATTGTGAATAGTAGTGAGATTTGTGAGTTAAAGTTGGTGAATAGTAATGAATAATAGTGAGATGAGTTGAAATGAGTTAAGATGGATTGCGAATACAAACCTCTCCTTAGTTGTCATCATCCTCGTGGGCTTTCATGAGATTAACAGGTTCTTTTATTGTGTCCCTCAAGCTGGTTCATATGTTTAAACTAAACAAATGGGGTGTTCTCATTGAATGTGAGCTCATTAAATGAACTAGCGTCACCCTGCACACCTCAGTAGCTTGGCTAGAGTGATAATTGTGAATAAGATCTTTTACATATTTCTTATTTGGACTAATGTTTTAGAGTTGGAGGAGTATGACCCATTTATGTGAAGTGCTCTGTGGACATATCTGAATAACCAAACATGAGTGGTGTGGGCCCAAAAAGTTCTGAAAACAATATTGATCTTGGGAGTTTCCTTTGTAGAAACAATACCTTTTAGGGCTATAGTGGTGTTGCTTCAGGTTATTGGGTGGCCTATTATAAAAGAGTAGTGATATTCACACAACACATTTTACAACACATTTCACAACACATGTTATAAAATAAGGGTATTTTTGTAAAATGATGTTAGTTTTATAAGTTATTTTGCAAAAGTACCCCTCATTTAAAACATTGTTGTGTAAAGCGTTGTATAAAGTGTTGTGTGTTTATCATTTTTCATTATAAAATGCTAATGACTGGTATTGGTAATGGCTAACAATGTAAGCAATGAAAAATGCTTCAGGTCACATTTAAATTGTTGTGAAGATTTTAAGGCCGGACTACAAATCTTGTCAAATGAAATCATATTGTGACTTCCTTGGGGTTTACTCTGCAGGGGTGGGTCTGAAGGGCTCTGCCTTGGAGAGGTTCCCCGACATTAAAAAAAAAAAAAAAAAATTCATATTATGTCCTGATATTTGATCACAAGACTACCCCCATGAATGCGATGTTGCCACCATTTACATCAAATATATTGTTTGGACTTTATGCAATGTTCATATGATCGGGAAATGTTTACTTCGGTATTGGATGATAGTGGCGCAGAGGGTCAATTTATTCTAATTTAATTTCGTACAGATCTGGGTCTGTGCATGTATTTGTCTGCAATCTTTTTTACTATCTTTGGGGCAATCTGATAGACTTGATTGGTTTGAATGATGACAGCAGGCTCTTTGCTCATTTTTTTTTTTTTTTTTTTTTCGCTCAAGTTGTTGTATGTTGCTTTTCTAGTGTTGTTACCTTTTACTTTTATAGTTCTGCTGTTGAGCAAGACTTGCATGGCTTTTAATGCGTGTTTAGTACACGTTGCTCTGTTGCAATAATCTAGTGAGTTCTCAATTCAAAGGGTTTCATCTTTGTTCCTTTTGGCAGGTATCAAAACCGGTCTGAACTCTGAATCTGCAAGCATTGCTGAACATAAAAAGGATCTTACATTTTAATGATTAGGGACAGCTGCATTTTAAGTAATTGTTTTGCCACAATAATCATAGGTAAATGCTCATCTCTCCAACGTTTAGAGTTCCTTACAGATTTCATAAATTTACAACAAGATGTTTATGTTCAGCGATGTTTGCGTGTTGTATACTTCATAGCATTTTCAGATCGATCCATACTTTTTCGAATGTTATTTTGTCATGGAATGTTTTCATACCAAGAGAATCAACCTCTGTATGATGTTTTGCAATGTCGTGTGGAATTCAGAAATATGGTATTATGTTTTGTCTTATGTTGCTTTTGTATGCACGAGCAGAGTCATGACCATGGTCAATGCTGGAGCATTGATCTAAGATCATGGTGATTTGAGCTGGCTAGGAACATGGTCTATGAGGACAGCATTTTTAGTGGAATATGCCTTGTTTAAATTCAATAATCAAGAAGTTCTAATTGGCACATTCGGGATGCCAACATGTATTTGAGCCCTTTATTGAGGGCATGTTTGGATGTTTAAAGTATCTTAAAATTTTGTGAATAGTAGTGAAATGATTTGAGTAAAAATGTTTTATTAGATTTTGGGAAATTAGAGTGCAAAAGTTGAATAAAAATATTTTTTAAAATAAGTATTGTATTGGAGTTTGTAAGGGTGACTAGATGAAGTTAAAAAGTTGTTTAAATATTATTTTTGTTGTGAAATTTGTAAAAATTGTATTGAAGTGGTAAAAACTATATTGATTTTTGTGTTTGGGAAATGATTAGGTGATGATTAAATAAAAAGTTTAAAATTTGAAATAGAGAAGTATCTTTTGTTTGAGTGATGTTAAGAATAATGTGTTGATAAGTTTTGAGAATGTTTGGTGTTTTGGTACCCCCAGTACATCTTACATGCATATAGTATCACTAAATGAAAGATTTTGTATGTCCAATTTGAACTGATCTCAATGGATCCCTCGTTACTGCCCAGAGGAGAAGAATAGGAAGGAATGATAGGATTGGAACCCGAAGTTGTGCTACATCCTTGCCCTGTTTAGAGAATTCTTATGAGGACTGTTTATTTGGGTTGAGTTTTTTCTCGGCCCAATCCGAAACTTGGAAAATCAGATTGCAAAACCTGAACCCACCTAGTCCGAGTACCGGGTTTACAACCCGGTACTTGGTTTTTTTTTTTTTTCAACCACTTTTAGAAACAGAACGGAATTATTGTCCTACCTTGGGCAACTGGTTACTATATTGACCTCTTTGTCCTCTAATTAATGGGCAAACGGGGATGGTAAACATGACCATTCAGGGCTCACCATAACATCGTTAGCTTTATGGGGCATGTGTCAAGCTTCAATTGGTCAGCACAAGACGACGTCTATCTTTGAGGGTAGACAAAAATAAAAGCCAACATTTTTCTTCGAAAATAAAATGTTCGAAGGGAGAATCCATCTTATTATATAAGAAAACCATTTTTTGCTGGCAATCATTTTATCTTGCAACAAGATGTGCTATAAATGAGGTTTTTACATTCTGACCCTTTCATCATAGACTAAAATCCATTCATCGTGACTAAAATGTATTCATCCATAGGGGTGTTCAACTGGGTACTGGACCGGGTATCCGGGTATACCCGGCCCAGAAACCGGATTTCAAATTCGGATCGGGTTTTGGCCTGGATATACTCGAGTTATGACCCGGGCCGGAACTCGAATTAACCCGGGTTTTTACAACCCATAAATCTGGGTTTCAGGCTATACCTGGTTTTTTTTTTAGTCCATATTTCAATTTAAAAGCTTAATTTTTTTTAAAATGCCTATATTATATTAAAGACTTTTAAAGAAAAATACATGTTGAAAAGTTTAATTCCCTTTCTGTAAAAGCCTAAAAGCCTATCTTTATTAAAAAAAAAATGTTGAAAATCATAATTTTTTATAAAAAACATATATTTTATGAAATTTTTTTCTAAGTCAAGTTAAAAAGCATAATACTAACATTGTCCAGAATAATAAAAATATATAAAAATGAAAAACTAAAATGCATGCAATCCACTATATATTACATTATTTGTTATTTATACATTACATTACAAAATACAAAATTACAATATATGAATTACAAAATCATTAGCATGGTCTTCCATCAATTACACTGAGTAGCAACTTCAAGTGATCTGACTGATTGAAAGAGATCCTGCAAAAAACAAAAGTTATGAATACTTAGAAAAGCTATGTAGTCTTTTAATCTCACACCAAATTGTAACGCCAAAATTGTTGATGAGAACAAAATTCACCTTGAGATAAATTCCAATTCATCTCTTTATGGAACAACAAGATAAGTTACACTTCCAAGCTATGTTCCTCACAGTTTATAACAAAAGAATGACAAGTCAACAACATGTCCCGACACTTCATCAGAAACACTAGATAACAAAAGGAAGACACTCAAATAATGAACCAAAGATGTCAAATCCAAAGCTTTTGGGAAGAAAAATGCTACCACCAAACAATACATTTGATCTCTCACAGCATGCTTAAAAAGAAAATTCACGTCACCACACTTGGACATGTTTATGCCAAGTAAACAAAGATTCCCCTTCAAGTTCAAGGTGCTGTTGCATTCCATATCGTATAAAGAAAACAATAGAAAGTAAGACCCATGACATTGAAGTAAAGAAAACCGAATCAGGTTTACCACTAACTGGAACAACAAGAAGAAAATTATTCTGCCCACCCAACAATCTGAGCTATGATGAGGCAATGCAAAATTGAACCAAAAAAGAAAATTAATTAGTTACTAAATGTGGCAGCATAATAATAGCTCCTGAGCAAGGAGCATATTAGTAAGCAAGGAGGCTCAATGCATCACATAAATTACATTATTATAAAAGAAGGCAGAAAACAATGGAGTACCAAGGAAATTTTTGAGCTTATTAGAGCATAAAACAATGAGTATCAAGCATAAAGCATAAAGCAAAGTAGAAATTGTATAAATTAATAGAAGAGAATCGACAAAGGAACCAAGGAAAAGAGTCAATCTCTGTAAAAGCTAAAAAAGTTTCTTGAAACTTAAAAGCTTACAATATTGTAACTTAGACCGAGAACACACTGTCATTAAAGTAGCTCTAAGAAACAGAGGAAAAAGATGGAAACATGTTAACAACCATCCAATCTGATGACAACCAGAATTATATTTGAGTTTGAACCACAAAACCGAAGAAAATAACATTAAAAAATATTCAAAAACCAAATTATATTTTCTACCAAAAATATCTTCCTACCATATGTAAAGGAAAAAACTACATGAAAATCCAAACAAATTTGTTATAAGAAACTGGGTTCTACATCATCTAAAACTAATGCCCACGATCCAGATCTCACAAACCCAGATTCAGATCTTATTAGGAGACTCTGTGGTTATGGATATTTTCACTCTTCTCCCTTCTAGATCTCACAAATCCATATTACTCCATTCAAACATTCACATCAAAATAAACTCAAAATCAACGGAGAGAACAAAAATCCAGTTGCAGAAAGCAAGCCAAGACCAGAAAAAACAGCAGATCTAGCAAAATAACAGCATATAACAGACCCAAATAAATAAATAAAACCCCACGTTTAAAAAAAACCCAAAACAGATTCTAATCCTTTCTCACAAGCTTACAAATCTAAAACACTGTAAAAAAAACACAGATTTGGAAGTGTAGAGCATGGGTTTCGGGGATATTTCCCAAAGAAGGAAATATGAACCTTTGTTTGTCAAGAAGAACTAACACAGAGACAATATTTCACAACCCAAATCGAAATAATAGCACCAACACAGAGTGAGTATGTGAAATGGGGAAAAACTAACCTTGGTTGTAGAAGTTGACGACGGAGCGAAAAAGTAAAAGACGATGGCCACGAGGATCAGATCTTCGATCGGTAGAGGAAGAGTGACAGGTGCTAGGGTTTCAGCACGAGAGAGAAAGAGAGAGAGAAGAAGATGACGGAGCCACAAGTAAGAAATTCGAAGAGAAGAGAGAGAGAGAGAGGGGACGGATGAAAGCTAAACCTAAGAAAGAAGATGAACTATGAAGAGAAACTCAAAGAGAAGAGAGAGAGGGGGGACGGATGAAAGCTAAACCTAAGAAAGAGATGAACTGGTACTCGACAAAGGGGCTTTTGTTTTAAATATAAATGTGGGTACCTGATTGGAAATCCGGAACCCGCTTTAAGTCACCCGCATCCGGATCGTATAGGTTCGAGTTTTATAATCCGGATTTCGGCTCGGATTTGATCCTGGCCGGAACCTAGAACTGGAAAGCGGGTATCCAAGTTTCGGACCGGGCCGAAAAAAAAATTTGGCCCGGATGAACAGCCTTATTCATCCATACATAATTAAAAAGATTTACAAAAAAATTAAATGAGATTCTCACACTGCTTAAAAAAAAAAAAAAATCTTACACCCATTAAAGAAGTCTTCCAAGTATTTGAGGTTCCAAAGATAATTTATGGAGAGAGATAGGACTAGCTAGAATCTTTCTTAGAGAATTATTGATCTTTTCACAAGAGGATTAGGCTTGGCCATGTGAGCATTTAGTAGTCTATAACATCATGTTTCTTTTGGGGCTAACATGAATTTCTTACCGGATTAAACACTTCACATCATAGAGCTAGGGAAAAAAAAAAGGACTCTCATTCCCACGGAGTTTAGGAGATTAAACTCTTAACTAGGTTCTTGCTTGTTTTTGCAAATAAGATGATATAAGTTGATATTAAAGTTAAGAATTGAATAAAATATTGTTAGAATATATATTTTTAATATTATTTTTATTTTGAGATTTGAAAAAGTTGAATTGTTTATTTTATTTTGTGTGAAAATTTAAGAAAATAGTAATCATTAGATGAAATGAGATGATCAATTGGGAGAAATTATGAAAACAAACGAGGCCCTGACTCTAAATACAGCTAACTTGATTGTATACTCGATGCTAAAGCAAGGTTAGAGGCACTATCCTAAAATCACAAAATACTCGTTCTATCATTTTCCTTCATTTCCCTCCTATACAAACAGTTTATTCTTTTTTATAAAGCCAATCAAATCCACCTCTTTAAAAACCAGCTTGTACAGAAATAATAAGAGGAGATCGCAAACCCATGTTTGGATGCAATAGTTTCCCTTCTAGTAGAGTATATTTTGATCTATAATAGAAGTTTATCTTCATCTTCATTCCAAACATACAAAACTCCTCGTCTCACTACATTTCATATATTAATTAAAAAAATTATTATTTTAGTAAAACTATTATCTCAATATATTATATAAATATTGTAAATTTTATTATTTAAACTTGTTTTTAAGGTGTGTCCACATTTATACATAAACCTATAAAACTCTCTATTTCATCTATAAAATCTCTATATTACAAACCATTCATATAACATAATTTGGTTTGGAAGATAAATTTTAAAGGCCTTAAAATATATATATATATATATATATATTTTACTATATATTTTCACTATTTATAAAAAATTTCTCAACTTTTCTCATCCAAACATGAAGTGTGCATATGGATCGGCTTTTATTTGGTCTAGATTGAAAATTCGAGAATCTTGATAACCAATACGCTTTGAAGCATGAGGATAATCGGATCAGAGTATCCGCCCTACAATTAGATGAATACCGAATTCGGTTAACGGATAAACAAAATAAGCTAAATATGTATTTAAAAAATGAAAAGAATTTGATTACCGCACATACTAAAGAAAAGATAACTCTAAAATAGTGATTGTTCCATTTGAGGAGTTTGTCACATTTCTCTTTTCGGATTATGATGTCTCTCTATGGGAATTGATGGCTTCGAAGCATATGTAACCTGAAAGAAACTCAATAGAAGGAATTTATTTAGACCTTAGAAACGCCATGAAATCATAGAATGGTTTCATGAATCGAGTAATCGATTAGGTTTTAGTCCGTTAGTATAGTCGAATTATGATTCGCTTTGGCGACAAATTGTCTTTTTGATTTATTTGAGGAATTTAGGAGGATAATTTGAAAAAACAAATTGCACAAGTAGACTCGATGAGTTTTTAGGATTTTATGGTGTAATAAAAAGTTTCAAATTTTTCGGATGAAAATTAGGCCAATCGGAGAGCGCCACGTGGCACCTAAACCAAACAACTATCATATCGCCGTGTAGGATGTCCAAATCAACCTATGATCACTAGGAAATCTTTTTGCACATAGGGGACCATCACAACCCTCTATTTAGAGCACATTTTACACTTGCCAAGAGGAACACAAATGTGTAAGGTCAAATGTGTAGGGTGGATGAAGTGAAAACTAAGCAAACACATGCCTACTTACACATTTCACTATTCCAACCACTCAAGTACAACCATAGCCAGCCAACAAGTGAGTTTGAAACCCTAATGAAATGCCAAAATTTTGTGAGGGAACCGAAATCCCAAACCCTTGAAGGGTAACGAAAACCCCAAAATTTTCCAAACCCTATTAGCTACTTAGTTTTGACTTTGTTTCTCTCATTGGTTTAAACCATTTCTACAAGCAACCATCCACTCATGTACTTTTTCTTACACCCTCACCCACTCCCTTACACCATGATACACTCATTTGATCAACCCAATTAGGTGTGGACTTGAAACTGTAAGTGAAACCCTAACTAAACTCCAAAGCATGGCAATCGGATTGGTGGCTTTTTGTTTCAACTAAAAGACCCTCACCTCCCTTGGCTCTTCACACAAACTGTAACAACCTGCTAGAAATTCAGCGGATGAATTTCTTTAGGCTTTAAGAACCTTGTGAAAATCCCAAAAATGTTTAACAAATCGCATTGGTTTTAACCTATAAGTATAGTCAGTTTTACTACTCACTATGATGCCAAAAATGCGATTCTATTTATTTGAGATACTTAAGAGTGTGAGAATGAGATCTGGTTTGCACCATTAGTCTCAGATGAATATTTAGGAATCAAGTTTTATGATAATACCACCTAAGCCAAACAATATTCTATCCAACCATCCAATTTGTGCCAAACTAAATAGGGTTTTGACATTAGAAAAATCCTAAATACTTGGAATCTAATTGAAACTACAAAATCTTGAGAAAAACCGAAACCCCAAATGATTTCCCCAAATCCCAAAAGTTTACTTCCAAACCCTGATTGAAATTGGTTGTAGCTTAGTATTTAATCACTTGATTAAATCACTTCGACATGCTACTAACTACTCAAATTCATGTTATTACATCTTTATTTATTATTTTATAACTTGGTGATTTTATTGGGCCAAGATGGGCTTGTTAGAAACCTAAACCGCAAACCAAACTTTATTGAAACCCCAAAGTAGGCCCATTCGGTTAAGGCCCACGAAATTGCACCACAAGGCAAGGCTTGTGGAGTAAGTTTCCCTTGTCATGGGTTTCTTTTCACTACCCAAGTCAGCCACAAATATTGGTTGATGGGAAGGCTAAAAGCTACCTCACCACCACCCTTCACATGGATGTTTCATTGGCTGAAAATCATGCATTGTTGCCCACTGTGTTTACCCACGGTTTTGGCTGACACTACATCCCCCAAAGTGTCTTTTACAGATCTTCTATCACCACTCTAGATGTACACGTTTTGTCCTTGTCCATTTCACTAGCCTTTGATTACTTTTGAGGCCTTTCCTAGGAGAGGAAACCAGAGGAGCTCCCGGACAGTTTTTCTAGCCCACCTTGCTCAACTTTTTCAAAACTATTTTAAGTGTTCTCTCATGAAGTACCATTCACATAAGTTGTTCCTCTGCGAGTCTAGTTTCTGTTGGTATATTACGTGTAAATTTTTATGGTCATTTGATGGTGAAAAGTCTGTTTAAGAATAAAGAGGTCATTCGGGGTGACAAACTGGATAGTGTGTAATTTTTTTTTTTCGTGTTCTTGACAAGATCTTGGTCTGATCTTTTTATGATTTATATTTAACACACTAATATACAGGTTTGATGAAGATTCGTTGCATGTTATAAGTTTTTTATGAGAGTTTTACATAGGTCTATAAAAAGTTGAAAATTAGGAGTAGGAAAAGTGATTCTGTTTTGGATAAGCTTAGGTCTTTTGTTGTGAAAAAAAGCTCTAATGGCTTTGATATTCACATCTAATTTTCCTAGGACTTCAATCTACACGTTAGGAGGGTAGTGATTAGCTTACTACCCATCTACTACCTATTTACTACTGATAGTGTTTTTATTTTTTTATCATTTTATTTTAAGTATTTTTTTAACATCTTTAATCTTCAAGAAAAAAATTAAAAAAAATATATAAGCTTACTAATAGTTACTTCCTTAACCATTAAGTAAAATAAAAAATTAAAAAAAAATAAAATACAAAAAGAGTAGTAAATGAGTAGTAAGAGGGTAGTAACCCTATCATTTCTATGTTAGGATGTGATTGTGAGGATTTTTGGTGTTGATTTGAATGATATGAATATTTATGCGTGGAAAGGTCCGGATAGGTCTTGTATTTAAGGTTCACGAGTAGATCTATGTTTTTATGCAACTTTTGCCATATAATCTTAGGTTTGATACTTAGATCTATTCCAAGACTTGATTATTAAGAATATGATGTTGTTCATTTATGATTTATTTCATGAGAGGTTTCTGATCTAATGGTTTGATCAAAACCAAACCACATTGCTTTCAAGATTGTGTTAAGTTTGATTTTTGACGTTTTGTGGTATTGGGTTGAGGACTCAAAGCATGATAGTTCTTAGGAATGTGATACGAATGTATTGAGAGTATGTTATTGAAAATTTGGAGTCCTTTCGGTTATTTTGAAAAGAGATAAAACCTTGAACATCAAGGATTGTTTTTAAGGTTAAACACTTGAAGTTTTATATTGAAGAATTTGTGATTTTTGTGATGTAAATTTTATTTATTTTTCTAGTGTGTTATTTGAGCATAGGATGTGATTTTTATATGTGGCATATTTCAGCTTTAGCATGAAATATAGGTTTTGAAAGAATTGCAACAAAAATCAAGAGTTTTAGCCTATAAATGTTTTGCCCTATGTATGTTTGACCTAGTTGTGTTACGTTTTAAATTTTGTAATTAGATATTTGGATTTAGGATAAAATTTACATGTTCTCGTGTAAATTTTGGTGTTTTAGAGTTAGGATGTGAAATCCTTAAACTATAGATAAAATGATTATTTTTTCACATGTAGAGAGGTAAACTGACAATTTTATACTAAGTCAATATTTTTATGTTTCTAAGTTGCTAGTGAAGAGTTTCTAACATTTAGAAATCTCTTCTTACAGTTTTCTGTTTATTCGTGCTTTAGTCCATTACGCTATGCTCATTGTAAATTAACTTCTAACTTATTATCATAATAATTGTGTATGTGTTGGTAAGAGAACCATTCTTCTAACTACATGTATGTCTATTACATATTTTATCATGTCATGAAACATATCTCTGCTACATACTTTACTATGTCACGAAATGTATATCTGAAATGTATATTTGTTATACATTATATTATATCAAGAAATGTATATCTGTTACACAATATTCTATGTCACAAAAGTTTTGTTTGTTATACATTATACTATGTCACAAAATGTTTATCTATTACACATTATGTCATATCCCAAAATGTTATCTATTACATGTTGTTGCATGTCAGAAAATGTTCATCTGTTTCACATTATGTTATGTCATTCGTTTTATGTACCTGTCACGTTACGTCGTCAGGTCATTTGTCCTATCATTTCATGTCATGTTATGTCTCAAGTACAGAGTGTGTCTCAAAAACAACTTTTCACATCATGTCATGTCTTGAGCATCTCCACTGATACTTCACACAAAGTATTTCAGGTGTAATCATTCTGATTGTTTGAATACCTCTACTCAAATGCTCATGACGTAATCATTCTGATTGTCATATTATTATTAGGTACTCTTGGCGTAATCACTCTGATTGTTAGGGTATCTTATTTAAAATACTTTTGGCGTAATCATTCTGATTGTTAGGGTATCTCATTTAAATACTCTTAGAGTAATCATTCTTATTGTCAGCGTTTGATGTTCAGTTTCAATTTAATTCATGTTCAGTTTCAGTTCAGTTCATGTTTAGTTCAAGTTCAGTTCATGTACAGTCTCAGTACAGTTCACGTTCAGTTAAAGTTCAATTCATGTTCAGTTTCACATCCAACTTTATGTCATGTTTATTCCACATGAGTTCAATTCATTTCATGTCAGTTCAAGTCATGTCAGTACATGTCATGCTATTTGTCAAGTCACGTCATGTTAATCATGTTCACGGTTTGCATTCATGTTTTTCTTGTCATGCATGCATCTTCAAACTGTCAATTTAAGTTATTTGTTAACTTGCTAAGATTTGTAATCAAATCTCACCATGATAGTCTTAACTACTATTTCTCTTAGAATGGTAAACCATATGTCAGGATTAGGAGGCCCACCAGAGGTTGATCAACTGGAGACGATCGATTACATAGCGACGGCATGACGCAGAGCTCATAGCCTCAATGCTCCAATTTATCGTTAATATTATAGCATCCTTGACTGAGTTGCGTGAGCTACTCAATGGGTTAGCCTAATAAACACTTTAGTTTTTGCTTGTACTTTTGGAGCTCGATCTCCAGTACTCTTATGATTATAGATATTTTGGACTTATGCTGTAATCTTGAACGTCTATCACATTCAGTTTATGAATTATGTTTTAATGTTTTGGGACATGTCTTGTTTGGTGCATAGTATTGCTTTAAAAAAAAAAATTATCCGTTGCAAATATTGCATATTACTAAATGCATTCTAAGTGCATTGCATCTTTATTTGTCATGAATGGGAGCAGGTAACCTTGTGTTGCATGTTCTGATGCTTCAGGGTCCATCCGATCCCAAGTGAAATTTGGGGGCATCACAGGGTGGTATCAGAGCAATATGTCTCTGCGTTAAATCCATAAGTCCCTAGGAATTGCACCAAATTATAGTATTGAAATTTTAGTCTTTATTAGGCTTGAATTTCTTGAGTATAAGAGCTAGTCCGTGACTTTGATACCTGTGCCTGTGTGTTTTAGGAAGTAAAACATGACGCGCAATAGGATACCTCGGAACCCTGTGTAGATATCAATCAAGAAAATTATAATCTTCAATAGTTGGAGGGCAAGGATTAGCTAAAGTTATATGTCTGCTAATTAACGTGCTTAGACATCAGCAACAGCAACAAGTGCATACATCTAGACCAAGTTAGGGGTTGTTTCTATTTGAAATTTCTGATCCACCGTTGCCCGAATTTTTCTGGTAATGTGGGGCCTCTAAGGGTAGAGAAGTGGATTATTGATCTCGAATGGACGTACGAGATATGCAGATGCACTGAAGACCAGAAGGTTTTATAGGCTGGACACCAATCCCAAGTAGAAGCTGGAATTTGGTGGGATACGCGAAAGTAGCTTTTAGTAAGGGAACTAGGAACCCTAGCCGCTTTGACATGGGAAAGGTTTAAAGAAGAGTTTGATAACATATTTTTTCTAGATTATGTGAAACAAAAAAAGGCGCAGGAGTTCGCGTCTTTGACTTAGGATAGTTTGACTGTGGAGAAGTACGCTGCCAAGTTTATGACATTGGGGAGGTTCGCACCTCACTTGATTTCTACAGAGAGAATGCAGACGCAGAAGTTTCAAGGAACACTTCGACCTAGGATTCGTAGCCAAGAGGCTTGTCTTAGAATAGAGAATTAACATAAGTTAGTAAACATGGTTGCGATAGCAGAAGCTGAGTAGAGAGGTATGGCTGTCCATATCAATTCTAAATGGAAGAGGACCATGTCGTTTGCTACAAGCGGTAGTGTCGAGAAGAGGAGATCTTTTCCCAACCTGACTAAAGGAAAGGGATTAGCAACAAGAAGATAAACACCATCTTTCAACCCGTAGTACCCAAAGTGTGGAAAACAACATGCTGGAGAATGGCATTATGGATATGGAGTTTGTTTCAGATGTGAAAAGCCCAGACACTTGATAAGAGAATGTCCCAACACCGCACGGTGTAGTAATGGTGACAACAAACCAAGGCCCCATATCCCTACGCGCTTTTATGGTGTAACCCCAGGTGATATTGATGCTGACGCAACAAGGATGGAGGAAGCTAGCATTATCAGTGGTATATCCTATTATCTTTGCATTATTTTAATATGAATGATAGGATCAATACTAATAGTAGTATCACCTTATATTATTATTAGGAAACGTCAACTTATTAAGGTTCATGGCTTGTGCACTATTTGATTTGGGCGCGTCGTAGTCCTCTGTGTCTGCAATGTTTGCGAGGATTTGTAGTTTGTGAACCGAGCTATTACCTCGAAAGGTTGTAGTGACAATTCCTGACGAGAATACGGTAGCTTGTACCAGTTTAGTTAGGGAATGCCCCATGGAGCGAGAAGGAAGGACGTTGAAGACCGACTTATTAGTGTTAAGTCATATGGAGTTCGACCTAATCTTGGGAATGGATTGGCTATTTATGCACTATGGTAAGACTGATTGTCGAAAGCGAGAAGTTGTGTTTGAACCCTTAAGTGAAGACAAGATGATTTAGGTAGGAACATCGGTTAAAGCCACACTTCCAGCGATTTCAACTTTGCAAGCCAGAAAGTACGTCGATGATGGTACCTCAACATTTCTATTAATGACTATGGAGGAAAATGTCGAGAGTAAACAAGTTCATGGGATACCCATAGTTGAAGACTTTCTCAAAGTTTTCACTGGTGAATTACCCAGATTAGCACTGAATAGAGAAACGAAATTCGGAATAGAGTTGGAACCTACAATGGCTCCGACACACAAGGTGCCATATCGTATGGCCCCCGCTGAATTGAATGAGCTCAAGGTGTAGTTGGAGGAACTATTAGAAAAGGAATTCATTCATCCCAGTTATTCACCATGGGGTGCACCTATACTATTCGTGAAGAAGAAAGATGGTTCCATGAGGATGTGCATAGACTATAGAGAGCTGAACAAAGTAAAGATCAAGAACAAGTATTTGTTACGAAGGATCAACAATTTACTGGATCAACTACAAGGAGCAGCAGTATTTTCAAAGATGAATTTGCGATCTGGATATCATTAGCTGAAAGTTAAGGAACATGATGTGCTAAAAGCTGCCTTTAGGACAAGGTACGATCACTATGAGTTTTTGATGTTGCCTTCTGGGTTAACCAATGCTCTAGCTGCATTCATGGACATGATGAACAGAATATTCAGACCTTATCTGGATAGTTTTATTGTCATATTCATTGATGACATCCCAATCTTCTCTAAGAGCGAGGGGGACCACATAAATCATCTAGAAGTTGTATGCCAAGCACAGTATGTGTGAGTTCTGAGTTCGTGAAGTGAAGTTTCTAGGCCACGTGATTTCCAATGGAGGAGTAGCAGTAGACCCCAACAAGATTGAAGTAGTAATGAACTGGTAGAGACCGACCAGTGTGCACGAGATTTGCAGTTTCTTAGGACTGGCTGGTTATTATAAGAGGTTCGTGTAACAATTCTCCAGTGGACCACTTACCGCCTTAATTAAGAAGAACGTGAAGTTTGTTTGGAGTAACAAGTGTGAAACGAGTTTTGTATGCGTTTTGATTATTTCGAGGCACTTCAGAGTTGAATTTTGATAAACGATTTAAACTTTGAGGTTAGTATGATTATTTAGGATTTTATAGTGCAAAGTTTTTTTTTCACTTTTTTGAAGTGAATAGTAGCCACGATGTTAGCACCTACATCAATGTTTTCAAAATCACACTGTGAAACGTCCAAATTAGGTTAGAGAAGTTTCACGTCAGTTCACTTGGTAAGATCATAGCCACACTAGAAGAATAGTATTGGACGCATGGCACCAAGAGGAACCATGAGATGAAAAATGTGAAGGAAATCAATCTTTGTGATCATGCCACCTAAGCAAAATCTTATTTCATCCAATCATCCAATTTGTGCAAAACCAAAGAGGGTTTCAATCCTATAGAAATCCTAAACACTTAGAATCCAATTGAACTCCAAAATCTTGGAAAAAACAGAAACCCTAAATGGTTTCCCCAAACTCCAAAGTTTGCCTCCAAACCCAAATTCAATCCAATTTTAGCTTAGTATTTAATCATTTGATTTAATCACTTTCCATGCTATTAACCACTGAAATTTATGTTATTATATCCTTATTTAGTCTTTTAAACTTTGGTGATTTAATTGTTTCAAGAAAAATTAGATTTGTGCTTGATAACAACTCAAACCCCATTAAAACCCTAAATGAAGGCCCATTTAGGCCCACAAAATTGCACCTCCAAGGCAAGGCTTGTGGAGGAAGTTTTCCCCTTACATGGAATTCCTTTCACTATGCAAGTCAGTCCCAAATAGTGGTTGATGGGAAGTCCAAAAGTCACCTCACCACCACCCTTCAAAGGGAAGCTTCCATGGTTGAAAACCATGTGCAGTGGCACATGGTGTTACCCACTATTTTGGTTGACACCCCATCACTCAAAGGGTCTTTCACACACCTCCTATCACCCCTCCATATGTTTATGACTCATCTATGTCCATTCCCCTTGCATTTAGTCACTTTTCAAATATTATCTTAGAGAGAAAACCAAAAGAGCTCTAGGACAGTTTTTCTGGCTTACCTTACTTGGCTATTTTGAAATTGTTTAAGTGTTTTATCATGAAGCACCCTTCACATAAGTTGTTCCTCTTTGACTCTAGTTTCTTTTTGTGTTAATTTTAATGGTCATTTGATAGGTGAAAAGTGGGTTAAAGAATGAAGAGGTCATTTTGGGCTATAATCGGGACAGTGTGCGATATTTTGATGATTTTGACAAAGTTATTAGCAAGATCATGGTCTGATTTTTTTATGGATTATATTTAGCATGGTAATATATAATCCTGATGAAGAGGCATAGCATGTTATAAGTTTCTAATGAGAGTTTTACTTAGATCTAAAAAGTTGAAAATTGGGAAATTTAAAATAGATTTTGTTTTGACTAAATTTGAATGTTTTATTGTGAAAGCATGCTCCAATGAATTTAATATTTACATATGATGTTCCTAGGACTTTTATTTACTTTCTAGGATGTTAGTTTGAGGATTTATTGTACTGGTTTTAAATATATGATTTTTTATACATGAAAAGGTTATGATGGGTCTTATATTTGAGGTTTTCGGGTAAATCTATATTTTGATGCACATTTCTTAGGTTTGATGCTTAGATCTATTCTAGCACTTAATTATTAACCATATGATGTTGTTCATTTATAATTTATTTCATGAAATATTTCAGATCTAATAGTTTGATCAAAACCAAACCACATATATATTGGTTTTGGTGAAAGTGTGATAGCCTAATGTTTTAAGTTGGATTTTGTGACTTTTAGTGGTTTTGGCTTGATGATTCAAAGCATGATAGTTCTTAGGAATGTGTTAAAAATTTATGGAGAGTATGTTATTGAACTTTTGGAGTTCCTAGAGTTGTTTCAAAAAGAGACAAAACCTTGAAGATCAAGGGTTGTGCTTAAGGTTAAAAACTTAAAAGTTTTGTATTGAAGAAATTTGTGGTTTTTGTGATGAAAGTTTTGTTGGTTGTTTTAGTATGTTATTTGAGCATAGAATATAATTTTGTATGTTGCAATATTTCGGGTTTAAGCATAAGAAATGAGGTTTGATAGAATTACAAAAAAAATTAAGGGTTTTGGCCTATGGATGTTTCGGCCTATGCATGTTTGACTTAGTTGTGATGTGTTTTAAATCTTTCTATTTAGATATTTGGATTTAAGACAAAATTTGCATGAGGAATGTAAATTTTGTGGAGTTTTGGAGTTCGGATGTGAAATTCTTAAGTTAAGGGGAAAATAGTAATTTTTCTACATATATAGGGGTAAAATGGTAATTCTTTGGTTCACGCTGGAGTGTCTAAAATAGTGTGAAATTCTCTAGGTTGACAGAGTGAAGATTAATAGGTTTCAAATGATGCCTAATTAACTGGTCACCAGAGCGAAGTCAGACACTAACATCGGCACACTAACGACGATGGTGCCTCCCACACTTTCAATATTATGTTATACGTACTCGAGCTGGAGCAGATACCTGTCACGGGATACGTATATTTTCTTAGCAGGTGCAGATACTTGTGAACTGATACGTTTGTTAACACACTTACAGCTGTTGCAGGTTGTTGTATTATGATGCGGTAATCAGCAATGACACACGGCTCAAGGGGAATCGTGTAGCACCCATATGGTCGCTTTTATTAATCATGCTTAATTATTGAACAAGATTCTAAGTTCATGTATTTCACGTTCACGTTCATGTTATTTAACGTGCAGTTCAGTCATGTTCAATCTCAATTTAGCTCAAGTTCAATTCATGTTCAGTTTCACATTCAGCTTTATGTCATGTTTGTTTCACGTAAGTTCAGTTTTTTTCATGTCAGTTCAAGTCACGTTAGCACATGTCATGTTATTTTTCAGGTCACATCATGCTTATTTATGATCACGTTTTGCATTTATGCTTTTGTAATCATGCATGCATCTTTAAACTGTTGGTTTAATTACTTTTTAACTTGTTGAGATTTGTAATAAAATCTCACAGTGGTAATCCCAACTACCATTCCGGAGACTGTAATAGGGATCAATAGAACCAAACTGGACCAGGCTAAGGTTGGTATGGCCATAATTGAGTATTATTGATTTTACTATAGGCGATCGCTTTCGACTGACTTATTTTACTAAGGTCAGCCCTTGTGTGACGCCCTAGGTTCCGCTTGGCATCTGAAGAACTTTGAAGCGTTGGGACATGCAACACAAGGCCACCTGCCACAGTTCATAATAAATAAAGATGCAATGCACCTAACATGCATCTAGTAATATGCAATATTCTTTGTGGATAATTTTTTTCTTTAAGCAATACTATGCACAAAATAAGATATATCTCAAAATATTGAAACATAATCCATTAACTGAATGTGATAGACGTTCAAGATTACAACAAAAATCCAAAAGGTTTGTAATTATAAGAGCATTGGAGATCGAGCTCATTAAGTACAAGTAGGAACTAAAGCGACTACTAGGCTAATCTATTGAGTAGCTCGCGCAACTCAGTCAATGATGTCATAATACTAATGATAAATCGGAGCATTAAGACTATGAGCTCCATGTCGTGCTGTCGCTCAGTCGATCCTGACACATGGCCTACTATTTCGGGAGAAATGGTAGTTGGAACTACCACAATGAGATTTGATTATAAATCTCAGCAAGTTAACAAAATACTTAAACTGACAATTTAAAGATGTATACATGACAGTAAAAGTATGAATGAAAAACGTAAACATGAGTAACTTCACTTGACTTGACAAATAGCACGACATGTACTAACATGACTTGAATTGACATGAAATGAATTGGACTCACGTGGAATAAACATGACATAAAGCTGAACGTGAAATTGAACATGAATTGAACTTGAACTAAGATTGAACATGAACTAAACTTGAATTAAATGTGAATTGAACTGAAACTAAACATGAATTGAACTGAAACTAAACATGAATTGAATTGAAACTGAATGTGAACTAAACTTGAACTTGAACATGAATTCAACTAAAACTCTGAAAATCAGAATGATTACTCCAGGAATATTTTAAATGGGATACCCTAACAATCAAAATTATTACATCAGTGTATTTTAAATGAGATACCCAAATAATAAGAATTATTACACCAGGAGTATTTTACATGAGATACCCTAACAATCAAAATGATTACGCTAGGAGTACCTAATAATACTCTGACAATCAGAATGATTACATCATGAGTATTTGAGTAGAGGTATTCGAATGACTAGAATGATTATGCTAGAAGTACCTTGCGTGAATTATCAATGGAGATACACGAGACATGACGTGACACCAAAAACTGTTTTTGAGGCACACTCTGTACTTGAAACATTACGTGAGATGAAACGAAAGGACAAATGACCTGATGTAACGTAACATGACATGTACGTGAAATGAATGGCATGATATAACATGAAACATATGAACATTTCGTAACATGGCATAATGTGTAATAGATAAAAATTCCATGACATTGTATAATGTATAATAGATAAACATTTCAATATAACTATTACTTATACTGCCCTCCCCCATCTCTTGAACCATCTCTCTCTCTCGAATCCGTCCAAACCCTCATTACAGACCTGTCTCGAGGGGGTGGGAGTTTCGGCTCCTTCCCCCTCCCTCCCTCCCCTAACGTCCCCTCTGTGTAGTGCTCCGCTTTTTTGTATTTTGTTGTGTTTTGCAAGCTAAATAAGGGAGAGTCGCGGATCTTGGATGTCTGGCTACTATAGATCAGCACGCACCTCTACATGGCATTGCCCAGTCGCCGATCTTCTAGACTTCCGAAGGCGGCTCCAATCGGAGCGGCGAGTAGCTCGCACGTGCGGCCAAAAGATCTCAGAGACATTCGGCGAGTGGCTCTTGCGTGACGGCAAGAGGCCCTCTGCCGTCATCACGTGCGGCGTCACTGGGGTCTGTGAGTCTGGAACCTCCAAGATCTGTCATCGGTTTCGCCCAGGATAGCGCGTGTACTACACGCGCCACCGCAGTCGCGTGGAGCATTACTTTTTATGTTGTTACAGTGTTTTTCTATTGTATTTTATTTTCGTGTCCTTTTTTCTTTTTTGAAAAAAAATAAAAAATCCAAAATTGTTGTCCCTTCGGACCTTGGTCCGAACGGTGTGATGTCCCCTCTTTGCTTAGGCGGTGTATGAGGTTGATGCACCCTACTTCGCGTAGTCGGAGTATGGGTTTTGTCATTTGGTTACTATTTCTTTGTCGAGGACAGAGTTGTGCACGATAGATCCTTTAGACCTAGGTCTTTAGAGATCTGTTGTCTAGACTAGATCATGTCAGCCACGGAAGTACGCTGGGGAGCTATTAACGGATGTAATTGACTTTTTAAGTCAAATTTATATGTTCTTTGTTATCAATAACATGTGATCCCTTTTATTAAAAAAAAAAAAAAAAAGATAAACATTTCATGTAGTGTAATGTGTAACAGATATAAATTTTGCGACATAATATAATGTATAACAGATATACATTTTGTGACAGAATAAAGTGTGTAACAGAGATACATTTCGTGATATGATAAAATATGTAATAGATATATATGTAGCGACATGGTGTAGCATGACATATATAAGAACATGAACAACTGTTCTCTTACCAACACACATACACAATATTCTAACAGTAAGTTAGAAGCTAAAATTTAAAGATTTCACATCATAACTCTAAAACTCCCCAAAATCTACATTTATTATGTAAATTTTTTCCTAAATTCAAATATCTAATTAGAAAAAATTTAAAACATAACACAACTAGGTCAAACATGCATAGGGCGAAACATGTATATGCTAAAAGTCTTGATTTTTGTTACAATTCTTTCAAACCCTATATTTCATGCTAAATCCGAAATATGAAACATAAAAAAAAAAATCACATCCTATGCTCAAATAACATACTAGAACAACCAACAAAACTTACATCACAAAAATCACAAATTCTTCAATATAAAACTTCAAGTATTCAGCCTTAAGAACAACCCTTGATGTTCAAGAGTTTATCTCTTTTCAAAACAACTCCAAGAATTCCAAAAGTCCAATAACATACTCTCAATACATTCATAAAAAAATTCTAAGAACTATCATGCTTTGAATCATCAAGCTAAAACCATAAAAATTTACAAAATCTAACTTAACACATTCAGTTTTCACCTTTTTCTCCAAAATCGAGCACTAAGAGATTTGGTTGTGATCAAACCATTAGATCCAAAACTTCCATGAAGTAAATCATCAATAAATAACATCACGTGGTTCATATTCAAGTCCTAAAGTAGATATAAGGATCAAACATAAGATCACAAGAGAAAAATTGCATAAAAACGTAGATCCATCCGAAAACCTCAAATATAAGATCTATTCGGACCTTCACATGCATACAAATTCATATTTTTTAAGATCAAAACCATAAATCCTCAAAATAATATTCTAACATGTAGATCAAAGTCCTAAGAGCATCATATGTTGATATTAATGCCATGGGAGCATGCTTTCACAACTTAATGACATCAAAGCCATTTGATGTCATTAAGTTTTGTTTTTGCATAAGCAAGTCTATGTCAATTAAGCATACATGTCATGTTTACTGTCATTCATGCTTAATTATACTGTTGGTAGCTTAAGAGCATTGAGATTTACAAAAATTTCACTGTAGTAGCCTCAACTACCATTCCTCCCGAAATAGTAGAAGCTGTAACAGAGACTGATGGAACCAGACTAGACACGGGTGAAATTGGCAACAATAGAATGGCCTAAGTTGAGTGAAACCAAGTTCACGATGGGGAATCGTTTTCAATTGATAGAGCTCTATATAAGGATTATTAGGCAGACGGTTAGAGGTATTGAATGAGTTATAGAGGGGAATCTTAAGTCCTAGTGGATGCCAATATGTGAAGAGTTTCTCACCTTTGAGAATTGTTTTGTTCTAGCCAATCATTTTATGGAAGTCAACTTGAAGTTATTGGATGAGATCAAAGAAATTTTGAGAGGTACAGGATGAGGATTAGGACCGTGTACCATGTACTATGTGCTTCTCTTTCGAGGTTTAAAGAGGGTCCATGTTTTGGGACCCTACTTTTGTCATATGGATTATTTAACTTAATATTTTGAATGAATGATGATTTGTTATATATATATATTTAAAAAGAGAAAAAGGCCACATGTTTATGAGTGACCCCCTCCTAATTTTATTAAAAACCCTCACTTATGGTAGAGGAAAACCGTGGTAACAATCCAATACTTGGGACAAAAATCCAAGCATGCAAAATACACTAACAATAAGCCAAAAATTAACATTAAATTACATCGACAAGAAAAAAAAAGGACCTAGCACTTATTTCCTTATCAAATATGACAGACCTCCCTTATCAAGTCTTAAGAAACCTCTTGCTGTTTGTGGAAGCTCCAAAGCAGAAGAATAAGGGTATGTTTGGCAAGTGAGAGTATCTCAAGTACTCTCACTACTATTCTTTACTTTATTATTACTTTTCACTTACTTTTCTACTATTCATTACTTTTTATCTACTTTTTACTACTATTCACAAACATTCTCAACACTTCTCAGGTATTCTCACTACCCAAACCAAGCCTAAGTAAGATTACTCCCTAGAAGGCCGTCACCAACCCAATGATCCCTCCAAAAAGATAAATTCCCATTTTTTACCCTCCACAATGAGTTTTTTTGCACAGAAGGAAGATACTTCATAATCATACGCCAAAAGCAAGTTCCCTTCCTAGGGTCAACTAGTGAGATATGTTCCAAACAAATTGAGACCAAAGAGATTTACCTAGGAGAAGATTCCAACCAAGCTTCATATGGAGAGACCTCTGAACTTCATGCAGATTCCGAAGACCCACACCCCCTCCAAAACGGGCTTACACATCACATCCCATGAGTAGCATTTTCGTTTGGCTTGCCTTCCCAAACTCTCCAAAAAAAGGCACTCATAAGGCGCTTAATCTTGTCCAACACCATAGATGGCTTAGGCAAAATGGATAAGCAATGAATCGGAATATTTTGCAAGACGTGTTTAAGTAAAAGAAGACGAGCACCATTAGAAAGCAATTTAGCTTGCCAACCCTCTAACCTTCTTCAAATTTTATTAAGTAAATCATCAAAATGATGTGTTAACAAGTGTCCAGAAATAATAGGAGCCCCCAAAAAAGTAAAAGGTAATTTACCTTCAGTAAAACCTGTCAAGCATAGGGTCATACGTAGTCGAGCCAAAGTAACTTTATTGGAGAAAATGATGGAAGATTTTGCTTTGTTCACAAGCTGACTGGACCAAGCTTCATAATCTTACATGATCTTAATAATAGCTCTCATAGAAGCTTTTCCCCCCATTAGAAAATATAACAATATCATCTACATATAATATATGAGAGATCACCGGAGAAGTCCTTGAATGGAGGAAAGGCTGAATTTTCCCATTGCAACCTGCTGTTTGATTAAGCGGGAGAGGATTTCTTCCACAATAATAAATAAGTATGGAGAGAGAGGATCACTTTGTCGCAACCCTCGACCACCCTTAAAGAAGTCTTTTGGGATGCCATTTAACACAATAGAGAACCATGGGGTAGAAATGCACTGATTTATTCGACCACACACTGATGCATAAAAACCAAAGGAAGCCAGTACATGAAGAAGGAAACCCCAATCAATACTATCATATGCCTTTGCCATATTAATTTTAAGCACAACATTACCCCCACAGGTTGATTTATTAAGACCATGGATCAACTCTTGTGTCAGACTAAAATTCTCATAAATACTACGTCTTGGGATAAAGACACCTTGTTCTGGAGAAATCAACCAGGCAAGCAAAGGAGAGAGACAGTTAACAAGGATTTTGGAACATACCTTATAAATAACCGAACAAAGACTGATTGGACGGAATTTATCAAAACTCCCTGGATTTTCAACTCTAGGAATAAGGACCAAATAGGAAGCAATGTAAAACCGAGGTAAAACACCCCCCTCTAAAAAATTCAGCTACAACATTAATCATGTCACTATTGATGATGTGCCAGCAGGATTTAAAGAAACCCGAAATGAAACCATCCGGACCCGGACAACTATCCACAGGAATGGACCAAAGGGCATCATAAACCTCTTGAGATGACGGAACCCTACACAAAGCCCTGTTGTCCTCTTCTGTGATAACAATATCAATCAGCCCACTAAGATCCAGGAATTCATGAAAATAATCTACTACACTCACATGGATCTGTTTAGGTGAGGTAAGCATTGTCCCATCCCCAAGCCGCATCATTTTGATTAGAAACCGAATCTTCTTACTCACAGCATGGAAAAAACTAATATTCGCCTCACCCTTTTGTACCCAAGTCTGCTTTGCTTGCTGAGCCAAGCGAGTCTCTTCCCTTTCCACCCAAACCGATAACTCCAAATGAGACAACAACAAATCCGACTTCAAATCAGCTGAGTAACCATCTTGCAAATTGTTCTCGAGCTCCTGAATACGAGCTTCCAACTCTGCAATATGCAACTGTAAACCTGTTTATTCCAAACCTTCAGTGCAAGTTTCAGCCTTTTAAGCTTACCAGCCAATCTAAGAAGACCTGAACCATTGGATTCCTCCTGCCAAGCCCGAGAAACTAGATCCATAAAACCTTCATGTGAAGTCCACATTTGTTGAAATTTAAAGGATGGGTAATGTAACGACCCGACCCAATAATCCTATAATTTTTTATTGGGCCTAAATTTTTTTTTTTGGGTCAAAAAGCCCAAGCCGTGAGATCTTGTATCATACTCCATGTTCCACACGATACACTTCTGTTTCCACTGATGCACTGCATGCACGCCTCTCTCTCTTTTTCCCTAAGGTTTTTTCCCATCACCTATTTATTCACGTATAATGCATGTAGAAATTGTCTCCTCTATTTCTCTCATGCACAAACATTCTACCGCCACCGTGATTCGGAAACTGCCGTGCACCAAGCAAGCTAGACATAGCAAGAATCATGACAAATCCACCATCGACCCAGCCACGGCTCCTCCACGTTCAACGATTTCACCACGTACGCATCGGAAGCCAACCATTGGGAGTCTAAAACCCCTTCGTGCGCCACAATCATGCACGAAACGTAGCCCTGTTTTACACTCCTCAAACAAAGCACCGGCAACAGCAACCATGAAGGGCCACGACTCAACGACTAAACCACCGCGGCAACTCCACCGTCCAGACCATGCACAACCGTGCACGCCACTATGAAGAGACTTCCACCACCGTGACGTTCGGACCAAGAGAAAGCAGCTACCCAGCCACGTAAGACCATAGCACCAATGCAGCTCCTTTCCTTTGCAGCAAGTCCACGGTGCCCAGAACACGCCGACGCCACCACCGGCCACCTTAAGAGATATCAGACTACCCTCAGCCGCCAAAGCATGCCGCAGCAGCCACGAATGCGAACCCAAAGCCTCTGTTTCTCCTGCACGGTAGCCATCTCAGGATGCCGAAAAACCACTCGGGAAGCCACAGAAACTGTCGTATGGTTCACTTCCCTTGGCCTCGCATCGCCACGATAAGCACCCGTTTGTCAGCCACCCAGCTCAGCACGTGCTCCTCCCCCTCTCGGTAAGCTCTGTCGCCAGCTCTCTCTCCCTCTCTTGGTGCCGCACCACCATGCTCAAAGGAGCCTCCAGATGTGCAGCCGTGACCCCCGCAAACAACCCAGAATCGCCCCACGAGCCTTTCTCTCGGTGAGCCCTTGCTTCTCGCGCCTCTCTCCCGAGCCTCTGGTTTTTTGCAGAATATATATGTATTTGCTTTAGGTTTCAGTTTACTAATTGCAGTTGTGGATGAGATTACAAATATGCCCTTTTTAATCTATTATCTTGAAGGATTATTTTAAGAATAATTACACTTATAACCTTACTTTTAAGTATATGTTAATTAGGGATTTTATTAAGTCATTTTATTTAAAGTTGAGTTGGGCTTAATATTTTAAAGATGAGTTTTTACTTAAATAAATATATTAGTCACAGGCTCATTTTTATACGAAAGTGTTTAAAGAATTTGAATTATATTTTAAAGCATACTATTGAGCCTAATATTTTAGTTAATATTTCATTTGTCAATTATTAGGATTTTAATAAAATTATTATGTTATACTTTAAATAGAAAAATATAAGGAATATGTTAAGTATATTTAAAATGATATTAGTATTTATTAGATTTCTTGTTAAATTAATTAATTATGTTAATCATGGGATTGTAAATCTATTAATCAAGATTTTTATGACTTATTTTAAAATAGCCCAAGTATCTTACTAAATTATAATATGTTATTATTTAAGTAATAGGATTTATTGATTATTGTGTTAAACAAAAGGTTTCTTTGACTATCTTTTAGATTGTGAATTTAATTAAGTAGGATATTGGTACATATTGTTCCTAGATGAATTTTAGAGATAGTTATTATTGCGTATATGTGTCGAGTTACGAAGATGATATTCAAGAAGAAGTGCAGCGAGGTAAGTAATTTGATCATAAATTAGGATCATCACAGTCAAGCTTATATATAAGTATTATTCAAGCCAGTTCACTGACAACCATTATTTATGAACCACTCATGTCATATGCAAACATGTCATCTAGCATAGCATACGATCATGTTATTCCGCATCATGTTCAGATTCAGAAATTATAATTAAGTATGTATTATGTCATGCATCTCATGTGTATAAGTCACGTAAGCTATCTTAAGTTCAAAGTGCAAGATAAGATCAGATCAGTTAATCAGATGACCATTCAGATGCAAGGTACCAATGCAGTTCAGTTTCAGGGTGAATGTGGTGCAAACCACGAACTCAATCGTGGTCCACCATAGTATGCCAGAATACTATCAACGGCTCTCCTTATTGCAGCGGGACGTGGGGCCGGTGCACAACCTCACACACAGGGTTAAGTGTGTTGGCCAGTCAGATAAATCAGATAAATCAGTCAGATCAGTCAATTAATTCAGTTAAATCAGTCATACATAGCATAAGCATCAGTATGATCAGTCATAAATTTAAACTCTCAGCATGAAATTTTTATGAAAACTTTATATTTATTATGTTTACGTTGTGATAGATTTCTTATTGAGTCTTTGACTCATTTTAGTTTGTTTTCATGTTTTTAACCACCCAAGTGAGAATGATGAATACGAGCAGGTAGGCCAGGAATAGAAGGAGCAGTTAATTTTAGTTTTAGACTTTCTAAAATAAAACATGCTTTTATGACATGAATTTATTCAGTTTATTAATTTAATGTTTTTGGAAAACATTTTTATTAGACAGTCTTTTTACAAAATAAATTCTAATTTCATTTATGAAATACGAGGTCTCTTGACGGGTTTATTTTTTGAAAAACACGTGACACTCCTACCTTACGGAAATGGGGTGTTACAGGTAACCATACAGCTTTACACTTCGTACCAAATTAATGACCATCGGAGCATGATTGGATGAAGTACAGGGAAGATATAGAAAATTAGCTTCTGAGAAGACATCCATGCCCGCAACATTGAGAAGAGTACAATCAAGCCGAGCCCAACTACGAGATAGATTTTGATGCCCATTACACCAAGAAAATGAATTTCCAGTATAGCTCATCTCAATGAGACCACAATTATCCAAACATGCATTGAAATCATCCATAGCAGTAGCCAGCCGTGGACGACCACCACATCTTTCACCATCATGCCGAATTATGTTAAAATCACCCATAACTAACCATGGGTCAGTACAATTAAAAGCTTCTAAATGACTCCATAATCGACACCACTCTTGATAGTTGCACTTAGCATAAACAAAAGTCAGAAACACAAGTTGTAAGTTATCAACAATGCGCATAGTAACATGTTGCTCACTCATACTATCAATTACCAGATTCAACTCATTCTTCCACATGAACCAAAGTTTGCCACCAACCTCGATATTCGAGCCACAATCATCAAAATCAAGCCGGTGTCTCCACCAATGTAATCTAGAAACATTTAACATAGGTTCATCCAAAACAATAATTTTAGGACAATACCTTGTGACCAACTTTTGTAAGTGCTTCCACGATGTACCCACGCCACGAACATTCCAATAAAAGCAAGAACACATTATAAATCAAGGCGAGAGGGTTTGCTTACAACCTTAGTAGAACCCTGTATTTTAATTTCCTTCTTCTTCTTAACAGAGCCAGGCAACAAGCTAGAGTCTAACATATTATCCTTTGCACAAGATAGTGATTGTAAATCATCCTCAGAATTAGTATCCGAACAGACCTGGACCTCATCAAGCGCTGAGCCTTGATCTATGATAGGAGGCATATGAGACAAGTCCACCACCAAACTGTCAACCCGAACCACTTCCATAGGCACCTATGGCAAAGGCACTTCCACATTCAGAGACAACTCACCAGCATTCCGCAAAATTGGGCTTGAGGGGACACCATCCTCCAAGGCCATCTTTCCTTTAGCAACCTGTGAAGCCATATCATCCAAACAAGGGACCCCATCACTAGTCACCATGCACGTTGCAGCAACACTCAATTCACACAGATCTTGGGCATCAATATCAGGCAAACTTTCATTACCCTCATTCAAGGGCTCATTCGGAATATCAATTGGTGCTTGCAACTCAAACGGTGTATCAGCATGCAACGTAACATGAACAACCTCCTCCCCAACAAGGGTTTCTGCGACAGTCGTGTTGCCTTCCTTCAAGGCTATCACAGTATTTTCTACATCCTCACAAACCTCCTCAACCACCACTTCCCGAGACTGCTGTTTCCAAACCTTCTCAACTTTCTCTACATCTTTTAGATTCTTAGGGCCTTGATCACTTCGTTGATTCTTTTTTTTTACACGTTCTCAAGTTATGGCCTTGGGTCTTGCAATTCATACAATATGCCGGGAGTGTTTCGTAAACAACTTCTTGGTAGAACCACTTCGGCATACCAATCCACACGCCCAACAATGGCTCTCTAGATATGTCCATCTCAATACATACCCTAGCCCTATTTGTGCGAGTAGCACACCGTGTAGGTTTGTCACGTTTAAGAAACCTGCCCAATGGTGCAGTGATGTTTTAGAGAAAGGATTCATGGTAGAAGTTAGGAGGGAGGCTCGACATGTTGATCTAAACAGGAACCCTAGCAGGTTTAGTACCCTTATGGAACTTAGGTGTCCAGTGAAAGACACGATAAAATGCTCCGTCTATATCGCATGCATCCTTGGCAAAGGCTTTCAAGAAATCCTCCTTCGTAAACAAGAGAATGAATACATGACGTGGGTTGCGCATGGCAGAAACAATTGGTTGAGACTTCAAACCCCACCGAGATCTTATAAACGATCGTATGGTATCAAGAAAGGGCCTTTGACACAAAAACTTCAAAACCAATGAGAACTTGAAAGGCACAACAAACTGTTCAATCTCATCCGTAGAGAACAACACACAAACCGCCCCAGCCACTGACGTTGGAGCACGAAACGGCACAACCACCTCCGAGATCAGTTGTGGAGACTCAGAAACCATATTGGCAAAGGTACGCTGCTGCGTCCCCGAGGCTCCCAAATGGGCCTCAACGGTTGCCATCAAGGGAGGAGATGCCAACCCCAGCAAAATATGTAAAACCCTAGCAGAGCAAGAAAGGGTATTTTTGTCCAAGGAAAATATTGCTCTAGAATTGGAAAATATCCAAATGATGATTTGTTATATGTAAATGAAGTGTAAGAATATTTTTAGATTAGTATTCTGGTACAATGTTGTTGATAAAAAAATCATCTGCTGCGCTTACTGCATATTGTTAGAAACATGCTAAGTGCATTATATCTTAACTATCATGAATGAGGGTATGTAACCTTGTATTGTATGTCTCAATGCTTCATTCTCCGTCAAATCCGAAGTGGAGTTTAGGGGGGTCACAACATAGATGGAGAAGGGAATTGGACCACAAAGCCTGCCAAGTGACTGTTGAAAGTCATGAAGTCAAGGGCCTTCCCTTTTCCAACATTTTTTTCTACAAGTGTACATGTCATCCAAGGGCAAACTAGCAAAACTCACCACTTCATTGATAAAAGAAAGGACATTTCCTGGAGTAATATAAGAACTGAAGATGCTTGAATGTGTTATCTTCTCTGGCGAAGGCATTGAAGAACAAGTTCTTTGAAGTCAAAGACTCGAAAAAACAGTTTGATTTTGGCCGATTCAGAATCTTCAAACTCAATCAATTAGAAACCGAACTGATTTTAGTTAAGTTTTTAAATCGTTCACTGAATGGTTTCAATCAGTTGATTTAGGTTGATTCAAACCAATTATAGCCAATTCTAGACTAATTCTAACTGATTCAAAACTATATTTATTTCTTAAGTTGTGTCTTATTACTGATTTTGTTTTTTAATATCTTATACAAAAATAGATAGAACTAAATATATATTAACTTTTCATCATTATATTTAATAAGAGTGGAAGAAAAATTGAAACATAAGACATATAGTTAATATTTACTACAGTTGAACAAACAAAATTTGGAGATGAATGAGTATTTTATATTAAATATGTGCTTCTAAGTAAAATACTACCTTTGCCACATGCTTATAACTTAGTTGTCTTTATCTTCATATATGAGGCAAAATGGACAACTGAGATTAAATACATGAATTACATGTTTATTGAAACTATTTAGATTCATATCATATTTTTATTGAAACTAGTTAATAAATTTATATTTTATTCTCTTTTTATACATGATATCAAATGCTTCAATTGTATTATATATGATTTTTAATATTTTTTTAAGAACATTAAAATAATCAATTCAAAATTGTCATGAATAGGCCGATTTCTTAAATCAATCCGTACCCGATTTTGATTTTTCGACCTAGAAGGAAGGGAAAGAGAAGCAATAAGAAGATAGGGAACACATATAGGCCTTTTGGATATCATAAATAAAGGTTTTTTTGAAGATAATGCTGGGATACTTCATGTTAGGGATAAATAGGCCCAATCGGCGAAGGAAGAGCTATAGGCGACCAAAGGCCACAGTCACGTGAAACTTATAT
This sequence comes from Juglans microcarpa x Juglans regia, assembly GCF_004785595.1. NCBI lineage: Eukaryota > Viridiplantae > Streptophyta > Magnoliopsida > Fagales > Juglandaceae > Juglans > Juglans microcarpa x Juglans regia. The sequence goes on from NC_054609.1 coordinate 11,711,431, forward strand.
GACTATGCTCGAGCAAAGGATTGTGTTACGTGCCCTACAGGTGCGGTGATAAAGCCAACCGAACCACCTGACTCGCATCCCTCAACTATCGGGTAGGTCCATTAAGATAAATTCTGAGAACATGTTCTACTTCTCAATATGAACACTTAACTGCCAAATGACTGTGGTCTGATTGACATAATCATCAACTTCTAGAATAGACGTTTAGAGTTCGAAATCCCCCTCCGCCAAATGTATAAAAAATAATAACCATGCTATCAACGGGATATGAATCTATAGAAAGCAATCTAAGCGAGATACTCATACCAAATGGATAATATTAACGATTGATTCATACTGAAAAATGTAACTTATTAAAATCGGCCACCAAGAGTCGTGCTCGTAGAAAAGCCCTAACATAACAGGGCACCTCGACCCATAAAATATGTGGATAGGTTTGTCCTAAAGGAGATTGGATTCATTACTAGTTAAGAAAGATAACTCATTTCTAAACTTAAGCATTGGAGCTATTCTCCACTGGATCCTTGAGCCTTTCTTTTTGGTTGCAGGTCGATAGGGCTTGTCTCAAGCATACTGAAAAATGTATCAACAACTTGGCACCTCCCATGAGATCTTTTTTTTTTTCTTCTTATCATAAAATGTTTTCTGTATGCTTGCGACAACACGTTCTCATTCTACAACAATGGGAGAGCAAGCGAATGAAAGTATGGAGAGGAGGTTAAAAAAGAGATAAAACTAAAATCAGAGTAGAAACTAACAAACACTGTTAGATCGAGGCAGATAAATAAATAGAACATGCTTTGTACGCTGACAAAGTGTATTAAAAAAGTGTACCGATTAATATTTTTTTTTCTTTAAAGCATTTGTATGTTTTTTTTTTAAAAAAATAAAAACACATATACTTTAAAAAAAGCACTGTTCGATACACATTTGGATACGCATCTTCACTGCACCAAGCAGGATCCTAAATAATTATATAAAGACAAGAATGATGGACTCTCGACCATATTCGCCATGAATTTTGAATAGAATCCAAAGGAAGTCTTGACGGTGAGGTAAGCACTAAGCCCCACGCGTTTGCCAGCTGCACGATTTCCTTTGAGTGGCACTACAGCCACAAAAAAATTGGTCCGGAAAAGTGTCTTAAATAGTGTATTTTATTGTTATTATTATTATTATTATATATTTTTTTAATCATTATAAATATTTTTTAAAAAATAAAAATTTACAATATCATTAAAAAATAATTTTTTAATCATTAAAAAAATAAAAAAAGTCATTCAAGACATAAATTTGAGACTCAAAACATTTCTAATTTCCTTTTGAATGATATGGTACAAAATATTTACTGAAATATATAGTAGAATAATTTTAGAACTTAATTATTCTTCTTGGGATGTTTAGATTCCGTTTAGATTTAAAATTTATCTCAACTCAACTCATCTCAATTTATATCATTTTATCATTATAATTTTTTTAAATTCTTACATAAAATATAATAAATAATTTAATTTTTTTAAATTCTCACATAAAATATAATAAATAATTTAATTTTTTTAAATTCTCACATAAAATATAATAAATAATTTAATTTTTTTAAATTTTAAAATAATAATAATATTAAAATAATATTTTATTCAATTTATCTCTATCTATTTCCGAATGCCTTAATGATTTTTTTATTCAAAAAAATGAAAATGCCCCTTGCGCTTGTTATTTTCAAATATTTGTTTATTTTATTTTTTGGGTAAATTATTTCCTCCTCTTAAAAAATAATATTAAAAAAAAGTCTCCATCTTTGGCAACTGAGCACTCGTTCTTGTCTTTTCAAATATTTGGATCGAGTTGGAAGTGGGGTTAGGGTGCTAGATCATTCATTGCAAGGGTTGTCGGTGGGGGTTTAAGACGAAGAAGAAGAAGAAGAAGAAGTAAAAGAAGAACAAGGGAATTGGAGGATATGTCTCCGTCGAATGGTAATGGTAATGGCAGTGGAGGAGGAAATGGGGCGAACTATATAGAGCACCAAGTATCCAAGTTGGACACCCTCGCCGGTGTAGCCATCAAGTACGGTGTTGAGGTACTCTGAACTCCTTTTTTTCATTATTTCAAGTATGATTTCAGGTCATGCTTCTTTTGAATATTCCCATTTCATTTCATTAATGCCTTTGACTATCGCCCTCATATTTTGCATACAAAATGCGTACCCACTTTGTTTTTCCGCTTTAATAGTAGGGGAGTGTATATTTGTAGAAAATTAAGCCAAGTTTTGGATCATATAGGTTAAACCAGTAGTTTTGCAGTCAAGTTTTGTGTTTTGGAACTTGGGAGATCAATAGTGCTGCTCAAGTTTTAATGCAATCGGTAAGGAATCGCTTCATTTGCCCAAAACTCCGGTTGACCCTTAATGTGGATCTACCAAGCAGGAAATTTGAAGGAAATAAGACCAGTATACGTATTAGGCTTTTTGGATTAGTTTCTCGTACTCGTTGTCATTGATCATGAACAGATTAATACAAGACTTTAAGGATAAATAACAAACACAATTTCACAACTAACAGAGCACCTCTAATTCCACCACCACTTTCCTTAAATGTTTCTCTCTAACTACTCCATGTTGCAACTAAAGGAATCAAATGAGAAAAAGTCTATTCTCAAGCCGGTGTATAGAGCACACATAATAAAGTGCTTAGATGACATAATTTGATTTGGAAGATAAATTTTAAAATTTGAATTTTACAAATCAAATCTTACCATTTAAGTAATGTGGATAGTGTGCTCAACACACCGGCTTGAAAATATAATAATAACTCATCAAATAAATGATAGATAAATCTTACCATTTTGTCAGGACTTTGTTCTTGGACACCCAATGCCAATAAAATAGATTAATAAATGATAGATAAAAACTGGCCCTTAGACAGGCAGACTCCTACAACTAATTGAGAGCTTGCTCATTTCTCTCCACATGTGCCCCTTCTTTGACTATTCTGTGGTAAACGCTCCCCTTTCCATGCTGTTGCTTTCTTCTGCAGCACGAAAACGGCAACTGGAGTCCTTAAATTTTTCTGCTCCAATTTGAGATCGGCCTGTCCTGTTTCATGCACCACAGAATAGGGGAGCTAAACCCCAAGGGGGTTGGCTCAAGTGGAAAAGGCCTTGGGCTTAAGGGTATGCTCCCCCCAGGTCTAAGGTTCAAAACCCCTTGGGTGCAAACAATCTCTAGAGGCCATCGGATTGGGGGACTTTCCCCTTGAATTACCCGAGGTGCACTTGCGGGAAACTCTTTGCCAAGGGCCTGTGGCACCCCTGGCATTAGTCGGGACGCTGTTCCTTGACACCTCGTGCCAATCAAAATATAAAAGAATAGGGAAGCTATCTGATGGAGATGAACATTACTGAAGCAATATAACCATGATGAATGACATACTGGACTGGTTCCAAGTATTTTGGACAAAGGCTTATTTTTGTTGCACTGACTGTTGAATGTACGCCATCCGTTTAGAAAAAATGTACACCATCTGTTTAAGGAAGTATAATATATTTACACCATTCTGGATTGCCCACATTCTCCTACAATATAATACCTTTGACGAATAACCATTGTTTCTTTATAATGCACGCTATTCAAATATGCGGTAAAAAAAGAAGATATTGTGCATGAAACATATTTAAATTGATGTGTTTGCGTGATTTTGAGTTACAAACATAATGATGCTGGAAACTGTTTGAGATGAATCAGTGGTTGTCTGTAGAACAGATGAATTAGATTGCTTGGTGATAATTGCTTCTATTAAATGTGCAAATAAGTTTACCTAAATTAAATGTCTCATCTACCAAAATGCATGAAGTGTCACTTTTTGAGCTTATAATCAGATACGATCTTTTCTTTTGTCTAATGGAAATTTCATATTGAATTAGGTAGCTGACATTAAAAGGATTAATGGCCTGGCCACAGATTTTCAAATGTTTGCTTTGAAGACATTGCAAATACCATTACCAGGAAGACATCCACCATCTCCCCTTGTGTCAAATGGGTCTGCTTCTCCAGGGTATTGATATAATTTGTTTCTGCATATAATCTTTTTGAGTTAAGGGTCTAGCTATCCGTCGTCATCTTTGGCTTGCAGTCTACAAGGCATTAATTAGATTTTTTCTTAGTATGTATGGTGTCCAATGTTATACAATGCTATGTTATATAGGCCTCTTCTTCCCAGTTTATCAGTTACTCATCATTTTACTTAGTATGTCTTTGTTGCACGACAACACATTCTTACCTACCACAAGAAAGGGTATGACAAGACACTCTTGTAGTATCCAAAATCTCCAAATTTACTTTTCTCTTTTTGGTTTCCCTAGAAGATTTGCATTATACATATAGGTTTTAAGATATGTGAAGGTTATTGCATAGACGACATTAAAGTGGTAATACCTCAAACTAAGTATAAGAAGGTAGTGAATGGGATCATGCATTGCTTGGGAGAGAGAAGTTCTTGCCCTTTAGGGTGATTCTAAAAGACTTAAATTGTATCATGACTAGGTTTTAAGACTTAATGTTACTTGAGCTTTCCTTTGGTCGTTACAAATGGCATCAGAGTTCATGCCGACCAGAAGTGTAGGACTTGAGCTTTGCGACCAATGGAATGGTCCGACAAAGATGTCAGATTTAAGGGGGGAAAGACTGTAATACCCCAAATTGAATGCAGAAAGATGGTGAATTGGATTCCATATTATTAGCAGATAGTACGAGGTCCACCACCATGTGTTTGTTGTTGGTTCCCAGAGAAATTAGAGGAATATCGACCACCACGGTTCGAATAATTGCCTCGACCCCGACCCTGTCTTCCACGAAAAAAAGATCTACCCCTCTAAGCTCTACCTCCTGAAGAAGAATGGGAGGTAAAATTTGTTGAGGGCTCAATTGTTTGTTTGGAAGAGGAAGAATGTGCAAGTCTGTTTTCATGGATGAGAAGCATCTGGTATGGCTCTTAAGAAGAAATGGGGTTAGATCGTGTAGTGATAGAAGTCACAAAGGACTCATAGAGGGAACCTAAGCCCGTAAGTAGATAGGTAACCAATTCTTTATCTGGTAATGGATTTCTTGTGGCAGCTAGGTTATCGACAAGAGACCTGAATTTTCCAAAGTATTTTGTGATAGTTTGATCTCCACGAGAAAGGTTTGTTAATTGGAATCTAAGCTGAAATTCCTTGACCTAAGAATGGGATGTAAACATAGAGATAAGGGACTTCCATAGAGAGCGTGAGGTAGTAGTAGATAGTACATGACCAGCTATTGAATCCGAAAGTAGATAGTACATGACCAGCTATTGAATCCGAAAGGGAAGAGAATAGAACACTGAGAACTAGTTGGTCTATTCTTACCCAAGATGTGAAATCAGGATTTATTTTAGGAATTTCATTCGCACCAGAAGGAAGGAATTTTTCTGGACAGGGCAAGGTGCCATCAACATAGCAATAGAGATCTTGGCCTCTAAGGTAAGCTGATATTTGCACTTTCCATAGCAAGTAGTTTTCGGTCGTAAGCTTAAGAGTGACTATATGAGAGAAGGAAGAGATAAGAGACGAGGAAGGCTGAGGAATGGAGGAATTGAGAGGCGTTGCCATGGATCGAGAGACTACTAGTCGAGCAGCTCTGATACCATGTTAGCAGATGAGGTTTTCATGAATTCCATACAGAAGGAATCAATTCTGTTACAACCAAAATAGAAGAATAAAATCAATACAGCTAATAGCCTTAATATTCTAGTGCTATTTACAGAAAAATGACTTTATATGTTAATACATATTGCTTGTGAGTGAGAAGTTTTGACCCTTTATAATGACTCTAAGGGGTTTTAGTTGTAACATTGACTAGTCTTTTTGCAGTATAGACCCGAACGTAGTTTGGGCTTTTCTTGGGTCGTTACATTGTGATATATTGCAAACATTGGAGGCAAGGAGTTGTTCTTTGTAACCATGCATCTTCTTATAAAGCCAAGTTCAAAACAATCATATTAATATTGCTTATTGCATGTGTCTCAGAGTTAAATTTCTACCCCTTTGTTCTTTTCCATCATCAAATGCTTTCTACTTAGTGATCTTCATGAATATCAAAATTCAAGTGCCTTTTGTCCCTTTTCATTGCACAAATTAGGTCATAGAGATCATTAAACTCTTCTATTAATGAGATATTATGGAAGGTCAGAAGGCACAGTCCTATTGCTACTCTATAGCATGCTAATACTGCATTTTGGACTGATTGAAGGCCACTCCCATTCTGATGATATAATTGTGTTTGCTTTGTAGATCTAACTTAAGTATTGTGTGCATTGCATTAGGGACAAAAAATTAGGAGGTTATTAAAACAAAAGACTTCATAGATTACAACGGAGAATTGGCTGACATATGATTTAAGTTGAGACTTGTTTATGCTCTCTATTTGATTTATGAGCCCCTTTATGTTGCATGATTGTATCACTGTTTCAGCCTCTATGACATTCACCCCTAGGACGAACTGCAAGGAGGTTAAGTATTGCAAGCTCGATATATATATATATATATATATATATTTATATAAGATGTTTATGTTAATCTGGTAAATTTAAAATTATGCATTTATCCAATTCATGACATTTGGGAAACATTATGAAGACATGGTGCTCTACCATCATGATGATCATGTTGACAAACCCTAAGTAGAGTGTGTAACAGGCATCAGATATTTGTGAGATTTGTGAAACTTTACATTAATGTCTTAGTCCTTTAGAAATTGCAATATGTTTTACCTTTAGCTAGTTTTATATGTCCATAAATGGTTCGTCTTTTTTCTTTTTTTCCTTTTTTCCCCTTTCCTTATTAATGGCTTTGATGGCGAAGTAGCAACCTGATAAAAAATAGCAAATTACACTCTTAAGTTTTGGTTGCTCGGAACTTTTTAGACAAGCTTCACAAGTAGACATTTTGCATCAATTTTATTCATATTCCCTTTCTTTCTTTCTTTCTCCCCCCAACCCCCGCACGCGGCTTCTATTCATTCTTTTCCCAATCAATAATATGTATAATGCTTTAGTAGATTACAACTGAACTTCTTAATGTCTGATGTAGCAGAAATTGGAAAGTGAGAAGAAGAACACCTCCTTCCTAAAGTTTCTTGAATCCAGAAGGAGAGAAGAAGTCATGGAAACAAAACTCAACTTTATTAGAATTATGTGGAGTGATACAGAGGCTGTAACACCCCCTTCCCGTAGGCTAGGAGTGTCACGTACTTTTCATAAAAATAAAATCGGGCAAGAGATCTCAAATTTCATAAATGAAATCAGCAATTTATTTTGTAGAAAAGGTCTAATAAAAAGTCTTCCAAAAACATTAAATGAAATAAACTGAACGAAACTCATGTCATAAAAACATGTTTTATTTTAGAAAGTCTGAACAAAAATTTAATGCTCCTTCTACTCTTGGCCTGCCTGCTCGTATTCATCATCATCACCTGGGTGGTTTAAAACATGAAAATAAACAAAAATGAGTCGAAGACACAGCAAGGAATCCATCACAACGTAAACATACTAAATATAAGGTTTTCGTAAAAACTTTCATGCTGAGAGTTTAAAATCATGACTATTCATACTGATGCTTGTGCTATGCATGACTGTTTAACTGATTGATCTGACTTATCTAACTGGCCAACACTCTTAACCCTGTGTGCGAGGTTGTGCACCGGCCCCACATCCCGTGGCCGCAAGGGAGCCGCTGATAGTATTCTGGCATACTATGGTGGACCACGACTGAGTTCGTGGCTTGCACATCCACCCTGAAACTGAACTACATTGGTACCATGCATCTGAATGGCCATCTTATTAACTGATCTTATCTTATCTTTCACTTGAATTTAAGATGGCTTACGTGTTTTATACACATGAGATGCATGGCATAATACATATATAATTATAATTTCTGAATCTGAACATGATGCGGAATGACATGATCGTATGCTATGTTGAATGACATGTTTGCATATGACACGAGTGGTTCATAAATAATGGCTGGAAATGAATTGGCTTGAATACTTATTATCTATAAATTGAATTGTGATGATCCTAAACTTGTGATCAAATTACTTACCTTGCTGTGTTTCTTCTTGAATAACACTTCGTAACTTGAGACCTATATGAAGTAATAACTATCACTAAATTTATTTGGAAACACATAAGTACTAATATCTTACTTAATTAAATCTACAATCTAAAAGATAGTGTTAAACATCTTAATAAATCCTAGTATCTAAATTACTTAAAATACTTATTTATAATTTAGATGAATACTCGAACTATTTTTAAATAATTCATAAACTTAAATTCTTAAACTAAGTTTTATTTCTTAACATAATTATTAAATCTTATAAGAAACCTAATAAATTCTATTAAATATTCTTAACATCACAATTTTATTAAATTCTTAATATAATAATTTTATTAAATTTTACTACATAGAAAAATGAATATTAACAAAATACTCGTAAAACATCCTTATAAAATAACCTTTGACTACTATATTTATTTAAAAAAAAAAAACTGACTTTTAAAAAAATGTAAAGCCCAATAAAACTAATAAATTGCTAATAAAATAAAATCAATTACAAATTAAAATACAAGTTCATTTAAAATAATTAGAATAGTTTCTGTAAAAACATACAATCTGGCCCATAATATAATAGTGTACTACATGAGCCCAACAAAAAATGAGCTGAACACACATGCAAGGCCTAGGGCCCAAGGCCCATCAAAACTCACGGGTTTCTGCCAAAACCCGAAACACACAGGCTTAAGAGGGAAACAGAGAGTTTGAGAGAGAGGGGTTCTGTGAAGGAAGACTCACCGAGAGAGGGCTGAGTGCGACGGCGGCTTCGGGTGGCTGTGAGTGACCGGCGATACGACTGGGAGTTCCTATGGTGGTGCGGCACCGAGTGAGGGAGAGAGAAAGAGAGTTTAGAGAGAGAAACTGTGCTAACCGAGAACTACCGAAACCAAAACAAAGGCTGGCGGCGGTCGAGGTCTTACCGGAATGGAGTGGGTGCGCTGGGGCTGAGCTGGTCGGCAGTTTCTGGTTCCACGGGTGGTGCTCCGACGTCCTATGGTGGTCGGCGGCGGTTGGGAAGAACCTAAGGCTTAAACGGCAGTGTTTTGGTACTCTGGGTATTTCAGAAGCAGATGATTTGGAGTGGCTCACGAGTTACTCCTCTCGTACGAGGTAAGCGATATTTATAAGTGTAGAAGATAGAGAAATAAAAGGAATCTTAGAGGAGTAGAGACGTGTAAAGTGGAAATCGTTACTCATTAACAGAGTCGGTTTCCACTAGAATTTGAATTTACAAAGCTAGGGATGAGGCTGAATATAAGGTTAGAATTTCAAATTCGACAGAAAATGGGATGAAACTTACGGATTTGTGGTTTAAAGTGTGCAAAATAGAGGCTAAAAACAAGAGATAAGGTTCGGTGGAGGTAGAGAAAATAAAAACCAAACTCTAGTAAATTCAAATAAAATTATAATAGTAATTGTTTAAAAAAATAAAAATAAATATAAATTCTGATAAAACTATAATAAAATAAAATTTTTCCAGGAAATTTACTGATGTACTCTAAAACCAAAACTAGTATGTTACAGAGGCTCTCTCTAAAATTACATATTTATGGTCTCCAAATCCTAGGCTCCCAAAAGATGGAAATTAGTGATAAACCCTTGAAAATAATTAAACAAAAGTAACAATGCCCTAGCTGCCACTTGGAATTAGTATACGTGTTTGAGGCCTATACGAATACTACTTCAAAAGGATACATTGTTCGGCTTCCTTTCTAATGATGATTTCATGCTCTTCCCTTCCCATAATGCATGCTGTCTAACTATTTGGTCAATGCTTTTCAAACCTTTTTCATGATGCATTTTGTCTGGACTCTAACCCCATCTGTCTACCTTTTGAAAATGAATGCCATTTGATTGGTCTTCTAACACTAGCCCTTCCTAACTTTATTTCTCTTAGGTGGCCCCTTGTATTATTGTTTGATTTGTCCTTTGTTGGGTCCATCCACTTGAGTAAAAACTCATCCTCAAGTTGATGCTAATGTTCTTTAATCTATTAGAATCCCATGTAACACCTACTGCACTTATTTTTTCCTCTTCTCGCAAAAGTTAAGAGATAGTCTTGTAGCTTAGAATGCCAGTAAGCGCTTATACTTTTACCCACATGGGCTTGAGAATTATTCTTCAATTTGTGACATAAACAATAGTTGACAGACTAACAATAGTTGACAGACTACGTGCAACAATCTTAATGCACCATTATCTTCTTCCAAATATTGGCTAAATGTAAGCCAAGTATTCTAGAAACTTGACAAAATAATAATGCTTCATAAATTCTTCCCAAATAGAATCAAGCATCATTTTTTTCTCGTTTGGATAAATATTGAACTTTTTTTTAAGTGAATCTTCGTTATAATTGGTCCTTCAGGAATTTTATCAAACTCTGTTGGGCAATCTAATCTGCACATGTATTGCAGTTGTTGTCAACTTGTTTAAATCTTTTCTCGAGCATTGGATGGAAGCCCAATTTTTAATCAGTTTCCTGACGTTATGGCAAATAATATTCCTCTACAAGGTTATCACATGAGGGTTGTGGTTCAGGCTCCGAAGACAACCCATCAGCTTCCTGACCTTTGCTTTCTTCAAGATTGTTTTAAGGTAAACAACTTCTTCAGCCATAATACCACTTCTTTTTTATCTTTAACTTCTTCTAATTCTTTAGAGGAAATTTCAAAATCCTCTTCGTGTGCATATGAAAGGGATGCTGCATATATTATGGCCCTTTAGTACTTGAGATCATTGCAAGAGGGCTGATTGTAAGGCTAAACCCATCCATTACCGTGCTTAACCATGTTAGGAATAGCCTGATCTTTAAATCGAATCTGACGATGACAAAATTTCTAAATCTATAGCTAGCCCGTTTGGTGAGATCAACTCAGCTAAGAAAAGAGCTAGGGAGCTAGAATGGCTTAACTGGACAGTTAATGATGGGGCAAGCGAAAAGAGTTCGAATCGTGGGAGAGCGAAGGGGAGGGCAAGGGAGGTTGAACAATGAAGCCAACAACCATTTTTTGGAATGTAAGGGGGCTAAATGAGAAGGAGAAGCGCCTCGCAATCAGAAATCAACTTCACAAGTGATGAGGTGACATTAAATGTTTACAAGAAGCGACTTATAAAAAAAAAAAAATGTTTACAAGAAGCAAAATTGGATTTTATCTCTTTAAGCATCATTAGGAGTTAATGGGCATGTAATTAGGTGGGTTGGCACTATCTACCCTCCAAAGGAGCCTCAGGGGTCATTCTAGTGATGCGAGACAAACGGGTGGTGGAAAAGGTGGAGGATGACATGGAGCATTTCATGGTGGCTTGGTCGTTTAAGGATGTTGAGTATGGCTTCCAATAGGCCTTCGCAGGTGTTTATGGTCCTAATATAGATCAAGCAAGAAGACTATTATTGGATGGATTGGCCGGGCTATGTACCATCTGGGATATACCTTGGTGTACTGGTGGTGATTTTAATGTCACTCTTTTATTGAGTGAAAGATCGTGTGGTTCCAACTACAATTCAACATTGTAGACTTTTCCAATTTCATTTCTAATCAAGATCTATTAGATATTCCTCTTGTAGTGGCTCCTTCACTTGGTCGAGCAACCGTGAACATCCTTCTTGGTCAAGGATCGATAGATTCTTGGTCTCCTCTACTTGGGAAACTCATTATCCGAATCTCATTTAAAAGTGACTTCCCGGACTATGTTCAAACCACTTTCCCATCCTTCTTGACTGTGAAGGAATAAACAGAGGTCCAAGGTACTTCAAATTTGAGAACATGTGATTGAAATCAAAGGGCTTTATTGACTGAGTCAAACGATGGTGGACTTCCTATCAATTCCAAGGAACTCCAAGTTATATTTGGCATGTAAATTGAAGGCATTGAAAAAAGACATGAAGAGCTGGAATGAACAGGTGTTTGGTAATGTGGAAGGCTAGAAGAAGCTACTCTTAGAGGAACTTAAGGGACTAGAGAACATATTGGAGGTAAGGGAAATGGCAGAAGTGGAAAGGGCTCACAAAACTTTATGTGTCTGTAGAACTTGAGAGGGTCTCTATCGTGGAGGAGATATCTTGGAGACAAAACTCGAGAGCCCTATGGTTGAAGGAGGGGATAGATGTACCAAATTTCTCATTGAATTACCCGAGGTGCACTTGCGGGAAATTCATTGCCGAGGGCCTGTGCACCCCCGGGATTAGTCAAGACACTGTTCCTAGACACCCAATGCCAATAAAAAAAAATGTACCAAATTCTTTCATCAGGTGGCACTCACATAGGAGGAACAATGCCATAGATACGTTGTTGGTGGATAGGGGACTATCTCTAACCAACCCGAGGTCACAGATCACATTGTCAATTACCATGAGAATTTGCTTTCAGAATAATTTACTTGGCGACCGAGATTAGACAAACTTACCTTTGATACTATCGACTCACAAGAAAATGGATGGCTTGAGAGGCTTTCTGAAGAAATGGAGGTCTGGAAAGTGTTAAAAAGCTTGGTGGGTGATAAAGCTCCAAGTCTGAAATAGCTTCACTATGGCGTTCTTTCAGTCTTATTGGGAAGTGATCAAGGGTGATATCATGGGTGTCTTTCAAGAATTCCATGAAAATGGAATGTTCGAAAAAAGCCTCAATGCAACCTTCATTGCTCTCATTTCAGAAAAATTGGGTGCAGTTGAAGTTAAAGATTTTCGCCCCATTAGCTTGGTGAGTGGGATGTACAAAATCATCTCAAAAGTCTTTGTGAACAGGTTAAGCATGGTGGTAGAGAAAGTAATATCAAAGCCCTAAAATGCCTTTGTGAAGGGGAGGCAAATACTCGATCGGTGCTTATTGCCAACGAATGCTTGGATGGTAGACATAAGTCGGGAGAGCTAGGGCTTCTTTGCAAACTAAACATTGAAAAGGCTTGTGATCGAGCAATTGGAGCTTCTTACTCTATGCTTGAGAGATGCAGTTTCAGGGTGAAATGGTGCTCACGGGGATTGAGATAGGGGTATCCCTTATCTCCATTACTATTTGTTTTCGTAATGGAAGCATTTATCTCCATTACTATTTGTTTTCATAATGGAAGCATTTAGCAAATGATCTCCGGTGTTGTGGAGGGTGGTTTTATATCCAACTTCTCAGTGGGGGAGGCAAATACTAGCTCTCTCAATATATCTCATCTCTTATTTGCCAACGATACCCTGTTATTTTGTGAGGCCAGCCATGATCATATCCGTGCATTGATTGCTCTCCTTCTATGCTTCGAAGTTGTTTTTGGATTGAAGGTGAACTTGCTCAAATCAAACGTAGTTTCGGTGGGGCAAGTATAAGGTGGATAGTATGGCTTCCATCTTGGGATGTAAAATATCTCATTTATCCATGAAATATCTTGGCCTCCCATTGGGTGCTCATTACAAATTGATGTCTAGGTGAGATGATGTCGTAGAAAAAATGGAGCTGAAACTTGCTAGTTGGAAGCAGATATACTTATCCAAAGGTGGCAGAGTCACACTCATCAAAAGTACTCTCTCCAATTTACCAACTTATTTCCTCGCTTTATTTCCGCTTCCATCAAAGGTGGCTTACCGTATGGAGAAAGTACAATGGGATTTCCTATGGGGAGGGATGAATGATGTGTTCAAATGTCATCTGGTAAAACGGGCCACTGTTTGTTCTTCAATTTCATAAGGAGGTTTGGGTATCTGAAATTTGCTCTTGTATCACTAGAACATTACTCATAGGCGTTGCTCTTGTATATGACCTGTGTACTTGGGCTTTGTCTATTCTTCTGATCAATAAAATCTTATTTACCGATTAAAAAAAATCTACATCTACAGCTGTATATGCTGTTGCAGTTGGTGAACATGCCACTTCAAAGTTTAATTTCATTAGGGTGATCTTCTAGAGCATTAACTTCAAGACATTATCAATGTTGTTCATTGTTGGAAGCCATAGAGATGGTAGATAATTCCTGCTGTGAATTTGGATTCCAATTGACGCAGCGTAAGGTAGAAAGAAAGGAGTACTTTCTTTTTCCTTGTTCCTTGAATCCACAATGAGATAAAAGAATGATGGAAACAAATCTCAATTTGCTTTTTGTTTTTGGGAATAATGTTGGAGATCTCTCTATGTGCTTACAATCTCAAAACCCTAGGCTCCTAAAACCAAGAAATTTACGAATATGCCCTTGAAAATAATGAAGGAAACATAACTAAACTGCAATGCCTTGGATTAGTATGCACATGGGAAGCCTATTCCAATGCTACATCAAACAAGGCACACTATCTGGGTTCAAAGGCTGTAAATGAACAAGACTTCTCACAAGCAGCTCAAGATCAACTTGGTCAAACTCGAGTTTGGCCTGAAATAAATGAACCGTTTGTGATCAATTATTAAAAGGTACAATTAGTGTAAAGCTCAGCCCAACTCATGTACACTTATTTTCTAGTATTATCTTAAAAAATATCTTATGTATTTAAAAAGATAAGATGAAATCGTGTTCTTAATACCATGTGTGTTGCTTGAATCCAATGTACATAAACTCTATAGGGATATTTACAAAAGCTCAAAATTTGCTTGTCAAAATTTATAGATAAAATTCAAGATGTAATATAAATAATTTATTTTGGTAAAATTAAGTAGCTTGTGAATAAGCTCGAACTCGCCCGAATAATAAATGAGTTGTTAATAAACGTCAAATGTAACTTGATGGTAAGCTCAATCTTGACTTGTGCTCGATTTAAATTTAAATTACCAAGGTTTGATGCCACCCTACTCACTAAAATTCGACTTGTTACACCCTTAAGTAGGTTCCGTTCGAACTATAGTTTCACTCCCTTTCCACGAAGCATTCTGTTTGAACATCAGTTGAACAATGCTTCCCATTTTTTTCCTTGGATACATTTTGTCTGAACCCATTTTTCTACTGTTTGAGTGATGTAAAAGGCCATTTGAATGGTCTTCCAATGCGACACCAGCTTTATTTCTCTCAAGCAGCTCCATGTGCCATTGTTTGGCTTGTTCCACCGCATTGTCATATCATCTTAGAGATGCAAACTCTTGTTCCATCCAAACATTATGGGAGCAAGCAGGACCCATTTTTGGAGACTGAATTGAGATTTCTTATCTTGTATACTAGCTGGAATGCTGTATCCAACTTTCTAAAATTGTGGAAGTTGGCTGACGTAGTACTCTGATTATTTCTAGTGCCAGTGCAGGTATGTTTTCAATGCTATATATGCCAGTTGATGTTCTCACCTTTGCAGGCATCACCTGCTCTATAGTGCGTACGTGCACTAATTTAGAAAATATTTTCAGTTCATTTACTCTTGATTCGTAATTCACTGAGCAAGAAATTTTAAATCTGTCATTTTACCGGTATTTCTGCCACTGAAATGGAATAGATGCCTATGGTATAGGGCTGCTGTGTCAGACCAGAAAACAAAGGTCTCCCTGTTTAGATTAGATAGTTAATTCACTGGCTCATTTGTGAGTTGCGTTGCTTCACAATAGCAGTACCATTACTAGTTAGACTTTGACTATAGATACACATTTATCCTTGTATTCAGCGCTTCAGTTTCATTTTCATTTTCGTATATGGTATAATTACCACATGGATATACTTAGGGCTGTACAACAACTGAGGAAACCGGCTGGCACCGACACAGACCAACTGCTGGAGCACAGAACTGGCAGAGAACCGATTGGCCGGTGGTAGAAATTCCTTAAAACCAACATCGGCCGGTTTGGTCCTGGTTCAAACTGCTGAACTAGCTGATTAAATAAATCTATATATTTTTTTTTATATATATCATAGTTAAAACGATGCTGTTCCACTTAAGTTTAAGTGAAACGGTGTCGTTTTAGATCTAACGTATACAAAAAAAATATAAGTGAAACAACGCCGGTGTCATTTTATATGTAACATATTAAAAAAATATATATAAGTGAAATGACGCCGTTTGATTTTAAACCAAACGGTGTCATTTCGATTTGAGCTCGTCTTCTTCCCCTCCCCTATTCTTATTTGACTTCTCTCATTCTCTCTCTCCTCTCTCAGACTGCAACACTTCCTCTCTCTACTCTCTCAGACGAACCTCGCTGCTAGGGGGATTGAGAACCGACTGAGAACTGCCTGAGTCGGTACGGTTGGTATTTCTCCTCCCCCATCAGCCAGTCCGGTCAGTTCTTCCATGCAAATCCCCTCCATCGGTCAGCGTTAGTTTTGGTCAAAAACCGTGCCGATATGATCAGTTTTCACCCCTAGATATACTTTATCAAAAAAGATAATTAATTTACACTTGGTACACTATCAACAATTAGTGGAGCTTAACCTCTCTCGCCATTCATTTTGTTCTCTTTTCAAATGCACTGATTTTTCCATTATGTTATCACTACATCATTACGTTTTGCATTTCTTTCAAAGTACATTGATAGCACCTTTATGGCTAGTATAAAAGAAATTTTTGTGCCTGAATACATTAACCCAGGTTGTATGTTAGGATTTGACATTTTGTATGAAAAGATAAATATGATACGTTTATATTCTGCAATTTTTAAACAACTTCTGAGGTGTAGACTTTGGTGTAACTCAGTCGGTGATTGATATCTACAGTAGGTTTGCAAAAACTCATGGCAATAAACTTGTAATGCAGAGAAAACAGCTCCAGAAAAGCACCCCCGTGCCTGGGACAATCTAACATGCTGGGATCATTACAGTCCTTAAGAGTGAAAGCACCTCAAAAGAGGGTGTCTCCAGCCATGAGCACTTTACAGAATTACTATAATCTGAAATCTCCAAATTTCAAGGGTGCAGCTCAAGGCACAGAGATGACAGTCTACAAAACCGAAAGGTCAGACTTCTTTGATGATGGGCTGCTGCCCAAAGCCTCACCAATTTCTGATACACCTTCAAATTGCTGTCAGAACTCCAGAAACTCAGATAATGGTTACTTGCCTGAGAATGGTGTGGTGACTGAGCATGTGCCTTGTGCTGACCCTGGAGATGGGGACGGTGAGAAATCTGATGAAAAGTATGTCCGAAGGCGTTCAAAACCTGAGGTTGATACCAGAGGTGGAACACCAGAAAGGTTGTTGAATGGAGAAAACAGTGGTGGGAGCAGCGGCTTCTCAGTTTCTATGGGTAAAGGTTTAGCAATGAGGCCCAAATCAGCAAGCCGAACAACATTAGTTGATTCAGAGTCAGGATGGTTGAGTTCTATTCCAGTGGTGCTGGGAGATTCCATTATAGCTGATGGGCCAGCTGCAGTTCGTAAATCATCAAGCACATCAAGCCTGAAAGACCAGGAAACTAACACCTCAACCTCTGCTTGGCCAACTTCTAAGTGGAGCTTAAAAACAGACTTGCAAGCTCTATCAGCTGCAGCCATCACCAGGCCAATTTTTGACGGCTTACCAAAACCAATATGTGGCCGTAGGAATAAGGCTGCCCTTGATTAGCATCAAGCATTTGCAGTATGCGCATTTGTGGAACCAGTTTGTTTCTTTACTACAATTTAATGCACGGAAATTTCTGAGTCAGAAAGACAGATACATCATATAGCTGCTTGGAAAGGAAGAAAATGTTCAAGAAAGGAAAAGGAAGACAGGTAAATATATAATACGATCCTTGGAAATCTATTCATTTATTAGTGATTAGCCATTGTTCTTTGAGAATGACATTGATAGTCTGAAGCAATAAATAGCAGTTTTAGGGAAGTGTTAGTCAAATTAATTCACTTCGTTTCTAAAAGTGCACCTCAACACAATTGTATCATTGAATGCATATTGGCTATCTCATTGAGAAGATTGTATATTGTTATAAATAATACTTGGAAGACGCTAGTTTTCTAATGAAAGTGCCTTTGGATGATAACATCCATAGATGTCAAATGTCCTTGGCATCTAAATGCAATTGATACGTCAGTACTCCATTCTTTGAATCTCTAGATTATGTGCTTTGTAATGGAGACTTTGCTAATTTTGTTTGAAAGGATGGTCCTCATGATGTTGTTTCAAAGGCTCATGATAGCAAAGGTAGAAATGGAGAGGGCAAGTTCAAATAATTAGAAGCGAACGTGGATATATGTTTGATGGCAGCTTTTTGGGCATACTTTGGTGGTGGGACTAACATTTGCGGGGTTTGAGGGCACTATTGGAGGGCAGCTTGCATGCTCTTATGTGTGAAGCTGATTTTGAGGGAGTGGAGATTGAATCATATTTATTGAAGGTTGCGAATTGGTTTAAAAATGGTCTTGGGGTACCGTAGTCGGTGAGTTTTTGAGGGGTTATTGGGAATTAAATATATTTGCCATGTTGATATGTCAAAGTAGTTATCTCATGTGCATCTAGAGAGGCTATCGGCTATCCACGTAGCATAGAGTTGGTTAAAGACGGAGTGAGGGGTGTAAATATAGAATACTTGAGTTATCGATAGCTTTCAAGAGAGGCGAGGGACTTTTTCTACTGGTTGATTGCATTGGATTCCAGCCTATATCGGACATTTGCAATTACTTTTACGTATTTCTTGCGTATTTCACTAATATGATTGGTTGTATCATTTTTTTTAATATAAAATAATTGTTTTAGCCAATCATATTAGTAAAGTGCACAAAGAGTACGTAACTGCTGAGGAGAAGAAAATTCCTAAAAGCCAAGCCTTAGATTATCCAAAACCATATATCCAAAGGTAATCTCGGTAGAAATGCAAAAAATACTTCTAAGGGCAATGTCTGGTGACCCAACACCACAACCAAAAGTTGAGGGCATTTATGTTAGAGTTCTTCTATAGCCACCGTTTGCTCGTCCCGCTTGCCTGTCCCGCTTGACATGTCATGCCACATGTAATTATATTAAAATAAAAAGAAAGGAACAAAAATATAAATTGGGACTCTTTAATTGCATCAAGACCCATTTCTTTTCGGTGCAAGTTCCCAGTCTGACATCGGCCTGGGTACCACCAACATCATCTTCGTGCAGCCTTTTGCGCAAATTAAACGTGTATATCATCATCTTTCGGCACGTAGTTGCAGTCTACAGCTCCATTTCCGACGTCCACAGCTACCACGAATCCGATGCTCCCTAGTTATTATTGATGTAGGTATTTCCATTTTCATTCCATCATTTTCTCTTATATTAGGATTTTGTATATGTGATTATCTTATCAGATTTGACTGTATATTGGATTCAATTTAATAATTTGCTGGTGATTTCCATATCTTCTTTTATGATATTCTTTGTATTTGTTTTAGCCCCCACTAATTTGGGTCACTCTGATTCCTTAGGATGACTGATTGGCACCTTATGGTTTGGAAAACAACTTTAGTTATTTGTAACTTGTTCCATTTGTTCTTTTTGATTCAAAATACATTTTGGTTGAAATTAATTGGAAGTTGATGATAATGAACTATTGATCGAAAATCATACTAGCTAATAATAATATTGTAGCAAAAGATGTTGAAATTTTTTAAATTCCTCTACATTATTTGATTATTGCAGTGCTTATGTATATATATTCAAATGGATATTTGAGAGTGTCTAACATCATCACAACTTAAGGTAGAATTGGACTTGGGCCATATATTTTGTTATCGCCACATATTATTAGAGGCGTAATGAATATAGGTTTTTGACTGAGCTGTGTGCAGATTCATGCAAACTAAAAAGTGGATTGAACAATTAAAAAAAAAATTGGAATAACTACCACCCCCATAAAAAAGTGAGGGTTTTATTTTGACCCATCAGGTTAAATTTAAAAGCAGCTTCCTTTACCTTCTGTAAGAAGTCATCTATTGGATAATTACCAATTTGAAAGGAGAAACATTTTTAGATTCAAGTTGTTGTTATAAGTATTGCTTCCTACTCTGTTCGTGTACAAAATGTTTCAAGGAGAAACATTTCTAGATTCAAGTTTTTGTTATGGTTGCAACTTGTCAAATAATTTGAAGGTTGGACTTGCAATGGATTTTGGCATGGGAGGTGCAGAATATGAGTATGCTAAAGTAGGTCATGCAAATTATGAGTATGAGGAGGTAGGACATGTAGATAATGAGTGTGATAAGGTAAGACATGTAGATAATGAGTGTGATAAAACCATTGAATCTCCTAAGTTTGAAATGACATTTTCATCTATAGAAGAAGTTTGGTCTTACTACATGAAGTATGGTAAGCAGAAGGGATTTGGGGTGTGTAAAAGGAATTCTAGACCGGATGATTATGGGAATGTCAGATGGCTCTGCTTGGTATGTGCGCAAGAAGGCACATCCAAGAGTAAGGCTGCGAAGATTCTGGAGTCAAGAGGAACAAAAAACGTAGGATGTATGGCTAGAATTAATGCGTCCCTGAATGATGAAGGTGGATATACCCTGACTAAAGTAAAATTGGATCATGCATACGTTTGTAGTTCGAGAAAGGCAAGACATTTCAGATGTTTTAAGAATGTTGATGCTCGTGTAGCTAAAAGACTTGAAATAAATGATGAGGCAGGTATACGAGTGTCAAAAAATTTCAAGGTTATGGATGTTGAGGTAGGGGGTTACGAGAATGTACCATTCGGGGAGGAGTGTTGGAGCTACATTGTCAAAGCACTTCAGCTTCGCCTCGAGGTTGGAGCTGCTGAAATCCTATGTAACTATTTTCAAGATATGTAAAGTAAAAATCCAGATTTTTACTATCAAATAGACGTGGACCATGAGTTGTGGTTAAAGAATTTGTTTTGGACAGACACCTGAAGTAGAGTTGCGTATAAATCATTCGGGAATGTGATTACATTTGACATGATATACTTGACTAATGCGTACAAGATTCTATTTGCACCGCCGTTTGTTGGTGTGAACCACCATGGTCAATCAATCATATTCGGTGATATTTAATATCCAATGACGATGCACATACCTTTGAGTGGTTGTTTGAGGCATAGTTGAAGTGTATTAATGACTAACCACCAAATGCAATCATCACAGACTAAGACAAGGCAATGCAAATTATAATTTCGAGGGTATTTTCAACGTCTAGGCATCACTTCTGCTTGTGGCAGATAATGAAGAAGCTTCATGAGAAATTTAGACTACATTCTCGATATGAGGAGATCGAGAGTACTCTACAGAAGTGTGTATATGACTTTTTAAGTGAGCATGAATTCGAAGGACATTGGTGCCATATGCTTGATACATATGGTCTGTATGAGAATGCATAGTGATCACCAGTGTTCTTGGGTGTTGGCCTATGTCAGAGACACATTTTGGACAGGAATGCCAACAACATTGCGAAGTGAAAGTATGAATGCATTCTTCGATGACTACGTTAATTCTAAGACAACTATGAAATAATTCGTTGATTAGTACGATTCAGCTCTAAAGAGGAAGGTAGAGAATGAAACAATTGATGACTTCAATTCATTTAATACTGAGATTCCTTGCATCAGTTGCTATCCTCTTGAGAAGCAATTTCAGAAGGCATACACAATGAAAAATTCAAATAAGTACAAGAAGAATTGTGATGATTTCTATATTTGACTACCTCGTTATTGGGTTGCGAGGGTGGTAGATATATATTCGTAATAGCCAATGAGGTTCAAGTGCATGATGACTTATTAAAACATGCAAACTACACTGTTAAGGTTGATCAAGATCCACTTGATGTTAAATGTAGTTGCAAGTTGTTCGAGTTTAGGGGCATATTATGCGAACACGTTTTTCATATCTTGACGCAACTAGGCAAGAGTACAGTACCATTAAAATACATCTTGAATTGGTGGAAGAAGGATGTAAAACAAAAATACACATTCGTCAAAAGCAATTATGACACGAGTAGCAACCACGATGTCCGGAGGTACAATAGAATACAAAATTGCTTCTATGAACTGTGTTCCAATGCTTCAAAGGCCAAGAGCAACACTGGAAAATTGATTAGCCAACTAGAGTAGTTAAAGATAGAATACCCGAGCATCACTGATCATGATACTGGTAACACAATTGATCCATCTACTACCATGGAGGAAACGACAGGAAAAGTTCTTAGTCTATAAGTAGTTAAGAATAAGGGAAGACTACCGTTTAGGAAAAAAGTGCACCCCATCGAGAAGACTCTTAAGAAACCTAGTATGAGAAAGGAATCTGAGGTTCATTTGTAATACTTTTGAAAACAAAGTTTTTATTATATTATTCAAATTAAGTCTTCTTATTATATTCCTCCAAATATAATCTTTGTACTAAATCTTTCGAACATCAAATAATCTTTGTACGTACGTTTTGGAATGCGAATAGTATTCAAGTTTTGAGTAATAATTTAACCACTTTTCATTACTCCACTTCTCCACTATCTCCCCATGTATTTGCACAAAATAGTACTTAGGCCTTTAGCACATGACCAAAGCAATCAATACTACGTACTCCATCAACATAATATATTCAACCAAGCAACTCATATTCGAATACAAGCTGGTCATGACTAGTTACAGGAACATACATGATTAGATATACCAATCAGACACTGCCACAACATCATTGCATGTAGAATGTAAAATGCATCTGCCTGAGACACACATATATATTACAAAGTCTGCTTTTACATCTTCCACACATAAACTAAGACTAGTTTTCTCTTGCACCTCTTAGCCTCCATTTCTAGTCGATGTCATGTTGTTTCAATATCCATTGATACCAATAGAAAAACCTACAACAATGCCCAACCTACAAAATCAGTATACACATTAGTAAACAATATTACCAACATATGTCATTAATCAGTAAATAACATACCCCAAAGTTAACACCCACATTCAACTTTTAGTTAAAGTTAAAACATTGTCATAATGTTGATGCCAATGTTTTGATGAGAAATCACATGAGAGTGGAAATCCAAGGAATTTTTCAATATTTTTTTTCTTTTTTCAATCCTTTTCAAGTCGAGTACTCATGAGGGTGTTCAAGTTTTTTTGAACTCTTACTCCCAACCTTTCGTCAGGGTTGTTTCCCTAATTTGAACTTGCAAACTCCTATTTAGGTTGGCATAATTAATATAGTCCAATGGGATTTATGATCCCATCAAAGGGGATTATATGTGTGTGTGTGTGTGTGTATATATATATATATATATATATATATAGCTTGAAAACATAAGCAAAAACGAAATTAATGTGCAGTTCATGACTTGGACTCTAATAATTAATAAGTACTTCAATTCAAGTTTATGCTATGTTCTCTCTAATTTCCAAGGAGAGAGTAGTATTATTGTGTGGTTAATTCATGTATTTCATGTCATACCTTATATATAACTAAAAAAGGATGCACCAATATATATATATATGTATATATATATATATATATATATATATATATAATTGGTGAGTTGCATTTGTGCTATTAATTGTTTTACACTCAAACTACTATTATAACACCACATAGTAGTTTGAGTGTAATCAATAGTACTTACAAATGAGAAAAATGAGAATAAAACAATTAATAGCACAAATGCAACTCACCAATTATATATATATAACAAAAAAGCACTCCATGGAAGCACAACAAGAATAGTCTTTTTTTTTTTTTTTTCTTCTTTTCCGGTCCAAAACAACTTCCTACATCCCTCCTACCTCCCAACTTTTATTCCACCCAATATCCTCTAATTGAGAAGCTATCCACCCATTCAAAAGTCCTTCCTCGGCTGAAAGTCCTACATGTTTGAAAATCTTGCCCATTGAAGAGACTTGCTCTACTGAAAGTCCTGCTCCCGAATTTCCCCCCCCCCCCATGATTTTGTTATTCTTCTTCTTCTTTCTTTTCTTTTCTTTTTTTTTTTTTTTTAACTTCTCTTATCTGCCCACATACCAAACCTATCAAATATCGAGTCCTTAAAATGCGGGTTATTATTATTTTTTTGAACTTCTCTTATCCGCCCACCTACCAACCCCATTTCTGATATCTCTCTTTTAGAATACTCGTTCACAATGATAATACTCCATGAAACGCTCTTTGGTGAGCAGTCGAGTGAGATAGTGAATATTGGGCTTTAGTGGGCTTAGACTCATTTTTTTTTTAAAGAGTTAGTGATCATCTGTCCAAGAGTGACCTCTCCCCATATTTATTTAAAAAAAAAAACCTTCACTTATAGCGGAAGAATACCATGGTAACAATCAAGTCTCAACGGAATAACATATACACAAGAAAACCCCCTCCCATGTAACATCATTTGACTGAGCTTTGGCCTCCTTTTTTGTGGACTCTAAAATTAGATATAAAAAAATGTGTGTAGAAATATCTCAAAATAAATAGAACCTAAGTTTAAGAATACAAGTTAATTCCTATGATTTATGTTTATATTTTAGCATTCTAGTTCAATAATAGGGTATTTAGAGTACACTTTCGTACACTCATCACACTCTTCAACTTGCTTATTGCTAATCCCTAGTAATTTCTATGCAAAAGAAATGAAATCTAAAGAAAATCACTAAAACAGGCCACCAATTCACACTTTCCAGATATATATATCAAAACAATCTAAGGAATCCAATAACCCCATCAAAAGCAATCCACCTATTGCAATTCACAGTGTATGCGTGTGTTCTTCAAGCTATAACCATCTTACCACTAACCTTGACACATGCAATATCAATAACGTCTTAAGCAAAAGGTTCAACTTTATAACTCACGAGTATAATAGTGTTTCGTGCAAGGGCTTTCTCTATGAAGTTGACAAGTGGTGTGCACACAATCACAAGGAGATTTAAGTAATTATGAACAAACAATAAGCAAGCATTGATCTTATGATAGAAACACTAACAAATGAGAATTCAACTATTCTTTCCACAAGCTTATTTGGGATAAGATTGGTTAAAACAAAAGGTTGCAATGTGGCTTAAGTTAGGCTATATGAAAAAGGAAGAAAAAAGAAAAAAATTCAAAAACTTTAAAGTACATACCTAAAGAATCTTATTAAACATCTCAATAAATCATATTCCTCACTTAATGTACTCTTCAGCCTTTCAAATCACCAAATAATGGCTTTCTTTCTTTTCTTTTCTTTTCTTTTTCCTTACGTTTTTTGTTATGTTTTTTTTTCTTTTTAATTTGATGAACAAATATATGTCACCCTGATATTCTACTATTTCTATCTAGCCTTGGTATTTATGTCTTTGAAGACTTGAACAACTAGTAACTCGTGTTCTTCCCTTTGTTTCTATTCTTCGCAAAAATAAAATTTCACATCTAATATACATTTGGAAGTAAAAAGGATAGGAAAAGTCAGTGTATAGGTTTTACTCCAATGTGGAGAGGTATGAATAATGTAGGTATATGAAAAAAAAAACTATATGTGTTTATTGGCTCAAAGTTGGCTACTAGGGGTCTATAATTGAAATGGTTTGCTTGAAAGGCTCAAATGTTAATACTAAGTTGACCTTCATCATATCCCAAATATATCCGCCATCACACTACAAACCATGCAATGATATTCTCAAAAGAAGTGCCCATTTAAAAAAAAAAAAAGGAACGCTTATCACAATTTTCAGCATGTGTTGGCTCATTCCTCTCCAAAACTCAAACATAAAGACTTAAGCAATAGAGTTCTCTAGATACATGTGTTAAACTACCATCGTACCACAAAACTTCGATGAGTGCATTAGAAATCTCGTGAATATCTCAACATAATAATCAAGATGGGTTTGTTGAATTCACTAAGATGGTTATGTATGAGAATGAGCACACATGTGAAAGGATGTACGTGTAATGCTAATTAAAAAAAATCGTGTCATATGTAAAAGTGCCACAGAGTTCCAACAAACATTTGTAAATGTGGGATTTGCGCCACCTCCAACTTAAACGAAATGTTGTCATTAATGTTTAAGAATCACAACTGAATAGACAGTAAATGAGCAAGTAAAAAAATAAAGAAACAAAAAAAAAAAAAATACATGCATGGTGGGGTCAAGGTTGATAGATCGGGTCTGCAATTGGAATGTCTTCCACTTCAAGCACTTGTCTATCAATAAGGATTTTGAGGCATGGACCATTTACTTTAAAGACTTGGCCATTCCTAAGATCCTCTATTTCTACCACCCCGTTTTCAAAAGTATGCTTCACTACAAAGGGGCCAATCCACCTAACTGAAGTTTTCCCGGGCGCTTGTGAAGTCTAGAATCATATAAGTATACACGGTCATTAGGCTCAAAAGTCTTCCTAAGAATATTTTTGTTATGAAACGCGTTCATTTTAGGCTTATAGATTTTAGAGTTCTAATAAGCATAATTTTTAAACTCCTTTAACTCGGCCAATTGAAATTGTCTAAACTTACTCGCCTCTCCTAGGTCAAAATTAAAATGCTTGATGGCCAAATAAACTCGATGCTCGAGCTCTACAGGTGGGTGGCAAGGTTTTCCAAAAACAAACCTATAAGGTGACATACCTAAGGGAGTTTTGAAAGCTAGGCCCAAAGTGCATCAACTTGTCTTAAAGACCAATCTTTGTGATTAGGATTTATTGTTTTCTCTAGAATTTGCTTAATTCTCCTATTGGTAAGTTCTACCTGTCCACTTGTCTGAGGGTGGTAGGCAGTGGAAATCTTATATACTACCCATACTTTTTCATCAAAGTCTCAAATAAACGGTTGCAAAAGTGTGTGCCCTAGTCACTAATGATAGCACGTGGTATACCAAACCGAGACAACACATTTTCTTCAAGAAATTTGATTCCCGTCTTATTATCATTGCTCCTACAAGCTGATGTCTCTACCCATTTTGACACATAATCTACTGCCACAATAATGTATTGGTATCCAAAAGGAGGGAACGGTCCCATGAAATCAATACCTCAGCAATAAAAAATTTTTGTCACTAAGATCGGGTTTAAGGGCATCATATTACGACGGGACAAAACTCCTAACTTTTGACACACTTCGCATAAGCGATAATAGATGTTTGCATCCTTAAATAAGGTTGGCTAATAAAATCGACACTACAGTATTTTGCAGCGGTTTTTTTCATAGAAAAATGACCCCCCACAAGCTGGAGAATGACAATTCTAAGACACTAGCAATCTCATCATCAGGAGTGCAACGCCTTATAATTTGGTTAAGTCAATATTTGAAAAGAAAAGGTTCATCCCAACAGAAATTGCGTACCTCATGGAAGAATTTTCTCTTGTCTTGTAAGCTTCAATCTGCTGGTATCTTGTCTGCACCCAAATAATTCACAATATGAGCAAACCATGGTAAAAAAAGTAATGGAGAATAAATGCTCATCTGGGAAATCATCTTGGACTGGCGTGTCATTGATGTTGTCCATAAAAGTAAGTCTTGAGAGGTGGTTGGCCACTACATTCTCTACTCATTTTTTTATCCTTAATTCTTAAATCAAATTCCTGCAAAAGTAAAATTCACTTAATTAGTCATGTCTTAGATTCCTTCTTTGTGAGAAGGTACTTAAGAGCGGTATGGTCAGTGAAAATAGTGATGGGTGAGCCAATCAAGTAAGCACGAAATTTGTCCAAATCAAAGACTACGACTAATAATTCATTTTTAGTAGTAGAGCAATTTATTTGTGCACTATTCAAGATCCTATTAGCGTAGTAAATGACAAAAGGTTTCCATTCCCTTCGCTGTACAAGGACAGCACCTACAACATAATCACTAGCATCATACATAATCTCAAAAGGAATGGTTCATTCTAGTGGTTGCATGATGGGAGCAGATGTAAGCTTACCAATTAGCATTTCAAAGACCTCTTGGCAAGCTATGGTCCACTCAAAATTGGTATCCTTAGCTAGGAGGTTACACAACGGTCTAGACAAAGTAGAAAATTTTTGTATAAACCTCCTATAGAAACCGCCATGGCCAAGGAAATATTTAACATCCATAACAGTCTTAGGCATGGGAAGCTTAGAGATTAGTTCATTCTTTGATTGGTCTATCTCTATTCCCTTAGGAGAGACAATATGACCTAGGACAATCCTGAAGATACAATGAAATAGCACTTCTCACAATTCCTAAAACAAGGCCTTTTTGTTCGCACTGAGCCAAGAATCTTTTTAAATTCAGCAAACAAGAATCAAAGAAATCACCAAAAATAGTTAAATCATCCATAAAAGTTTTCATGCAATTTTCAATCATATTATTAAAAACGCTAATCATGTAACATTGGAAAGTGGTTGGGGCTTTACACAAACCAAACGGCATGCGTAGTCCCAAAAGGACATGTAAAGGTAGTCTTATCCTGGTTTTCTAAAGCAATCTTAATTTAATAAATTAACCATCTAAGAAATAGTAGAAAGGATGGCCAGCCACTCTCTCTAAGATTTGGTTAATGAATGGCAACAGAAGATGCTCTTTTCGGGTGGCAGCGTTCAACTTCCTATAATCAATTCACATTCGTCACCCAGTCACTGTCTTAGTAGGGAGTAATTCACCTTCCTCATTCTCTACTACAATGATACCCAATTTCTTAAGAACCATTAGAGTAGGACTAGCCCACTTACTGTTGGCAATTGGGTAAATAATACTCGCATCCAACAACTTATT